>NW_025814051.1:7295709-7615810 GCF_018902025.1 Drosophila willistoni
GCGCCATAACTTCATCGCCCACGATTCGAACATAAACTGACCATGTATTGATAGCTATAATACGTAGCCTACCGATCTCCTCATCACAGTCCTTGACCAAATAATTCTGCATCACTGCGACAATTTGAGGAAAATACGGCAATATAAGCTTGCCCGAACCAGAAACAGAAGCAAGAGCCGACAAGCAATAGGACCTCAATGTAAGCGTGTGTGGTGAATTCAAGGCTTTAAAGATGCAGTCCATAACCCCGGGTAAGTGATGGTCAATCATCTCGTCCATTGATTCGCAACACTTTTCCAAGGCATAAAACAATTGATCCACATGTTTGGTTATTGGTACCGTTCCTCGTTTCATATCCCCTATCAATTGGCGAAGATATTCCAAAAGCATTGACAATATTTCTGGAGAATATTTGTTGATATCAGGCTGAAAATTCTCCGAGAACTGACCCAGGGCAAAGAAAGCAGCACCGCGCACACTCAAATCGGGATCCTGTGTGCCCGTTTTGATGACATTCAACATTACTTCCAAGTATTGCTTGCATATGATCTCCATGCAACCCTCAGAGATAGTGCCCATGCAGTTATACGCTGCCCGACGAATAAGATTGTTCGTACTTTGGATAGCCGGCTCCATTAACTGAAACAAGAGTGGCAAAAGTTGGTCACCTGACACAATCATGGCTATCTCATCGAGGGCATGACTGGCCCCCTCCGCATAACTATTGCCATCCAGTTCATCATCGTCGCTATCGGCCGGTTGCTTGCATATCAATTCAAATAGAACACTTACGATGGGCAGCAGCATATTCTGTCTGAGAATTTCTGTCTTACTCACACGCATAAACTCAGAAATGAATGACATGCATTGAAGTCGAATTGTCTTCTCGATTTGCTCACACGTAGACGCATCCAGAAGTAATTTTGCCACGGCATCGGTATCATGAAATGCCCTCGGAACATACTCTGCAAGGGCATCGAATATAGTAAAGACTAAGGTAAATTCCGCGCCATCGCCATGAAGAGCATTTAATTGTACTGTCTTCAATATCAGAGGCATCAACTTGACCATCAACTCAGCACCTGCTGGGTATTCACCTAGAAATGGAATCAGATATCCCATTCCGTTAAACATATTGGCCACAGTGCGTGAGGCTAAAGTGTTCTGGGCATCGGCATTAACCATGATGGTCTCAAACATCTTGCATACAGTGGGCATCTCATCCGCTAAGTGTGTTGTAGCCGATTCGGCTATGGCAGAAAAAGTATAAGAATCCGGTTCGCTCTCATTAGGATCCAGAATTACACATCGTTCGAAAGTATACTTCAGAACGTCGGAAATCCATTGATCCTTTTTCTCGTTATGATATCGACTCACTGTGCCAACAACTCGGCCGATGGCACTCTTCACTGCTCGCACCTTTTCGGCTACCAAAGCCTCCAATAAATATTTCTTGACGCCCATCTGCTGATCAAAGGATAGCCCGTTCCAGACCCCAGCATCCGATAGACGCTTATCCAGTAGAACAGCTGTCATTTGACGCACCTCCACAGCACGAGTGGATGTCAGGACTTCGCACAGATTCCATAGAACGTCCGGTTGCTTGAAGGCCTCATATAACTGAACTGTAGCCTCTTTTATACGATTATTATCCGGGCAAAGGAGTCCTTCTATAATAGTGTCCAAAATATTTGCCATGTTTACCAAAAAACAGAAAAAAAAAAAAATTTACTATAAATAATATCTAGATATTTGTGTTACAAAATTATTGTTTTTGATGTGCGTGTTACTAGTTGAGAGTCAGAAAATATACTGATTTCTGTTGAGCTCAAACCTTAGGTGATGAAAAATATGGCTTACTACGATTTGAATTTTTCTTTTTTAGAAATCCAAAGGCCTACTTTGATTTTAAAAATTTAAATGACTACTACGATTTGTTTTGTTTTATTTGGTATTTCTCAAAGACTACTATTTAATAAGAATTCGGGAAATATTTAAGTAGTATTTAATAAATAATAAAGACATATATTTTTATATTTGTCAAACGTGAAATTTTTCCAAAACTTTTTATCTAAAAAGTCTAATATTTGCCAAAGAATGGGCTACAATTTTAGCATAGCAAATAAAGATATTGTTGATCAAAGTCACTGTTTTCTATTGGAGGTATATGATATAGTCTCCCGATCTTGATCAAATTTGGCACAGTCATTAACAGATCTATAAAAACTGACAAGTGAATAAAGCAATCGCGTCAAAAGTAACGAAGTTATTCATAAATGTCACTGTTTTTGACCGATCGTTCCTATACGATATACAGGTGATATAGTTACCTGATCTTGATTAAATTTTGTAAAGTCATTTATATATGTATATATAATATATAAGAGTAACAAGTATTAATTGTTATAGCTTAAAAAACAAAAAAGTTATTGAGAAAAGTCACTCGTGACTTTGTCGTTTGTATGGGAGCTATACGATATTATTGACGGTCCGATCCGTCTGAATCAAAGATATGCAAGGGAATACAAAACTCTAAAATTCTGCATGAAGTTGGGACCAGATTTGTCGTTATTCTCCGTTCTTTGTTAAGGGCTGCCAGTTTTAAAAATGAGAAAATCGAGTTTTAAGTTTGTATCACATGAGGAGAACTTTGTCACACAAAAAACGTCATATCTCTTAAAATATTTTAAATCTTAAAAAACCCTTTTATTACGATAATCTCATAATACAAAGGAGAAAAAAAGTCAATTCTCCCAACCAAGGGGAGAGACAAACTTGAAAATCTCACGTCAACTTAAAAATTGATAAAATAATGAGAGAAAATTACCAAAAATTTGCGTTTTTGTATTTACAATATTAATTTATTATATAATGTAATAGCATATAGACTTTAATGCTTAATCACATCAACTTAATTTGCTATCGAATAGTTTTTAGTGCGAATGTCTTTAAACTTCGGGAATCAATGTTAAAATTCCTCTTTACCCTCTGTGTGTGTGTGTGTGTGTTTTTTTTAGAAGGATAATCAAAACGTTATCGTTAGTCAGTACTAATTACTTAATACGCATTCATGGCATGAACCAAAAACAAACAACAAGGAAGACACACAAAAAATACAAGACCATAAACAAAATCCTTGAGGAACAGAAAAAAATTGAAACCCAAAAGAAACGAGAAAAACCAAATGAACTGAAATACAAAGTGGTCGACGGCTTTGTCGTCGGCATTCTGGCCTCTGTTCTTGCTCCTATCTCGGTATGTCCCTCCGTCTGTATGTATGTATGTGTGTATGTCCGACTCGTCAGACTGTGTCTCACTGGTTTGACAGCAAAATTCACACTTCATTTGAGGCACCTCACGCTTACCCCAGCCCGGCCGGAGTGCTAATGTTGCGCATAATAATTTTGTACTAAATTAAATAGTGCGTGGGTCGGTCTCTGTGTGTCGGAACGTTGGATGGATGGATGGAAGGTTGAGACGGATTGAGGGTTTTTATATGTATGTTTTTTCTCTCTGTTTTGTCGGACTGACTGAGCAACATGTTGCTTCATTTTGTGTGATGCCGCCGTCGGTGCCGCAGACACTTGAACGTGAAAAGGATATAATTTAGTTTTTATTACACGGTTTTTTTTTTTTGTTTTGTTGTCTTTTATTTTCTTTTGTCTTGGGAGATTCATCAGCTATGCATGGCATGTTCGCTTTACAAGCGAGAGGACTAAAGTCCTTAACAAATTTCCGTTTGCGTTAATTTATTGATATGCCGCTTAAATGCATCACGTGTCTGAGAAGCGAATGTGAAAGTTCTTCCACTCCATCTTTTGCTTCGAATCAGAGTTGAGAATCAAAACTGAAAATGCTTTTTCTTTGCGACCAACTGTCACGGTCAAATAAATGACGCGTGACTGTCAGTCAGTCAATCCATAAAATCCGCATGAAGTAGAATAGAAATTTTCGCCAAACCGCCCCTGACAGACACACAGCAGGCGGCATTCAACTCACCCGGGGCAACAGCCAAGGACACCCAACAACAACAACAATGCCGCATGGACCTCGAGACACTTTGATAAATGCCTCATAAAATGAGCAATTATCACGTGCAGAGCAGCTGAGCCGAGGACAATTAAAAACCAAACAGCGATCCAAGTACTGTGAGCGTCAATAAAATTATTTGTCAAAGTGTCAAAGGACTAGGAGAAGGGACTGACTCCTCGGGACTTGACCAGGGGTGGGTCACGGCACCAGAGAGCGAGAGGAGTGACTCGTCTCAGAAGCATCAACTTTGGTGGCTGCTGCTGACAATGAATTGTGTGCCATAAATCAAAGGTAAAGGACGCTTAACGATGTCCTTGATTGACCGCAGTTTCCCTCTAGTCCTGACGCTTGATGATTATTTTTTTTTTTTTTACTTTTTACTGTGCGCAAATCAATGGAAATATTTTTACAATAACAAAATCTAGCTGTATCTGATGGATTTTATCTTGTCTTAAGTAAACCATTTATTAATTTAATCAATCAATTTGAAGCAAGAAATTTAAGCAGATGGTCATTCTGTGTATTTTATATATATTTTAAGGCTCCTTTCTGAACATTATCTTTTATCTGAATAAAGTCAATTACATTCACAAATTTACTCTTCAATCTTCCTCATAAAAGAATTACTTAAGCATTAGGAATAATTCCTCTCTTCTCAAAATATTTCATTATGGTTTTTTTACGGTGAAGTTCTAGAAATTGTTGCCACCCCCTAGAGACATTGAGACCCTAATGTCCATTAAAAAGTTCCTCCTCTCATTCCCGCCGTCTACCTTAATATTAGACAATTAATACCCAATATCAAAATGTCAATAAAAAAAACTTCATATATCCCTAATTAATCATTTACAAAAACTGCACGTGTCACAGACGATACGGACGTTTTCTCTATTGTCAGCAACAATGCAGCGATTAATTTCTTCTATTAATCTACCCAAAAAAAAACAAAAAATAGTAAATGTAAAGTCCTGAGCCAGGGTGGCATTGCGCAAAAAAAGGACATACATATAAAAGCATTGCAAGGATCCTTTTTTACCATAAAATTTCAATGTCACCATTGGCAGTTTTGTGTGTTGCCATTTCTCTTGCTGGTCCCCTCGTAACTATTACGAGATAAATTGTTGTCGATAAATTATCGACAGGCGAGTCTCGGTAGCAGTAGCTCACTGTGGCTCTTCCTTCTCACAGCGGGAGCAAATGTGTGTGTGTGTATCCCTTTTGATTCCTTTATGCTTTATTTACCCCCAGGTTCCTCGGTCCTGCCATCCTGCGTTTTCTTTTTTTGGGCATTTTGTTTTATGTATTGTGTGCTTAGGTTTCGTTTTTTTTTCCTGAATTTATTGCAGTTTGTTTTTCAATTTTTTAAATGGCATTCGAATGCTCAAAAGTGAATTATTGTTCGTGTTTGATATGGCGGGGAGGATATAAGACAGACGAAACGGAAGGACATATTCCAGCCTTTATATGAAATGAGCAAATGATCTAATCAGGATATCACAGTAGCTGAAAGATTTGAGAACTTATTGAAGAGTTTTTGAATAATTTTTCTCTGCATAACATTTATCAGGAATATTTTTGTTATCGGTCTTCTTCAAAAGGATAAATAAAAACTTGGAAAAGTACAAAAACCTTAGATCTTTGGGTTTTTTTTCCTGGCTAAAAATAAATGTTATTATCTTTTGATTAGTTTAATATTATTTTTAAGTTTAGTAATAAGCTTTGACTTTTAAATCAATTCAAAATGTAATTTTTGAAAATTATTTTTCGTTCCGTTTTCCGCTGTCTCATAAAGTATTTATGACCCCAAAGTTCTTAGCCTGGAAAAGCAATTATTGTAGTTTTTGGTGTTTTCTCTGGGGAATCCTTCGTCCTGGCTCATGCGTAATCCTGATGACGCCAACGACAACCAACGATGACTTTACCCGAACTACACCCACTTCATATTGCCATAGATAATGTCAAATTTATTGCATTATTTTTCGCTGCTTTTGCTTTTCCTTTTGGAGTTTCATGCTACATGCGTGCCTCAGACCCATGGCACTTCTGGTGCTGTCGTTCCTGTTCCTTCCACCACCATCACAAGCAGTTGCCCCTTTCTCCTTGTGCTCCTTCTACTGTTGTTGTGCATAAATCAAAAGGTAAATGGCTGCATTTTTATGACTGCCTTTCTGGCGTTGCCGCTGCCGCCATCGTTGCCTCTTGTCTTCGTCGCCGTCGTCGTTCATCGTTTGCCTTTTGCTTCTGCTTTTATCACACAAACATTTCTGTGATAATAAATGCCATAAAAATGAAGAAATATGTGGTTAATTTTATGTGCTGCGGCGGCAGTTGCTTCCTTTTTATATTCTTCATATAAATGTTTTCGCGGCTACAAATTATACTCTCTCTATTTCGCAAACAGGAAAGCAGGGTATAATGGGCAAAACAATCAAGATTGATCTAACGACCAACTTCTCAACTGAAGCAGAAAGATATTCTTTCAAACTGTGGGAAATATACCATCTTACCATCATTTTGTCACTTCAATTGTGAAGTGAAATGTCTTTTAATTGACAGTGCATAAAAAGTAAATAAATAAGAACCCTTATATCAATTGAATTCGTCTGATCCCAAGGAAATTAAGTTTCTATCCTGAGAGATCAATAGTTTCCAGAATGTAGAAAGAGAATTAGCATTGAGGAACTTACGACAATTTAGATAACGAATAAAATTTGATAAATGAGGCATTTATATAAAATTGTTATGCCAGAACATTAGCATACTTTTGGGAGGTATCACAATGTTCTTCACCTCAATTACTTGGCTTCTCTCACTTTTGCTACTTACATTCCTGCGTGTAATTTATAATATTTTTGTATTATTTATATGCCCCCCTTCCCCTTGCTTACTCACTCTCTCTCTCTGTCTTATTTGCTGGCTACCTCTCTTTCGCACTCTCTCACATCTTGCTAGTAAATAATTCACATACAACGGAGGCAAAATTTATGATGCTGACAAAGTAGCCGTAAAAAATATAACAACAACGACAAACAGAAGGGAAGGAGTGAACGAATTTTTTGAAAAATTTTATGAGTTCAGCGACTTTTAAGATACTCTTCTGTAAAAATGAGGTATATGACCTAAATCTCTCTATTAACTAAGTATAATTTGGGCTAAGTTTGTGTGATTATTTGGTTTACTAGTTTTTATTTTGAATTCCCTGTCTCTTTATCTCATATCGATATATGGAAATCTAAATGATGGAGTAGTTTTCAAATATATCTTATTCCATACCATCTTTTGCCTATTTCTTAAAGGATATACCCTACTTAAGCCTGGAAAGAGACAATGCATATCTATTTTGGTATTTAACGCAAATGAGCAACACGCAAAATTCCGCACATAATATCTAAGCTATGAAAGTATAGTAGATTATCACGATTTAGCTAGATAAATCCATCAGAGATATTTATTGTTTTTACCTGCTCTGAGCCGCATTACCCGGCTTATCCAAGCATATTTACACAGATTTTAATTTACTACCAAATACTTGCTTTACCCAGGAATTAAACTGTAAAGCCTTCTTAAACACTACCACCAAGGATTATTAGGTAACACTCACTCAGAATTGGAAAAATAAAATCCATTGGGAATTATAAATTCCATTTAAATCTGTAAGATATGTTCTGGGACTTAAAAAAAATCAACTAAATCACCCAAGTAAAACTTAGTGATTAGGAAACAAGATGGATCACTTTAAAAGATTAGAAAATGCATTTTATACATTTGTTAAGCAAGGATATTTAAAATATTTTACAGAAGACATCTTTTCAAGATTAGAAAATGCATTGTAAATAAAAGTTTAGAAAATATATTGAAAATATTTCTCTTTTTATGCCTTAAATCTATATATATGTTTACCAAAAAAAATATTGAAAATGGTCAATAAATGATGAAATTAATGAAAATTGTGAATAAATTAAAGTTAAATTAGTTTCCTCACTAAATATTTAGTACTCTATATTTAGTTAACTCTAATATGTGTTTAGTTTCACGAAGCTTAAAACTATGTTTCGTTAAGATGAAGAAATAGACAAAAATAAGAAAAGATCTTAATAATTATATGGCCTAATTCATTGATTAGAATTGTTAGCCATTTTGGAGTTTATTTTCTCAATTTCTAATTGAGCCATATAGTCAATACAAATGTAAATATTGAATATTAAATGTAAATGTAAATAATAATATTAATACTTGGTTAATTTAATTTAATTGTTATAGCTTAATTTCTCAAATTATGTGAAATTTACAATTTTGCGTAAATCTCTTAATAATAATAATTTTTTAAAATTTTAAAACCTTTAGAAATCACAAAAAAGTAGACACGAAAATTGAATATGCATTAATCAGGGCTACCCGCATAAATAATCAGAGATCCTTTGAATAAAAATTGTAAAAAAAGTAACAAATAAAAACCATTTGGAAATATATATTTCTTCAGAGGTTAATAAATTATGCCTGCATTTTGGAAAACTGTCGACCGCAAACAAAAGGAAAATATAAAACAATTAACACACGAAACAAGTATTAAGCGATAAAAAGCCATTAAACTATTAACAAAAAAAAAAAAAACAAAACACAAGACGGAAGTTTCAAACTCTTCTACATTTGTTATATGTAGATTAATTAACCCACCCACACACAAACACACAGAAACACACACACAGACACATGTGAAAATATAAATGAGGGGAAAATTCGTTTGGGGAAAAACTTTTTGTGATGCGACAACAAAACAACGATTTCCACTTAAACAGTGATGACTTGGAGCTGCCACTGCAGGGGCAGAGGTGGGAAGGAGTGGAAGTGGAAATGGAACATAAACAGACCACAGAAGTTAATCGAAAAACGCTAAACAAAAGGCCACAAGAGCAGAACCGAAAAAAAAAGAAAGAGATCCAAACTGCGATGCGGAGAGGAGCCGGAGCGACAAACAAATTAATTTTTATATGACATTAAAACGAGCGAACCGAGGCGATTGTTAAGTGTTGAGTGGTTTTGGTCGAGAAATCTCAGCAAAGACAATATTGGAGGGACAAAGAGAGGGGAGCATGGCCTCCAATGTCTCTGGTGTTGACAGCAGGCACCGACAAACGATGAGGGCGAGAACTGAGAAAAAGAGAGAGAGAGAGAGAAGGCGAGAGAGTGAGACAAGCAGAGACGAGACATATGTGTGTGGATGATAAGATTAATGTGCGCGCAACCCAAAAATTTGATGATTCTTTCAAAAACACTGAGTACGGCTCTCTGGCCCAACTGTTGCTCTCGAAATGAGTGTTGCCGTGTGGCAAAGAGAGTACCTGCTGGTCACTTGAATGGCGCATGCGATTTGTGATTGGATAAAAAATACGCCATATTTGAAAATTACCATAGTTCCAGCTCGCTTGCACATATAGCGCGCGACTCCTCTAACCCACAGGCATCAGTTCAACTAACCGGTTTTGAGAGCAGAGAGCGGGAGAGAGTCTGCCACACACACACACGCACCAGCTCAGCCAAACACACAGAGAGGGAGAGAGAGAGCGCCAGAGCAAGATGGAACTGCAGTTCTCCATTACGCTGCCTTCACTTCGCTGACAAGTCAAGCAGTCGGAATTTTGAAAATTCAGTTCGAGTTTAGCCTTCTTTGCGTTCAGACCTGCTCGGAAAACAGCGGAAATCTGAAAGCGGTTAAAGCAAAACCAAGAAAAAGTAAAAACCCAAGTCCATCAATCACAATTCTTGTTTCTTCGTCGAGAGTGTGTCAAGTGTGAAACAAAAAAAATAAAGAAAAGAAAAAAAAACTGTGCAACATAGAGCCAACAATTTTTGGCCCACAAGTGCTATGCTAAAAAAAATATATACTTAAAATAAAATATATCAGAAAATAAAAGTGAATCGCCTTCATCTCACAAACACACATTTTGGATTATTGCCGTCGCATTATTCTGTGGATTACTTCAACGTTATTTAAACTTTACTTGTGGATTATACCAACGAGAACAACAACACAAACAACTTAAACATGGTTGTCCTGGAAGGAGGCGGCGGTGTTGTTACCATTGGCAACAACCAATATTTGCAACCGGATTATTTGGCACCTTTGCCCACAACGGTTGGTGTTTCATTTTTTTAACCACAAATTGATATAGAAAAAAAGGAAAAATTTAGAAATTTAGGAAAGAAAACATTTAGAAATTTAGTAAAGAAAAAATTCGGCTGTTGACAAAGTAAAAAAAGCAAAAGAATTTTTCAGTTGAGAGTTTACTAGAAATTTGAAATTTAAAACCAAATGCATTCATTTTTAAACTCGCTAAAAAAAAATTTACAAAAACCAAAATTCCCGTTAAAACTATATAAATATTCAAAGTAAAGTTGTTAAAGATTTTTGTGATTCAAAGTAAAAAATTGAATTAAAATGGTTTCAGTTAAAAAGTTAGCAGGTTTGTCTTAAAAAAAAATAAATTCAAAAAAGCATTAAAAAGTTAAAAAAAAACTTGTTTGTGTTAAAAATTGCATAAAAAATAATGAAACGAAAAAATGTAAAATATTTTTGTGTTGAAGAACGATTTTTAAAAAGATTTCTTACATGAACTGGTTAGAAGATAATTTTAGTTTGAGTATGAATAAAATTATATAAAATTGTTTCTATATAAATAGACCACTTACATATACCAAACCTTTTTATGACCATAACTAATTTTAATAAATTTGTTTTTCCATTTTCTAGATGGATGCCAAAAAGAGTCCCTTGGCTCTGTTGGCCCAGACTTGCTCACAAATTGGTGCCGATTCATCGGCAGTCAAGCCACTTTTGGCCATGGATAAGAATAAGACAAAATCGGGCACTTGCTCCTCATCGTCGACATCGTCGAGCAGCAGCAGCAGTGCTGAGATATCAGCGGCCAAGTCGCCACCCACACAAATTCAAGCCAAATCACCGAAATCATCAACGCCAATCAGTGTGACCACAATTAACACCACAGCAACCACAACCACCACCACCGGCGGTGGTGAGTCAGTCAAATTGGCCTTCAAGCCGTACGAGACAAATGTGCTTAGTCATCAGAATCAGAATAGTTTCAAGAGCAATTCATCAGCGACAGCCACAGTGGATGAGCGGCCCAGCTCAAAGAGCTCATCCAGCCATGAGACTCGTGTGCCATCGAGAAACAAGTCGAATGCTACGCCCACTGAATTGAAATCAGATGCAGATGTCAGCCGAAAGACAGTATCGCCGGCCGGATCCTCCCAGCGTGGAGCCAGTCCCATTGTCCGTTCCGGAATGGAAGTTTTGAACAATGCCAATGGCACCGCCCAACATCCCAAGGAGATGAGCAGCATGGCAGCGGCGGCTGCAGCAGCAGCAGCTGCTTACAAGGCAGCCGGTGGTCCATATGGCGGCCTGAATCCCCTGTCCGCTCTCTGCTGTCCACCAGGCATGGAACAACATGCTGCCAATCCCGCATTCCGTCCACCATTTGCCGGCGGTTTCTCACATCATCATGCAGCCATGTTGGCCGCGGCGGCTGCCAATGGTGGCGTCTATCCACCAAATGCCGGTGGTGCCGGTGGTCCTGGAGCTGGACAACCCAATCCATACATCACTTATCAGCGCATTAAGACACCAGCCGGAGGAGAGGCCATAGTGCCCGTCTGCAAGGATCCCTATTGCCCCGGTTGTCCCTATTCGGCGCACACACAACAAATGCTGATGGGTGCCCCCTGTCCGGCGGGTTGCACGCAATGCGAGCACCAGAAATATGGAATGGCCATGGCCAATGCCGCTGCTGCTGCCAGTGGTCTGCCACCATCTCATCCGTATTCCCAGGCGGCAGCCGCAGCAGCTGCCAATGCCGCCGCCGCCCGTTCAGCTCCCTATGTCTGCAGTTGGGTGGTCGGCGATGCTTATTGCGGCAAGAGATTCCAGACCTCCGATGAACTCTTCACTCATCTGCGCACGCACACGGGCAATCTGTCGGATCCGGCTGCCGCTGCGGCTGCTCTGGCCCAGTCCCAGGCTCAGTCGCTGCTGGGCACTCTCTTCCCGCCATCGGCCCTGCGTGCCGGTTATCCAACTCCTCCGTTGAGTCCCATGTCGGCGGCAGCAGCGGCCGCACGTTATCATCCGTATGCCAAGCCACCGGGTGCTATGGTCCAGGGTGGTCCATCGCCATTTGGTGCTGCTGGAGCCTTCAATCCTGCAGCGGCAGCTGCAGCAGCTGCTTTGGGTCCATATTATTCGCCGTATGCCATGTATGGTCAGCGTATGGGTGCAGCTCATCAATAGATATACCAAAAAACAATACAAAACTCGTTTGGATTGGAATGAAAACAGCATTGTTCAACACTAATTTTCAACACTATTAGTTACCAGCTTGAGTTATTGCAAGGCGTTCTTAAAGACTGTCTTTCTACACAACACTTCGAGGAATAATGTGAAAAAGTGCACAATTTAAACCAAAATTTCAACTACTATAACTTTTTTGGACGTTTTTCAAAATAGTTTTTCCCGTTTTCACTTTCGAATTCAGTTAAAAAACCAAGCAGAGTTACTTATTATTCCAACATTTTCAATACTTCAGCACTAAATTATTGTTTAACTTTGAAAACACATAAAAAACTAAACAAAAACAAATGAACAAAAAACTTGTATAAAATTTTTGAAACAAATTTCAAAAGTAAATTGATCGATGAATGCTCTCAGAATTAGGGCATTCGCTATTCTGTGATACTAAACTGTAGTTTATCGAGCGCTAGTTACATATTTAAGTTTCCACCACAAAGAAGACGAAAAGAAAAGAAAAGAACATTTAAGCAAATGAAACACACATTATTTCTCTCACACACAAAAAAAAATTACAACAAATATAATTGTCTACAATAATCAATAGTTAATAGTCGAATCAGACAAAACATGCTAAACGGTTCAGTTCTTTATTTGTTAATTGTCAATAATTCTCAAAGTTCAACCAAAGTTTTTGTGAAATATTTTCCAATAATGACTTCCAATGAATTCTTTCTATAAAAATATTTATCAAAGAGATGTACATCTTTTTGAATAAATTAGATTTTGTTTTTCAAATTGTTCTAGTTTGTAATCGATACATATACATATATATATATATATTATATATTTTTGCTTTATTCTTAAGTTGCACTATGAGATAATATTAGTATGGCATAATTTAAGTCACTTTATGTGTAAAATAAGTATGATTAAACAAAATGTAAAATCCAAAAACACAAAAAACTTGAAAAAAAAACACTACAAAAAATACAAAAAAAAAAAACAAATAAATGAATATTTCATATAATTACGTACTGTGTGTAAATTTTGCTATAATTATGAATAAGATTTTGCTAATCACTCAAAAGCCCCAGCAACAATATATCAGAAAACCAACAACAACAATTACTTGCAAACCATTCATACATATGACATGAGAAATATACAAGAAAAAAAATCAAATTTTTAAAAATATAAAACAATTTTTGTTTTCATTGCAATAACAATTTCAGCCAAATGATGACCAAAAGTGTGGCTTACACAATTATTTTATAGATTGTTTACTGCCAAACTCGTTCGTTTGGTTGCTCACTTAATTATCTGTTCAACTATTTCCAATTACATTTACATAAGCCCAATGTCGCTATAACCTTATCGGTTCAATCAAAAGTCCCCCACCACTCCCCTCCCCCTAAACCCAACCATCCATTACTCGTTTGCAATATGTGCAACTGAAGCCTTATCAGCGGAAAACTTTATGTTCTATATACATAGTATGACGGAATTCACTTTGTAAGCAAAGTGACATGGGCTAGAACAGAAAACTTATTGACCAGGCACTTAAACTTAGCAATCAACTAGAATGTCATTTAATTCCAGACTTTACTCTTGTTTCTAAGAGTATTATCAAATTGGAAGTCGTTTGGGGTGGGCCTTAATCACTTTGAACTCTGCGTCTTCAAATTTCATTCACAGGAAACACAAATCGCTCAAATGGGCGCCCTTTTTGACTTGTCGCTGAGAAAAGCAAATACATCAATGCATTTTTGTTTAATGATTATTTTATTTTCGCTTCCTGGTAAAAAGCCAAGGCTAGATTTCTTATTTTAAATAAAGAATTTTATTCTAGATCCACTTCAAGTTACTTCAAAAATTTGAATCGAAGCATGGTCAAGAACAAAAAAAATAATAACAGAGATTTATTTCAATTTATATGGATCGGTAGATGGATATAGACTTTGAATATGATTAATAAGCTCTGCAAGGTTTTTAAGAGCCATTTTCAAGAGATGTACTAAAGAGATTTTCTATACATATTTTTAAATAAAGTATAGTTGGGTTAAGAAATTTCAAAAAATGGATTTATCAAGAGCTCAAAACGTTTGCCATAAAAACAAAAATTGTTTAATGGATCTAATTTTAAAAAAATATCGATAAAATCTTCTAAAATTTTAAAGTCTTGCATATGTATTTCAAAATATGAGATTTAAAGAATGGATTTATCAAGAGCTCAGTTTGTTTGGATCTCAGTTTAGGTTAAAGGATCTAATTTTTGAGTAATATCGTTGATATCTTCTACAACTTTAAAGTCTTGTATTCTTGAAATTCTTTGATAATAACAAAAATAAGTTGGACAAGTAATACTTTTCCCGAATCTGATTCTATACAGTAGAATCCGGTTATAACGACTCTGCTTTATTTTGCTTTACTGCTTTACTTTAGTCGCTATAATCGGACGGACGTTATAGTCCGATTATAGCGACTAAAGTTCGATGAATGATTGGTTGGTCCCACTTATGTATATGAAAGAGCCTCCGGTTAGTACGTCTTCGGTCCCTCGAGTGGCGTTATAACCGGATTCTACTGTACTTTTTTCTCTTTTAAAGCCTTTTCGTATTGATTTCTATCTAATAGAAAGATTTGGCGACATGATTTTAGTTAACTATAATTAAATAAATATTATTTCCATTAAGCCGGCTAAAACCCAGTTTTGAATTCCTTTAAAAATAATGTAATTTTTACTCTATGCAAATTCAGCAATAGTATTGTTTCTCTCAGTGTAATAATATCACCACTGAATCTTATTAAATTCTCTGCCCATTGATTTGAAATTAATCTGCTTTTCATTTTAAAGTCAAATTGCAGACGAAAAACAAATTTCGTATGTTATTTGATATTTCGCTTTTGAAATCAATGCATAATTTGTATGCAGCGCGATTCGAAATGAAAACCACTCAAATCGAAGATTTTGAATCCAAACAAACACAGAAGGTAAAATTTGAATTTCATGAAGTGGGCGGGCAGTTGGGCGTGTCGAGAGCATTTGCACAAGCAACAGCCATAAAACACCCAAACCGAAATTAAAAATCAATAAAAATGGAAACATATTCAGAAAATCAATTGCCAGTCGATTGAATGAGAAACGAAATCAACAAAAAAAAGAATAAAATAAATAAAAAACCAAATACACAATTCAACTCAACGCAACACTCGCGGCTCAACTCAATTCGAGTGTGTGTATCTCATAAATAAATTAATTGTGACAATATTCAATTGATTTGATTTAAAATTATCGCATTCGAGCTGTCAAACGGCACAACAAACCAGCGGGTTTTCAATTGTTTCAACGATTTCAACGTTTTCTTGCCGCTGTCTGATTTGATTTTGATTTTGATGCCCTGGCCCCAATTCTCGCGCATGCGATACAACAATTCTACTTCAATTTCTACTATTATTTTCCAAGTTTTTTCCTATACAATGTGTTTTTGTTGTTGTTGTTGTATTTATCAAAGCTTAGCAATCAGCAAAGCGACAGCAAATGAAGTGCTGAAGTGCTCATAGCTCTGGGATACAATATAAATTTGTAATCTATGTATGTAGCGGGGTATTGCGACTTTGTTAGAGTGTTTGTAATACAAACTGGGGTAAAATAGAAAAAGAGACGAGTAGAAGGGCTGATTGAAAGACTTGAAGAGAGCTGATTGAAATTTGGTCGCCTTTTTGTTTAACAACAATGTATCAGTTAAAAGTACTTAAAAGCAATTATTGTCAAATCGTTTTTTGATCTTTGGTAAAACCCATGAGGGTGTTATTTATGTCTGAGTCTAACAATCCCATGTTACCGATAAGTCCTACAACACTAATTATTTCTGGGCAAGCAGTTCATTTGTATGGAATTTAAGTAGAAAACAATTATCTAAAAATAACATATTTCAGTCGCTTCTTAGTTCTTTAGAATTTACGAATTTAGTTTTAATCAACAATATTTTATGATTACCTTATTAAAGGCCAATACTAAAATTCTATTCTTTTACCTTTCAGGTGATCTAAGCTGCTTTTTGACTGATCTTAATTTTATTAAAGACCTCTGGAGTACCCAAATAAAACCCCAGACACAATCTATGACAAATTTTTACTAGAGCAACGTTAAGTTTAAACAGATGACTATATACATATGTCTTCCACGTTAACAGTTACATCCTGAGTTTTGGTGATTATTTCATCTGCAACTACAGCTGAGTTCAAACAAATAGCAGCGCCCTTAAGCTTTGACTTCAAAGTTGAAATCATATTAAAAAGACATCAATATTTTTTTAATTCATAATGTATATTTATGGGAATAAGCACAAATTAATAAAATTGCCGGAATTTTTTCGTTTTCCTATGTGTATATTCCATTTTACAAAAACCAAGCCAAAAAACTGAATCTTTAAGAAGGACTATGCGAAATTTTTTTAAATCTCTGTCAGCATCTACTGCGCTGCTATTAATTTGAACACAACTGTAAATATTTTGAATGTGTTGTTGATTTAATTATTTCCAAATATTGATGTCTTTTCCATTTCTATACTTCTAGGATCCAAAAACTCACTTAATCGTGTTTTATTTTAAAGTTAAAATACCAATCTATAAATAAAGCCGAAAAGTTTGGTATAAACTGATGGTGAAATTTGCAAGATCGTGAAAATAATGGCCATGGTCATTATTTACGGGAAGGGTACGATCAGCAAATTAAAATTTTGTTATATATGGCGGCAGGATAAGCTTCAGAAGCAAGGACAGATCTAGAGATCATTTTCGGGAAGAACCCTATAAAAAAACTCAGATTTCCGGCTTGGTAATTTTATTAATTTTAGATGAAGCCATTTTGTCAGTATCAGGATTTATCAAAATTGCACGACCACTTAAAATAATCACTAGGTGAATCCCCTTGGATCCCTCTGGATTCGACCACGTTCAGAAGTATCTGCGCATTTCCAAATAATAATAACTAGGTGGACCCACCTTATGCTATAGGGTATCTCGTGGTCGAGGCCCATTAACTTTATGATTTGTCGGCACTTTGATTACTTTGCAATCAGTTTGGCAGCAACATTCATTCCCTTGTCTTTTATCTCGTTTGTAGTTTCAAATTGAATTTATTTACATGCATCATATTTCTCTTCTGTTTTGTCGCTGTGCGTTGTCCATGTTAAACAATTTGTTTAGTTGTCAGCACTCGCCCATCGTCCCGTTCCACACAAAAACAAAAAGAAAAAAAAAAAAAAAAATCAGACAACCGAAACAACTTTTTCGTTATAAATAGAAACTCACTGAAATGTGCTGCATGTGGAGCTTGAAAAGCCATGGCATCAGTTGGTGTGGGGAGGGGTAGGGGAAGTGGGCGGTCTTTCTTTCACTTTTTACTTGAGTTCGGCCTTTGTTGTTTCTTTTTTGTATCTTACTTTTTGTTGTTGTTTTTTTTTATGATCTTGGCCACTCAGCTTTTCAACTTAACAACAATTTGGCCCAAAGCATGCAACTGGCTCGTTGGTCTAGGGGTATGATTTCCGCTTAGGGTGCGGGAGGTCCCGGGTTCAAATCCCGGACGAGCCCAAGTGTTAGTAACTTTTTTTTGCTAATTTTTGTAACGAAAATAAAGTTTGATTCATGTCCGATTGCCGTTATCACCTGGACAATCCGTGTTAGTCACCTTGTGATTAAATTTATATTCCTTAGCCGATTTATTGCCACGAACTGTTACTGATCTAATCCTCAATGGTTTATGGCCCCATGAAAATTAAGTCTAATCAAAAGTTGTGATTTTTATTTTTCAAAATATATATGATATGTTAATATATTTATTTATACACACACATTTACACACAAACGACAAACTAATGTAGAAGTATAATTTTTGTGTTTTTTTTGTGTTGTTTTTGAAAAACCATTTTTTATATTACCTTTGGGGGCTTTTGGCTTATTATTTATGACCACCTTAACACTGACATCTTGTCGTCTGGTTATTGGCCAAAGGGCCATAAAATACTATTTTATTGGTCAAATCGCATATAGATGTTAACGATTAAATGACACGAAGAACTTGTCATAATTTATGATCAAAATACTTAAGAAGAGGTTAAAAAAAATGTTTGCTTCTCATCTGCAAGAATTAAGTAAAAATATTAATAATTTATTCTTAAGTAAAGTCAAAGATTAAAAAACCGTTTTTTCTAGAAAATTTTTTTACAACTAATTTTGAAATATTTGGAATTTAAAAAATGCTTAACTTAACTATTTTTAAAGTTTTTTCAATATTATTTAAATGTTTTTCCTTCTTTTGAAACTGTTTAACGCTTTTAGTGACTTGTGGGACTTTTCATTCTGAAACTTATTTCTGCCTCTTATTGTTAGTTTAAGTCGTAATATTTTGAATTTAAAGTATTGAGTTTATCTGTCGGACAATAGTAGTAGTCTAGGGGCTAAAAAACAGTGTTTTTCAATATTAGTTTAAGTTTTAGAGCCCAAACAAAATCACATTTTTCAACGTTTTTTGTAAAGATATGAATATGCCGGGACTATTTGTTTTATATACACGTTGTTAAGTGACATTTAAAGTATCATTTTAAAAATGTTTAGTTCTATATATATATATTTCGATGTGGCAGCTCATCTGCTAAGGCTCCATGAAAAAAAGAGTTGCCATTCAGAAAATTAAACATAGGTTTTGACAATTTAAAGACTTTAACTGAAAATACAGCTTTTGATTATAAAAAAATGTTAAATTTTAAAGAACTTTTTAAATTTCCTTCCATTACATTCTTTTCCAAAGTTAAATAAGCATTGATTTAGTTGTACTTAATTAATATATATAAGTATGTATATATATAAGTATGGACGCATAAATTGTTTATGGCAATCTTATGAAATGTATATGCCTGACCCCAAATATACTTGTCGACAGCTGTTTGCTGTGATTTTCGTTACCAAAAAGCCAACAGCAAAAAAAAATATAGAAAAAAAATTGATATACTAGCCAAAGCAGCAGACAACTTGACGTTTTAGATTCGATGATTTATTTGCGGACCGATTTGATGATTTATGGGGTGTCCGTCTGAGATTAGCGCAGTTGA
Source organism: Drosophila willistoni (assembly GCF_018902025.1). Classification (NCBI taxonomy): domain Eukaryota; kingdom Metazoa; phylum Arthropoda; class Insecta; order Diptera; family Drosophilidae; genus Drosophila; species Drosophila willistoni. The sequence continues at coordinate 7,315,163 of NW_025814051.1, forward strand.
CTTCCATGCGGTTGGGGTTATGAATGTTATGTAAAAGATAAGGCAATACGTAAAGTGTGTTCATTAAATATGAATTAGCGCAAATTCTATAAATTCTGATAAATTCAACGAATTGAGCAAAGTTCAGTGAGTTAAAGAATGTTAGGAATTCAAGTATTTAACTTGCCGTTGAATTTAGTACACTGAAGATGTAATGAGGGCAATTCAATGGGTTTTACAATCTGCGGTTATAGTAGTTGTGACTTCAAATGCTGAGGATCAAAAGGGTATAGATCTCGCCAAAATAGTTCTATTTGTGTACGACTGTGTATATTCGATCAATATGATTATATAAAGGCTCATTAAACGGATATTCGGTTAAAACTCCTTGCTCTTGACAGAATCGTTACATTATACTTAGCTGGGGCAACGAAAAATTTCGTTCTCATGGATAACAAACATGATAATGATAAATTTTACTGTCTTGTTTCTGTATTTTAAAAGGGCAAGTCTTAATAATTATAAAGCTTTGAATTCCGCGTTGGCCTATAATGTTATTCGGAATCGGTATCGGATAGTTGCTCAATATTAGCCACTCTCAAAAAATTAAATGGAAAGTTTTCCAGTTTTTAACTCCCTTGACATTATTTACAATTCTGATGCACATTGATCCTTTCGACAAATGAACCAAACATGACAAGTTTAAAAGTTGTAATGTGAAATTAAAGACATTCAGCAAAAGATTATATATGTAGGTAAAAATTTGGAATTCTTGTACATTTTTATGAATATAAATTCGATTCCTTCGATAAAGATGAAGCAATATTAATCCCATTCAGGACCGAACTTTAATGGAGAGACTTAAAAAATATTTGATCTATTATAGCTACAAATATTAATCAAAATTAATTTTAAGGCCTTAGATGTTCTGGTTTGTCTTCACTGAAATGCTGCCTATAGGCAACATTGATCCCGAGTGGTAAATATTTTCAAAGAATACGTAAACGTAATTAATAAAGAAACTTAAAAAAGATGCATAAAAACATCGGAGCATGATTTTTAGCTCATAAATACAATGTTGCCCATATTCAACACTGTTCTGAAAGGGTCAATGTACCTACTTAATACGATTTGGAATATCTGATTGAACTTTTCTATTAGTTTTTTTGTAGGATAAGACACTTTTATTTTACTCTTGACCCACGTATGCAAATAGTGTGGATAAAAGGACCTTTGCTGGAATTTGTCGAAATCATATTAACCTCATGGCTTTGGTTAGTTTGTTTTAAACAAAGTGTTACAAACCCAATTGCACCTTTAAATACAGAAATTAAAAAAAAAAGGGGTTTCAAAATTAGAACTTGTTGCATTATTCCCAGCTGTTCGGAGATGTCACCAACGAAACAAACTGGCAACCAGGCAACCAAGGTGGGTCCAACCTCGTTCGTTCCTCATGTCGCACACAAAGAGATACAAACTCATCGTACAATGACATAAATTACACAGCAGCTGACTGATGTCAGTGTTGTCGTCGCAGCTAATTAACAGTTTTGTTATAAATTACAAGACCCAAGAAAAGTCATTACAATTTTCCTTGTGTTTTTCCCGTTTTCGTCCGTTTGCCCCGCCCTCCATTTACACAAATTCGTGTTGGGCAGGGGAGAGATGGCGATGGAAAACGAGAGGCGAACGTCAATCATGCATAAAACTGACAAAGATGTGACATTTAGGGGCGAGGTAAGTGACAACTAAGCGGATACATTTGTATCTTTTTACGTTGTTTCAACTCCTTAATAATATTTTCAGTTCTGTTTCTGTTTTCTGTGAATTTAACGCCCCCGCTGAGTTGCTCGACGACGAGTTTTCTCTCCTTAGGCATCCCTCATCATTATCATCAGCCATCATCCAGCATCCAGTATCCAGTATCCATACACTCACTCGTCTCACTCATTCGCTGGGTGTTGTGACATTGTTGCTGCCTGTTTTGTTTTAATATTTATGGCTTCCTCGTGTCATTTTCATAATGTTGCGTTTGACACTTTCCCTCTGGGCTCCTACACACACACACACATCACCCATCACACTCCACATTATCTTACATTATATGGGCGGTCGCTGGGCTCTCCCAGGCGCTTTGCATGTTGTGTATTCTTTGTAAAAATTAAAAAACAAAAAAAAACAGAAGAAACACATGACATTTGTAGCTGACATGACAACTGTCAACAGGCACTTGGTAGTCATTTATTTTAGTTTTCTAAAGATGATGGACAGCCACGGGTCCAAGGGGCAGATTTTATGGGTCGTCACTGCAGTGAGTAGAGCACAGAACACATAAGATTGAAGACTTAAGTTTATAGCTGTAAGCAAATTTTTTTCTTATCTTGTATACAGTTGTGACAAAGATTTCATTGTAAGTCTCAAAATTTAGTAGAAATACCAAACACCGGTTCTATGAAATCCCTTTATATCTCTTCGATCTATGATATCGTTATGTCTACAAATTTGTGTTGTCAATTATTATCTTTATGACTTCTCAGAGCTTTTATAAGTGCTGATATCTTTCTGTTCAATTTTACACAATCGGTTAATTCTCATGGAAGAATTTTATCATATCTTTGAAACAGAATTTTGTTTGTTTGCATAACTTTTAGTGAATAATTCAATTTATTCAAACAGTTTTCATTACATTTTAATCTCCAGAACCAAGTTTTTTCGAATCATTTTAAGCCACTTTATTGAATTAAATTGTAGCTAAGCTAGTTTTATTAGATATCTCAAATATACGCACATACAAATATCTATTTAACAACAAATGTAATAAATATATCAAAAATTATAAATATTTTCCCTTATACTTTCAATGAGTTGATAAGTTTATTTCACAATCCAAAACTTCAGACTTCATTCATTTAGAAACTTTGTATAATGAGCTTAAAGCTTGATTTAACTAACTTGTAATCAAATTCACCTTTTGTAGTTCTTTAAATCTCTAAAAATCGCTAACTAATATTCAGTTTTTTTGTATTTTTCACACATGTTTTAAAGAGAATTGAGTTCATTTGCTTATAGAAAGCAACAGACTGTCAGTCAAATTAATTGATTCATTTAATCTTTCTTCATGTTTTTCCTGAATCTGGCATTTTGACATATTTTAATTAAAAATTATGAAAGGAAATGAACATTAATATGTCTGTCAGCGCTGATTTCCGTTATGTGTTCAACGATTGTCCCAGAATTTTGTTGGTTTTATTTTGTTTTTAAATTTTTGCCATAAATGTATTTTATGCAAAAAACACAAAAAAAATTCCCCCACCCAGTTCCCCAGGTTTACCAAGTTACCCAATCTAAAGCTGCAGACAACAACAGAAACAAATTGGGGAGGAAAAAAATGGTTTTCTATTCGGTTATTTATGACACTCGAAATATCATCGAGACAGGGGACAGCCGAAAACAAATTTACCACTGGCCAGAGTTATATATATCACTGATATATCTATCAATAATATATATCTCAGTGCCAAACATAGAAAAATGTCGGTCGGCGGTGGCTTTTGAAGTGCCCCCCGCCCCCGTCCCATTAACCGATGACTTTGTCGAGGTATTTCTTGAGAGATTTTTTGTTTTGTTTTTTGTTTTTAAACTTCTGTGTTGATATTATACAGTACTTGGTGTTGACTATGGGCTAGGATGGATGGATGGTTTTAATAATAATCACAGTTGAAGTATTTATGCCTTGGCTACAGTCCGAAGGCCCAGTAAAGTCATAAATTAACAATGCGTCTTAACATTTCTGTTGATTTCTACATACAATTTCTGAGACTTGCTCGTTTTTCTTTTCGTTTCTCTTTTTCTTTTCTTTTTTTTTTTTGCGCACACATTTCATATCGTATTTTATTCCTTGTTTCCTTACCATAATTTACGATCAAGTAGGCTAAAGTTGAGGTACTTACAGATGTCATTGTGTCTGTCTTTAAAATGCAACTGACCGATCGCAGACCGAGTATCTACCGATTGTTGTGGGCGGCAAGATATGACAGATATCAAGTCGAATGCATGAGTCAAGTTATAGAAACATCAACAGTTTTTCATAATAATTCCCTGAATATAATCATACTAGCAATATACATATGTGCAATGTGGAAAAACCAAAATAATAATATTCGATAGACTCGCATTTGCAATGGGGAAGAAAGTACATAAAAGTCATTAATGTAATATTTTAGCTGTATTGTTTTTCATTGGGAAATAATATTCTCTCTTTTTTATTACCTATTCATAAATATGATAAATATCTATCCATCTTTCTATTTATAATACATATACTCCTTTAAAATTCGAATCATTTTCGTCAGACCGTCAAGGGAGCATCTGAGAACACTTTAAATTCTTCTTAAACCTGACCATTAGGAATCTAAACAATGTTGACGATCTTTAGTCTCTCTATCAATCTGTATATCTCCATATATATCTGCATATCCTTCTATTCAATCATATACTTATGTACATATGTATATATCTATCTCCATATACTTATATCTATCTTAATAAATATCTATCTATCCATTTACTAATCAAATGACTCATCATTTTGGTGGCTAACTCGTTAAAAGAAACATCTTCGGCCATATAAGGTTAGTTAGTCCTTTTCAAAACAATATATCCTTTCTAAGATTTCTATATTTGAAAGAGGGCTGCAGAGAGTTCAGGTGAATCCTAGGGTATTGAGAATCTATAGCATGTTGATCTATCTTGGATAATTTCAACAACTTGTCGTACGATATTTTAAAAATTTCTTCAATAATCCACAGATAGTTTTAATTTTAGTGACTCCAAATTCAAGAAAATTTCAAATGTTTATATTTCTTATTATTTATGAAGTTTTCAATTCATAGTTTATCATTCCTGATACTCTGATCACAATTAAGGCTAGCGATTGGAGATAGATATCAGTTCAATCCCTCTTAACGGAAGGTTTTGCTTTTACTTTGGTAGAAAAAAAAGTAAAAAGTCAAAAATTGAAACCAAATAGGGAACCCAAATGCTTGCTGCAGTTGCTGTTGCTACTGATCTTGGACTGATGTTGTTGCTGGCTGCTGGTTTTGATGATGTTTCTTATGGTCGGCCGCATTATTAAGCCAATTCATTCAGTTGGCCAGGCAGCAGATAAATAAATAAAATTTGAAACATTGCCACAACAATAAACGGCGACAGTACACGATTTATTAAACAAGGCAGCACCGGCAACGGCTGCTGTTGCTGTTGTTGTTGGGGAACCCAAATGAAGAGGCAAACAACAGCAACAGCAATAGCGACAGCGGCAGCAGCTGCCACCGTGTTGTTGCTCACATTACTCTTTTTGGCGTGGCACCGACAGCACACAAAGATATAGAAAAGAAGAGAAACAACAACAACAATAAAAACACATACAATACTCGAGGTTGAGGCCAAAATGACTAATGACCAGCGATTATCAAGCGATAAAAGGCAAAGAGAGCCAATAACAGCAGCAGCAGCAGAGATAATTTATTATTGTTTTAAACATTTGTGTTTTGCGCTCAAACGAGATACATTTGTATCTTCTTTCTTTCTGCCTCACTGTCCCAATGTCCCAACTGTCTTTTGTTCATTAAGACAATAAAAAAAAATCCCCTATACATATTTATATACCTAGTATACAATATTCAAATTTATTTGTTGTTTCCCCTTTTGTGGCGCTTCATTTTAGCATATGTTTGGCGGCTGCAACTTGTAATTAGTTGGCCTTTTATAACCTGCCCCCTTCATCAGCAGCGTATCTTCACTTCCTTTCATCTCGTCTCTGTCTCTGGTTTTATTTTTGGTTTTGTTAAGTTTCTTCTTTTTTTTACTACTGTCTGAGTGTTAAATTTGTTGTTGCTGCTACCAACAGCAACAGCAGCAGCGGCGGCAACACAAACAGCAGCACCATCAGCAATAATAAACTTGAAGATTCATGAAAGCGGCAAAAGGAAAATAAACACTCAAAGAGACGTAAATTTTAGTCTCTCAGTATTTCATTTCTTTTGTTGGGGAACCAAGCAAACGCTTCTCCACCCTTTTGAAAGCTAACAAGAAAAACTATTCCAAAAACCAAAAATATATATGAAAAAGAAGCAAGTTAAAATGGGTTTTCAAGTTTGAGTTCAAGACGATTGTTTATTACTCTTTTTTTTTTTAGCGTTTTTCTTCTCTATTACTTTTTTTAAAGGATTTGTTTATTTGATGTTTAATCAATGTTTCAGATTAACGAGAGAGGTTTTTGGAATCAAAAACATGTTAAATTGCTCTTAAAATTTGTTTAAAAGTAAGTAATTTAAGTAAACTGTTAGTTTTTGATTTTAAAAAGAAATTACCTACTTTATATCTTACAGACAAGCTAAGACAATCTTTTTTCACTAGATTTAATTGCAATTCTCAACTAGTTTTAGACTTGAAGATAAATTTAGACCATTACGAGAAGTACTTACTTTCTATTTTTTAAGAGGCTTTGCTAACCTGATTCCGCTTCGATTGCTTGTAATTTACAACCAGTTTAAAATTGTTTTTCAACTATTTGAATCTATTTGTCTTTAAAGTCGCATAGTTATGTCATGGACTACACATCTTAAGCTATATCGAGCGAAATGTATTTGTAGACATCTCTACTTTTTGTATAGAGTATATAAAAAAAAGGGCAAGAGATCTTCTTCTGATGATTGTTAGTTGTTTTGCGTGGCCGGTTCTCGTTGTAAATGTGAATTGGCCGAAATTAAAAATATATTTATGACTTAAGTGGCAATAAATTATGTTTCTTGTTAAAATTCTATTGTTTCTGTGGTTCAGAGGGGGAATTTCTGTTTCTGTTAATTTTTCTGTTATTGTTTTTGCGCTCGGCTTTCTTTTTTTTTCTTCCTCTGCCTCTCTTTATACCTCACTCATTCGCTCAGTTTTTATTTATTTGCATTTGGTATTGTTAAATTATTCACCATACGCCGGCTACATAAATTTCGAGTAATGCGTTTTGCTAATATTATTTACGATTTGTTAATGAATCTTATTTTTTTTCTGCCCAAATGATTATTGTTGTTAATTATGGTAAAATATTTTGAAATTTCCAAAAAGAAAAAAAAAACTCACAATATCATTTATGATTCTCATTCCACAATAGATCGCAATTACTTGTAAATCTGTCATGACTATGCCAGGTTTCAGTGATAAGACTCCCCCGATTCCTCGGCGACTCCCTCATTCAGCAGCGACAATCACATGCCCGACCACTTGAGAACAGATCGAGACATATAAATTGTTTTTTCGCCACAAATTCTTTATAATTTGTTTCGAATTCTTTGTTTTGTTGATTACAATTGAACTTGCTTAAGGTTAGGGTTTTGGGGTGTTGATTTTTCTAGTGTTTTTTTGGGTGTCTGAGTGTCTGGGGTGATTTGTGATTGATTAAAGAATTCAACATTCTAAATTTGTTTTGCTGTTATAATATTTGTCATGTCATTGCCCAAATGAAGAGTGGTTCTATAGCGGAATAAGTTTTCAAGAAGTGGACACGTTTAGCAAAGTTCTTCATACCATTTCTATATTAACTTTCTTCAAATATATACAAATATTAAGAAAGAAAGTATTTAATTCTGTTTATTCGATCACTATAAAGTCCTTCTAGAAAGGGTCCCATCTAAATCTCCTTCTCATCTCCACTTCTAGTAAATTTCGTCCCATTTAAATAGAAATAGTCTTTATTTTTGTCGATTTTTACTTTTTTCATAAGAATACAACGACATTTCAAATTATTTTGTTTCTTTTAAATTATTTTGATATTCTTGATGACCTTCCAGCATATTATTTTTGTTGTGTAAATTGACACTTTTTGACACTTTGCTGGCAACTGAACAACAAACTAAACCATAAAGACAGAGAGACCATTATCATTAGTTTTATATGTATGTATTATGTGGGGATTAGCATTATGAAATAGAATAGATTTTTCGAAAACGACACAATTATAATGAACCATTCTAATCTCAGAAGGCAATTAAATTTCAAATTTATGGCGTTAATGGGCTAGAGTTCAAGTTGCCTTAACAAACACGCGCCTTTGCCGTCAATTGTCAGCTTCTGATATTTTATAAAATTTTACGATTTCCCCCAGATAACTTCTGAAGACGAAAATTTGTTTAGCTAATGAGCTCGAAAAGTGCTTACCAAATAGACACTGAAAAATTCCAAATAAACTTTAGATTAGCCAAATGGGAAAAACAAAATAAAAAAAAAACTAAAGACGCAACGCGTTGCTGACAAGTGTCACTCGGTCTTCTGACATAAGTTAAAATAATATTATTACCAAGTCGGGCTAGCTGCTTAGCTTTAAGGCAAACAAAATAAACAAATTAGGAATTTTGATATGAAAATACTGCCGTAAAATATATTCAACCAGCCAACTAGAACCAGATTCAGATACAGATACAGAGGGAATCAACTCGTTCATCTTGTTGAGTCTCGTGAACGTGCTGCCTTGACAGCTGTGTTCTCAATTCCCCGGCCAACCCCCACCGAAAACTCTAAGGGGTTTTGGGGGTGAGTAGGTAAACTATCTAAATTTAGTAAGTGGTAATTCATTGCGATAGAGATTGGGCGGGCTTATTAGATAAATATTTATCATATAAAGATTATGATATAGCGAGAGATTTGCAACAGTTTCGTCTGTCAGCCAAGTCACTGCGGAACTGTATATCATTTTGGGCATAGTTTCTTTGTGTTTAAAGATCTCAGTCAGGTTTATCGCTCGTTTTATGACATAATTTACTTATTACCAGTGTGGGCTATATTTGGCGATTGTCTGTGATTTATTGCGATCTAGGCCGTGTTGTGTTGTATGAAGTTCCAAAACGTTTTATAACATGACTAATGCCCATTGCTAATCTCTCGTGATAAGTTTCATGCATATATAAGCGTAAAAGTTACCTTACTCAAGAATTATTTTATTTGGAGAAATAAACTAAAAGTGTCACAAGGCCTTTTTAAGAATTAATATATATAACTATATTACCCATTTTCTTAAGAATAATACGCTTAAAACGTTTTTTTTTTGTATTGTATATTTATGTCAAAAACATTTTACACCACTGCAATATGAAGACGTAAATTATGTGTTAAATTATACTTTGCAACACTGCCAAGAAAATTAAAATAAATTGAAAAGTTCTTTTTGTAAATATTATGAAATGAAAACGTTTTCAAATTTACTTAATTCTGTTAATAAATTGTAAAAGTTATTAATTTAAGCACAAGAGGTATTTGTTTTAATTTTTTTAAGATACTTTGTTTTTAATGGCAATGAAAAAAATTTCATTAGCAATATTTTTTTTGCAATGCAAATGAAAGGATGAATGCATTATTAAAGTAATGCATTAAGAACGACTCTGGTATTTAGATACGTACATATGTATGTATGTATGTATGTACTTATTAAGATACTTATGCATTTGAAAGATTTCTGCGTTTCGTTTCGTGATCTCTTCCTATGGGATGACTGTTACGTGATCCATTCTATAATATATAGTTTTAATAATAATGAAAAGTTTGAAAATTAGCCTGGTCTGCCTTATGAAATTGAAACAAATACTGAAATGGAAATGGATACATACCACCCATTAATTAAAAACTAAATCCTTTTTATTCAACGTCAGCTGTAATGTAATGAATCTAAAATATGTTATTCAATAGTCATATAAGGAAGGGATTGAAAGGGATTTTTAGGGTTCGAAATCTTAAAGTTCAATGTGCAAAGAGTTCATTAAAACGGCTTGGGCACTTTCACCATTGGCCCAATTTTACAACGATTTAAGGATTGATAATATCTCTTTTCGTTTAGACTTAACCATATTGGTCAAATTATTTATTCATTTATCTTTTCATCCGATTTTGGGGGGACCTATTTCGAAGCTTATGGCCATATAACTAAAGTACGTGCCAAAATGACCAAAAAGCAGTCACGCAGAAACAACAACGAGCCAGAAATGAAATGTCAAAATCCCCCAGCGGCCAAAAAGCTCATCAGTTTTCGTACAAAACAGTTAACAGTGGACACTGGTCATGGGTTGACACACAACAAACATACACTCGCTCGATGGGTGGGATGGTTTGGAGGGCTGTGGGGGTGGGGTTCCTCGATTGGAGGTGCTGACGGCGGTGCTGGTGGCGGCATATTTTTTTTGATATTACTTTGCCTGCTGACCAAAGCGCAAAATCACTTTTGACGTTTTTATTCTTATGTCTGTTGGGGTTTTACTTTATTTTTTTGGCTTTGGTTTTGTTTTTGTTTTTGTATATTTGTATTTGTCCGTTTTTGTGGAGCGCGCGCCTCGTTTCGTTTTCATTATCCGAAGCGCGTCCGAATTCATTTCAAGTTTTGCCGCCGACTTTGAGGCGTCTTCAGGCCTGTCCAACTGTGTTGGCTTTTTTGATTTTTTTTTTTGGTGTCTTTGCCAGTGCGCGTTAAGACCAACATAAGTCCGCCTAAGCGTTTAAAAGCCTAAACGAATGCATGGGCGACTCTCGAAGTGACTCTCTCTACTCTGCCTTTGGTGTGTCATTGGGCAACGGCAAAAATACATAATAATCATCATCATCATCATCATTATTAAAATGGTGGGAAGAGAGATGGGGAGGGGACTCAACTCAAGTCGAGTCGAGTCGACTCGACCGTTCAGCTGTCAAGTCGGCTTTTATTTTGCGCTCAAAAACTTAGACCAACTTGACAGTTGGAAGACAGTAGTGTTTATAACGTCGTCTCCTCCTCTCCTCCAGAGCAGTCCCATCTCCATACCGGCAATGGCCACAAAAATGAGACAAGAGTGACAGCGGCTCAGCAAAAGAGTTAATACTGTGATTAAATGACCAAGAGAGTGCCACTGTCAGACAACTAGACAGACACATACACACATACACACACTTAGACACAGATACAGATGGCCAAATGGTGGGCGGCTTAAATGTTTGACAGCTTTTTGGATCGTTGCCGACGCTCAAAATGCTGATGACCCTGTGATTACATGGCAAATGAAAATAGAATAAAGGAAAACGAAGTGAAAATGGCTCATTTTATTTAACAAATTTTTTAGGTAGTTTTTGTTGAAATTGATATTTTGGAATTAACTAAATCGTGAATAATGTTTTATGTTTCAATTCTTCTTATTACAAAATGTAGACTGATATATGTATGTATATCCCATTCTTTATTCTTGGAGAGACTAAAATTCTTTGAAAAAAATGAATCCTTTCCATTGAAGCATTTAAGTAGAAGGAACAAAGTTAATAACCCATTCTTATTAAAGAGTTAGATTAGGCCAATTTCTAGTATCAAAGCAAACTCAAATCTCTACCAAAGCAACAGATTTAATTGCTGATTTCCTAAGTGAAATATAATCTCTGTTACTTCTCAAATTAGCATCTTGTGCACTCTCTTAATTACATTCAACTGCGATATATTGATTTATTTATGGTGGAGCATATTTGGCCTCTCAGCAATTGTCTAGCCTCTGCCCAGCCCCCCCCCCCCCCCCCCCCCCTCGTACAATGAATAAAAAAAATGTACATTGCAAAAAAAAATGATAGAAAAAAATACATATAAAACGAAAATTGTTTATAAATTATTGATTAAATGACAATGCGCTGTCAGAATTTTGATTTATGACCCAAGGCGCGAGACACGCAACGCAAATGAGTGAAAAACACTTGGACAAAGCGAGTTTATTGAAAAAATTGTTAAGTAAACAATAAAAGATGGCCGCCGACTACAACGATTTCAACTCTGTCGATGACGATGACGTGCTCGTCTCCCCTTCAACAACGACTTGTGATTATGAAAGTGAGAGTATCGAGAGGGAGAGGGGGCGAAATGCGTATCTAAAAGTTACACAACAACAAAAACCAAACAGAAAACAAAAAACTGAATAAACAAAATCGCCTGTTTTTATTAATTTATCATTGCTATTGCTGCTGGTGCTGCTGCTGTTGGCATTGCCATTGCTGCCGTTGGCTGCCTTTGGACAAAAAGTGACATAAAGTCAGTCATCAATCAAAATTACGAAATGAACAAAAAAAGAGGAGAGAAAAAATTGTGCCAATAAATTAACGATAAAAGCTTGATTCCATAGGGGGGAAACTGGACACAGCGATAGAAAGAGAGATAAAGAGAGAAAGAGAGAGAGAGAGGGTGAGAAGGAGTTTTCAATGATTTTTCAATTAACACAAATGAAATGCCTTAAGGGCTGGCGGGGGGTATAATCAATTTGATCATTGTACCTACTATGAGTATTTATTATACTCTTAAGAAATGTAATTTTGTTTAAATATGTACAATGAATTGTACTGAAAATGAAACGAATTGAAATGCATTTTAAGCTTCGTTTAAGAATCAGAAGTAAAATCTATGAAAATTTAATGAATTTTTCACCAAAGACACTTTAAAGATGCTTAGAGTCATAGACAAAGGGTTATTAAGAGTATTTCTATACCTAAAAGACACCTCTTTGGGAACTTTAGTCATCTAAATCCAAGGTGTTGGAGAACCATCATCACATAGTAAAAGGAAAATGCTTTTAAGATATAAATGCTCAACTTTGTTGCCTCTGAAGTCAATTTGTTAGGTTGGCATCATTTTACAGAATTTCATAATATGCATATATGTATGTACATATATTCAAATTCCGAAGAATACAAATTACTTTTTCTTTTTGGCCATCAAATGTCAAAAAGACTGAAACGTCCTTGTCTCTTCAAATGTATATAAATGAGGTTGACAAACAAACATCACATCGCATCACATCTTGATCTTGATAGTCTGTCTGTCTGTCTGTCTGTTTATCTGTCTCTTTGTCTATCATTCTTTTTGGTTATATCCTAAATGTGCCTTCCAAAATAACCTTGTCACACGTGTGCAAACTTTGCAGATTGCGTCAAATGTCATCTGCAAAATGTATCTGATGATAACCTTTCACTAAAATTGTCATTTCACATGTCTGAGTAAATATTTTGACGCATGAAAACAATATAAAAGAAGCAAAAATTATATTAAATTTGTGTTGGAATTTGTATACCCTTGCAATTGGCAAAGTGCTAAGAACATTTCTATGGAACTAAAATTTAAACATTTTATTTATTTTCAGCCGTCGAATAGATGTCAAAATGTGACCCTAGATTGCTTTTAACCCTTTCAGGACCAGGAATCTAATAAGCAGCAAAGATCCTAAAAGACAATTTCATTTCATCTCTTCAAATGATGAAATAATTATATACCTATTTCGAGGGTATTTAAAAAGCCCACCCAAAAAACTTCAACCAAGTTGACAACATATTAAAAGTGAAAATATCAAAATAAACGTTGATAATTTGTGACGATTGTTACTTAAAAAGGTTTAACTGTTTATCTTAATGTTTAACTGACTGTAAATTAACATTAATAACTAATCAAATTTAATGTGTTAATATTTTGCATTTTGTTGTTAAACTTTTGAAGGTTTTTATTTGTTGAATTGATTAAATTGTACGATAATTTTTTTTTTTCAATTTTGAATATTTCACAAAGGAAATGTATTCCCGGCAAATTGTAAACAATCTCATTAAACGGCACACACGCGCATAAACTTTCTCATGATCATCTAGAATAAATAGGTATAAATGCAAATATATATATATATATATATATATACATACATATATATAATGAAGATCATAAATTATCAACGCAATTATAAAGCGCGTTGTATTCGCTGGCATTTTTAGCGCACAGTCGTTCCACTCCACCGCACTGGAAGTGAGTGAGAGCGAGAGACGAAAAGGTTATCAAAATGTAATAAATCAGTTTGTTTAATATAGTTTATAGCTACATACATATATACAACACTCGAACAACACTCGAGCAACAACAAACGGACAACACTGAGAAAATTCTTACCGCTGCCGTTTCCCCTCAACCTCCTCCTGAACTCTATAAACAGACATTAAGTCTGTTAAACACGAGAAAAATGCGCATTATATGGTGTAAATCAATGCCGGACGTCGCAATGTCGCCCCAACTGACGTGCAGATTTATTTTCATTTATTTAAACACAAACGCCAAGGCAAGGAATGGAATGGAGGAAAAATAAAAGTGAAAACTGGATATTACGGTTTCAGGGAAAGAGAGAGAGAGACATGGACTTATAAATCTTTTTCCACTCACCGTTTGTTATTGTATCTCAAAAGTCAAATACATAGAGCCGCACTACGAGGGCCATCGAAATAGTTGAGAGGATATCAATAAACAAATGACAAATGCAAACACAAACACCGGAAGCCGTTTTTTAAATCTACACACATACATATATCATGAGATGGCATTATATGTATTTGTCATCCAAAAACTAACTTCGATGCATAGCAATCCAACTGAACACCAATCTTAAAGTTTTGGGGTAACTTCCCGCATCAAAAAAGGATTTATTAAATGATATAGGTATACTACAATATTTTAACTTATAAAATTGATCAAACCTTTAAAATTGCCAACTCTAGATCAAAATAAAAAACCTTCGCGGTTTTTGATACTTACAATTTATTTCAGGCATTGTCTAAGATCATTTTCAATGTTAAATGTCTTTTCAAAATTAGATTTCCAAGACGCATTTCCCTTTCCAAAAATCAGTGATTGCTCTTTAGTTCTTTAAATTTATGATCGATAAATCGATCAAAATCTTCTGACAAGTAAAAAAAAAAAATAAAAATATCAAATGAAACTTTTGAGGGATTACAAATAGTTTGCAAATATGATTCTTAAGTTCCATATAACTATTTCCTGAACTATATCTGTATATAATCTGGACTCAATTATCCGTGATGGTAGGGAGCAGAAGAATTACGGAAAATCGATTTTCACGGTTAATCTAGTTATACCTTTTTTTAAATTCCTATTATTTTACAAGTAACTATTAATTTAAGAAGTTCATACGTTAATTACGGACAATAGAGGTAATTACGACTAATCGAAGCAAACAACTTGAAAACACTGCAAACAAAAAACAATAGACTGATCCTTGGCCATCATGGTTAATTTGGGGTACGTGTTAACCGGATAATCGAGGACTGTATATCACTTAGTCTAACTCAATCGGAATTGGTTCCTGGTCCACTTTATAAGCATTTATGGGGAAAGGAAAATTCCTTTTGAAAAACTGTCTGTTTTTAGTTTCGACTTATCTACTTATAAGATAGAGTAATCAGAGTTTTCAAGTGTTACAGAATGTCGCACTTAAACGTATTGGGCTCATACTAACATTATAACTAAAACAAAGTTGAATGACTATTGTATTTTTTTACTGCTACTAATAAGAAAGAACGAAGTCCAACAATGCTCCTAAGTATACTGAACCACTAAATGTATAAAAATCTATAATAACAAAATTTGATAATTTTTAATGACAAGCCAAGTAACCCTCGCTTACGTACGTATGTTTTCACTTTTTTATACATATATGAATGGGTTTTGGATAAATATTCGTAGATATGCGTTGGGTAGCATTGGGATTTGTTGTAATCAACATTTTCAGAGTGTTGGTAAACAAATGGGAAAAAAAGAGGAAAATAAAACTCTGGCGTGTTACACACATTGATAAAAGTAAACTGTAAGATATGAGTTTGACATGAAGAGAGATAGAGACAGTTGCAGAGAGACATGTGGCAAACATTTGCACAGTTCAGTTAAAGTGACAAAACTACAGTTTCTCTCGATTCCAATTGTTTGTCTAAAAAACCAACCAGTAGCAACATAATCCCAGGTATTTACACCTTTTATACCCCCTGACAGTTGTCTCTGATGTGCTGGCTTTATGTATGACGATTATAAATCTTGTTGTTACGTTTATCTACACAAATTCCACTCCGAGCACTACTCAAATATCATAAAGTGATTGAAGATTAATGTTGGATCACTAGAGAGAACATTAACATTGAATTTGAATGAAAAATGTAACTTGAGAAGATTTCACGGTGAAATGCATCATTACGATGCAAGATCCATTTTTAAAAGTTCTATTAGTACTTGGACTTGATTTAAAGACATACCTTTTAAGTAATGCGATGAATTTACATAACCCATAGACTTTTTTAGATAATGTCGTGCTAAAGAGTATTAAAAAGTATCTAAAATTGAGAATTTAGGTCTTAAAAACATAATTTGTAGATCAAATTTCATTTTTCAATTTCATTATGAACTACCTCAAATTGATTGTTAAACGCTCTTAAAAGTATGAATTAAGATCCATAAGGACAATTTCTTAATGAAATAAACTATTTCTTAACACTTTGGCTAGGATTACAAGAGATTTTCATGAATTGCAATTAGGTAGGAAATACATTTTTCATCATGAAATCGATTAATAACTTTCAAGAATCAATGTTTTGGTACCGATAAGACTAATATTTACTTGTTTTAAGAAAATTCAAGGAATTATTAACTCTTCTTGGTTTCCTATTTGACCAATTGTATCTCCCATATTTGGAATTGAGTCATATTTTAAGATAAATAACCCAAAAATTTTGATTAAATTTGGCAGAATCAACAGTCTCGAATGATAAAGAGCTTATTTTAATAAGGTTAAATGACACTTTTCTCGACGTGTTCTTTTCGAAAAGTGTGAAAGGGCTTTACTTAGTTATTTATTCTTTCATTTCTATTTACGTTAATGTTAATATATTACTTATGCATTGTATGTTTAAACTTCACTTCACAACCTTCGTGCCGTAAATTCTGAACAAATTCAAAAATGAAAATGCCTTTCATCATACAGGATGAGGGGGAGACACACAACCAAGAAAGCAAGCAAGAACAAGAGTGAGAGAAAATCTTGGGAAACAAAACAAACATCTTGTGTTTTTCTTGCCTTTTTCAGTCATTAAGTCATTTACATATTTGCCAACAAAATGTCAGGCCATAAAATATAAACTAAAGCAACTGAGGACAACGCCAAAGATAAATGAAGACGCAGCTGCTGCGGCAACATCAACGCTAATTGCTCTTGTGCATTTTACAGATACAGATACATGAGCAAACGAACGAACGAACGAACGAATAAACAAACGAATATATACAAACATACGTAAGGAACAAACTAAGGAACTCAAAACTCAAAGATATATTCAAAATCATAATTCATTTTTGTCATTCTTGGCTGTCGTCCCAGCCCATCCCACCGACCGACCCCACCCATCTCCCGTGACTTCATTCTCTGGCACTTTCAGTGTATCTTTTAGTTATGCCTGTGACGAACTGTAGAACTCAAAAAAACTCAAAAAAAAAAAAAAATGAAAAGATAATGATGCCGCCCTGTCGTAGAAGAAGCAGCAGCAGGAGCAGACAGCAGAAATGTCAAAATGCATTAACATTTAATTGAGGCTAATTTAAGGCGAAATATTTCGCTTGGCATATATGAAAATTTATGCGTCTCATTTTAAGTCTTTACGGTTCTGTTTTGTTGCGTTTCGTTTCGTTTCATTTTTTTGGTTTTGCTTCTTTTTTTTTTTCATTGCTCTTTGAGAAATGAGCACATTTTGTAAAAATGTCACATTACATTTAATTTATGCAACTTGAGGCATATGGAAGTGTTGCATGAAATTGTTTTGATTGCCTCAAAATATTATTCACTTGTCCCATTAACAATCAAGGCAATTTGGGTGACAAAACTATTTGTCAGTATTTCTTGTGTCCGTATTCTCTCTTGATGTCTGCGATTTTCCTTCGACTGATTGATGGACATGGTTATGGTATTCGAAAACTGAATATACTGAAAAAGATATACATATATATAATTGATGGATGCAAGAAAAATATTTAGATTTTAAGAGCAGACATCGTCGAACCAAGGACAATATTTTATTGAACTTTTGGCAAAATTTTCTTTAACCTAAAGTGAATTTTAGATGATATATTAAATAATAAACCTATTAGATCGACCACTCAAATAAAGACCAACTTGTTCGATTTCCGTATAAATTATGCATAATTTAAATCATTCACATTTGACGGGTAAAATGAAGTTCTATAAGTTGGTTTATAGTTAACATCAAACAGAATTTATTTGGGATAACTCAAGGCTTTATTAACACATTTAATTAAAAACTATGTTTGAATTTACAAAACTTTGTAAATACTTTAAATAAATAAAGAATTGAAGCAGACAAATATTAACGAATAGGTCCAAAATTATTGCTTTTATCCGATCTCGTTAAGCTATAAATTCGTTGTTAGAAAATTTAGAACTTTTACGAAAGGTTCAAACCATTTAGTTTAAAATTAAAAAAGGAATAATTCACTGTTTCTGAAGGCATATTAAGTAAATAATAAGTAAGTTTATTCATCCTATACATATATACATATTCATTCATATACACACAGAATAAATATTAAAAACTTAACCATTGTGAATAAATATTAATCATTAAGTAAAAAATGTTTGATCTTGGGATGGCTCATTTATCTTTATCTTATATTTTAGTTAAAAAATCAAAACGTTAAACAAATTTAACTATGAATGAGCACCAATCCTAATCAGCTAAATATAAAGTATCTATTAACTAAAAGAATTAATCCAGACCTTTGTTTTTGTCAACATTTACAGTTATTTGTTAACCGATTATGTTAATTATAATCTTTGGTATTAGTTAAGCAAGTTAAAGTGTCTACTATGGAAATTCCTTTGAGGGTACAAAATAATCTACATGATGTGGCCAACATTTTGGTTAACCTCAAAACAATTTGCAGCTTGACTTTACCTGACCATTGAGAGTAAAATAAAATATGCCTTTTTATAGAATATTGCTTTGGCCTTTTTTCCCCTTTTTGCTGGTTTTATTATCCTACCTCTCTCTCTCTCTCTCTCTCTAGCTCTCTGTCTTTCTTTCAGTGTGTTCGCCTTTTACACTGTCTCCGTTTGCCATTGCCTGTCTCTGTGGTTGTCCTTTTTGCCCTGATGCGGCCGCTTGTCATCGTTACTGTCTGCTTTCGGCAGGGATTTGTAATATTATGCTGTCAAGTCGAACATGCCCACTGACAGTTACCAACTGTCTCTCTGTGTCTGTCCGTCTCTCTGTCTATCTGTGTGTCGGTCTGTTGGTCGGACTGACTGACTCTGACGGTTTGTGCTCGTTTCGTTTCGTTTCGGTACGGTTGGACGCTTGACTTGAGTGTGTAAGACCGCCCCGCCTTGTGACTACCCTCCCCCAAGTTGATGCCAGGAACCGCTTTACAGGAATACAGGAATATGGACACTCACATCCACATCGAGATCTACGGGCGGGTTGCCAATTACACTTTTTGACGCCAGGCGACGTGTGCAAAGGGGCGTTCTTTGGATTGGGTTGGGTTTGGTTTGCTCTTGGGATGGGTTATTCCGTTTTTTGTATTGTTTTTTTTTTTGTCGGTTTTGATGCTAACAAATAATGACATGGCAATTTGCAGATTTCACAGCATGCCTCATAGAGTACTCTCGTTCTTCACTCCCCGGAATCTCACTCCTCTGTTTCTTTTCTAATGTATACGTACGCTTGAATATCCGCCAGTTGAGTTAACAAAGTCAATTCGAACTTTGTTTTGGCTGCCTTTAGCTATCAGTGACAAGTCAAGGTGGTTGTTGATGCTTTTGTCCCAAAGCCAGGAAAGGATCGACCGCCTGCCACAGTCACTTAGCCAGGAGTCCTGCTGCGAAAGAGAAAATCAATTCGACTATGAAACGTTTTCATTTTTTGTGCTGTGGTTCAAAAGGCTTGACAGGCTCCCGGACCAGGTGGTCGGTCCGTGAATAAGGTTTTGGATTTCGAAATGAGTTTTACTGGGTATGAGTGGCAGAGACCGCCTGCTAAGATGCTTGTCAAAATTTTCTTTTGTCGTCTTAGTTTGGCTTGAATTTTTTTATGGTCCAAGTTGATTTTTAGATCGGGGCTTAGTTATGATATTTGCCTTTCGAAAAAAATGTATCAATTTCCACACTTAATTTGAAAATGATATGCAAAAGGAAGTGCCATAAATTTCTAGACATGTCGGCTAACCAAATCGATAAAGAAACATAAACTTGTTTGCTACGCATTGCTACCAAGGAAACCAGACCAGGCCGACGACTTACCATCATCATCATCATTATCATCATCAACTGGAGTGGCTCGTAAATGTTTCTATCAATTTGAAAAACGGCTCGTAAAATTTGTGAAATGTTGACCATATACACATAGACCGACCGACAATCGAAACGAGACGATTCGTTTAATGTTACACAAAATTTATGTGCCTTCTCCAGCAATTCCACCCGTCTCCTTCTCTGTTCCTCTCTCTCTCTTTCTCTCTGGGTCTTTAAAACTTTATCTTAATGGATTGCTACAGCCTTTGGTCCCAAAACTAAAGTGAAATTCTGATTTGATTGATTGCGATGACATGAAAAGATGTGTTAAAAGTCACTTTGAAGTCCACTGCAAAGAACCATAAATTTTAGCATATCATTTTTTCCCCTCAAATTTTCGAAAAAAAAAAAAACGGAAATTGGGCAGACTTGAGACTTGTTTATTGCAAATATTTCGTCTTTACCGACTGAAAGTCATATTAAATGTAATTATTTTGATTGAATTGAACTAAGAAATAAATGATCATTGAATCAAAATCTGTGTCAACTTTAATCAATCCATAGTTACTTTTAATATATATTTATTTATTTATGATCAATAGAGTGATTTGAGCCAATTTTAATGTGCCTATAACTAAATGAATTATACAAATTACCTGCTTGTGGGATTTACAGTCAAGTTATATATTGCTTGATTTAGAAGTTTAATAATTGATATCTTCACTACCCATGGTGACTTTTCGTATGAAATATTGTAAAAAACATTTGAAATTTCAAAAACTTTGTCTTTCTTATCCAAGATTTATTTAATGTTTTCAAGAGATGCAATGTTGATGCTCATGAAAGACAGATAATATTTTTAATACATATTTTTCTACAAATCTTGCTTTGACTTCCAATTTCCAATTTAATTTACTCTTTTTTAGAATTCGTCATAAATATTTTAAGTTTTTTTAAATTGTTATATGTATTTCCTAAAAAGTATATAACTCTGATCAACAATCATTTTGGTTTAAGATTCTTACATT
Source organism: Drosophila willistoni (assembly GCF_018902025.1). NCBI lineage: Eukaryota > Metazoa > Arthropoda > Insecta > Diptera > Drosophilidae > Drosophila > Drosophila willistoni. The sequence continues at coordinate 7,336,317 of NW_025814051.1, forward strand.
GTTTTCTAACGAAATTTATGTTAGTTGATTTCGAAATTTTGTCGTTAAACCCTTTTTTTAGATGTTTGAAAACCCGTAGATTCAGATCAATAAGATAAATTGTTTTAAAAGTCGAACTTTTCGAATATTTTTTAAACAATTTTAATGAAAGACCACTAAATTTTGATTTAAGTTTAAATTATTCTGCTTTTTGAAAAGCTCAAAAGTAAAAAAGTATTTTTTTCTGGATAAATTTTGGAAAGTATGTGAATATGTGTAGTGTGAATGATGATAAGTTTTTCCGAATTTGAAAATTCAATTTCGTTTGTTTGTCTGCATTTTGTATAAAAGCTTGCAAGCTTGTAGTTTACAAAAAGTATTCAGTCTTATTTTAATTACAACAATTTCAGCTGTTTATAATGTCATGGGGAAGCTATTTTATGGTTTATCTCGAAACATTTCATTGAAATAATGTTCAATCTTGTGGGTGGATCATGTCACCCACACTTACATATATAATGAAAAGCGCAATTTTCGTCTTTTTCGCCTTTCATTCGGTTGACAGTCACTTCCTGCCCACCATACATCCGCCGTGGTACCCACTTTCACGGTGCTCCTCCCCTGACTGCCTTCCTGCCTCATTGCCTCGATATACATAGAAGGACAGCTCGTCTTCACTGCTGACGGCTCATTAGCATGTGTGTACATCAGTGTGTTTCTCTGTATGTGTGTATGTGTGTGTGTGACTGAGTGCCCCTCCTTTAGCTGTCAGTTGGTCGGGGAGCTTGCCATTAATTCTGACTCGCTCTTACAATGCTTTCTCTCTCTTTCACGCCAGTTGAAAAACTAAACTAACCTGCAGTGTAATGCGTTGTATTGTTCACGCAAAATTTATTTCCGCTGCGTCATGAACATCCTGCCATCGTCGTCGTCGTCGTCGTCGTTGTTGTCGACGATACTCTTGTTGTTGTTGCTGTTGTTAATTTACGTAATAAATACGCTTGAAAATTTTGCACGCACATGCAAAATGAATTACGTTGCTGGGGAGCAGTAACACCAAACAGCAGCAACAGCAGCAGCAACAACAGCAGCAACAACATCAAGTTAACTGTCACTTGTCACAGGGACGTTTCATGGGCATGTCCTGGCAGCGTGTCGTCGTCGTCGTCGACGTTGGCGTCGTCATCGTCTCTCACATGTCAACGGGCGTCGCTTTGCTTGGCATTTTTGTGATGTGAAATGAAGCAACGAGGTGACAGCAGCAACAGCACCAACGGCAACATCAGCAGCAGCAACAGCAACAGCAACAGCAGCAACAGCAGTTGCTGGTGGCTGGCAGCGGCAGCATAAAATGAATTACTCGCGTGAACAACAAAAACTGTCAGAAGCCTGTCAGTGTAGAGCTGTATGAAAGAAGGCGTTGTCGTAATGTGGGTGGGGCACATCATATGTTGCCACTGTCTCCCAGTATGTGTGTGAGTGTGTGAGGTGTCAGCGCCTCGCATTTGAAATGCTCAAACAGTTGACAGTCCAACCAGCCCGTTGTCCATGCATATGAAAATAATTTGAGCAATCTTTTGTGGCCCTCCAACTATAGTCTTACCTCAAATTGCTTGTAGCAATCAGGGAAAAAGCTGTGCCTTCTTTTCTCACCCTCCTTCTCTCACCCAACAGTTGTCGCAATTTTCATTTTCGCACTCCATTATAAAGTAATTTTTTTACATTACTTATGGCTGTCAACGTCTGAGTTTGCTTTCTTCCTGTTTCCGCGGCAACGCCTCGTCACGTCATGTCTATCGTTTTTTGTTTTCCTTTTCTTTCGTGGTTTTCTGCTTCTGCTTTTTTTTTTTGGATATCCTTCTTGTTGGCAAAGATTAATATGTTGCTTCGCTCACTTTGTTTGCTCACTCGCATGTGTGACAGTTTGCAAATGTGATTGACAACTGACACTGGCATATAAATTCAAAGCTTTCACACAAGCAACACAACACACCACCAGCAATCGTTGACAGTCAACATATAGGGAGGACAGCAGCAACAACAACCATTGCTGGAAGACATAACTGACAAACTGACTGAATGAGGAACTTGCAGGAGGTCTACTGCCTCTAACTGGTACTTCAGACTGACTGACTATCTGTCTGTCTGCATGTCTTGAATATTTTTGGGTGTTGCCTCAAGTTAAAAGTTAAAATTTAGAATGACTAAGAGAAAGCAATTTATCTTAGAAGGAAATCGCTATAGAAATAATAGAAAACCGATTTGGAAGTAAGTAGTAAAGTACTGTTTATTTTAATGATTTTTTTCTTAATTATTTGATAAATTGAAACATTTTATTAAACCAAACATTTATTGTATTTTAGTTTATTAGTAAACATATTTAAATATAAACATAACATAATAAATTATGTTAGTGTATGTAAGTATAGAATTCATATATGCATATGTATTTAATTTTTAGGGATGTTGGAAAGTAGCCCCAAAATTTCTTCTTCGACTCCTTCTTTAAGTGAGTTTTCAAAGTGGTTTAATAAAAACTGAAGAGAAAATCGGATCATGTTTAAGCCGATAAATGTTGACTTTGAACGAAATATTTCCTAAATGCATTAACGAAATGGAAAGAAATGAGAATCCTAAAAGTACTTTACTTTTACTGGCATATATACAATAAATAACAAATAAATTTAGTAAACTTTTTCTTTTGGGCACTGAATTTCCTTTACCTTCTGTTGTAACATATTTGTGTAATAACATATTTTATAGTTAATTAGTAGTAAAAAATTCCAAATGTTAGCGAGAACTTTCTACATATTAAGGTATAGGCAATTTGTAATAGATTTTCTGCCTTAACGCCATTAGCTCATTACAAGCATTTTAAATGGGATAGAGTAATTTACCTTGGACCTTCCATAATTATCTTTATTGTTGCTTTTCCCTTTTTTTTTTCATTTTTATTTCTTCTTCTCTCAAGTCATTGGCAAGCTGTTGCCTTTTTACATTGCACACTTCCTGTCCTTCCCTTTCAATTACAATGACTTTTCCCAAATGGTCTCTATGTAGTAGAAAATAATTCCAATTATCATGGAGTACACTTCCGTCTCCGTTTTTGCCTGAAGACTATCGCTATGTGTGTGTGTGTGTGTGTATGTTACCTTTGAACAAACTCAAATTACAATCTAATTGCTATTTAGGGGTTTTCTTCGGCTTCCTTCTCCACCAATTATTCAAACAAGAGAGGCCATAAATGCTGACACAACAGCCCATGACTTGATAATAGACACATCAGACATCAGGCCATGGGTGCAGTTGGGTTTAGACGATGTTGTCGTCGTCATCATCATCATCAAACATCAGCCATCATCAGGCATCATCGACGGGGTCCAAAATACACACACACACAGCAGGTAGCAAGTTGAACAAGTCGAACTCATTTTGGTAAAGTAGCCGGGAACCTGTCGCTCGTGCTGACGACAAATGTCTTCGGCGGAAGTGACACAACAAAAATGCCAAACAACCAGCAAGTAACAAACATTTTTTTATATATATTTTTTTTATACATACTTGATTATAAATGCCATGATGCCGTCAAGAAAATAAAACTAATAAATTGCTGTTGATCAGCGATGTGCTGCCATTCTTGATGCTGCTGCTGCTGCTGCTGCTGTTGCCGGGCAATGACAATGACAAAAATCAAACCGGAGTCTGACAATGATGAAAGTGACAATGACAATGAAGGCGCTGAATGACAGAAAGGAGTAGTAGGAGAAGGTAGAAGATTGCATGTCAGTGTGTAGGGAACAGTGGCAGCTGTTCGCTAACTCGACACTCTTGGCGTGACTTGTCAACGGGAGCATCATTCAACAACGCTTGGACGGTTCGTTCGAAGTAAAATTATCATCATCATCTCGTTTATCATTATCATCATGTTCGTCGTGATGCGGTTTTATCTTTTGTTTATCGAATTGCCATAACGATAGACTTCAAGGCAGAAAACAGATATTTTCCAAGATTTGAAACAAGAAGCATGAGAAGAATTTCAGTTCAGTAAATTTTTATAAAGATTTTTCCAGGGAATCATTTGAATTCGTCAAACGTGACGTATGAGTGATATTATTTGAAAATTCACATAGTTCGTCTATTAAGAAGAAATTCAGAGTATATCTAATAGATACCAAATGAGTCTATGTATATCTATGCTTAGAAATATGCTGAAATGTTAAAAAATTCTTCACTTTATTAGCAAATCTATGGTAACAAGTTGACTATTACTAGCAACCAACTGAATGTGATACAACAAAGCTCGATTGTAATGACCATCAAAGTCGACTCGAGTCAAGCCAGACCTCAGTCAGTCACTCAGTCAGTCTTATCCATTCAGCCATCAACCATTCAATCATTCACTCATTGCGACTGTTGTCACTCACTCACTCACAGAATCGAGTTGCAAAAGGCGCTCTGTCTGCTCTCTCGGTTTTTGTTGTCAGTCTCCGGTCTCGGGTCTCGGGCTCCATGTTGCACGATTTCGTGGTATGCTTGAATGAAAACAAACTGATATTTGCCTGACACTTGAGATTGATTGTCATCCATCAAGTGAGCTGCCTGTCTGCCGACTGTCCTCCCTTTGTCCATAACCGTCTCTCAATGTGTGTGTGTGTGTTTGTCTGTGAATATGTGAGTGATTGAATGATGGGCAAGGATGCGTTGTTTGCATTTCGTATTTACATGCCTTTTTGCTTTCTGCTCTGCACCCCCCTCAAAAACAACAACAACAACAGTCTGCAGATATTCAATTACAAATCTGAGAAGGTTGACCACAGCAAAGTCCTTTTGCTTTGACTTTCACACATTGAGTGAGGTCTCCATTACAACATATCACTGACCATCTGCTTTGTCAGCATTTTTCTGTAAAAGCTACTCACGCACGACCACAAAAAAAAAACAAGAAGCAGATGTTCAAAATTGATATACAGAGGGAATCACGATTGAAGAATGCAAATATCCCGCAAATTGAAGACAAATCAACATTTTTCACTTTTTACTTCACAACGCTCTGCCCCCCTGTCGTATTCTCTGCAAATTGTTCAAGTAGCGCATAAAGAAATTGAATTCATTAAACATTAGCTTCCTGACACAATCCTCCAACAAACAAGAAGATGCAGAGAGAGCGTGGACAAGCGGATGAAAGACAAACATTTACTGTCGCAATATGCAAATCCATAAATTTTCCAATGTCTGGCCAAAAGAGACAGACAGAGACAGAGAGAGAGGGAGAGAGAGAGAGAGACACACCAAAGAGACATACACACGCGATAAAGAAATTCGATTAGGCATCAATTTTAAATGAGACGCGCATTTCCCCCGTCACACTCCTGGAGCGAAGCTGTCAGGCCGCCTGCTGCGGATGCCACGTAACCTGATATGGTGACACTCGTCCATGTCCAATGTCGCGTCGCGTCGCGTTAAGTCTCAACTCGACTTGGCTCGACTCCAGTCGCATCGCGTTGCGGCTGCAATCTAATTTATGACTTAATTATCGGGCCATATTTAATGTGTCCAATAAACTAGTCTACAAAATTATACCAACACATCGTTGTCTTTTAGCCAGTACAACCATTTTACATTCTACACTGAAAGAAAGTTGTTCTTTAAAAGAAAAGAACTCTTTGCAGGAAGTAACCTAAAGTTGCAGACTGAAATTAATTAATAGATATGAATTCTTTAGATTTTTCAAGAACTATAAATGATTGAAAATTTTGTTGTATTTAATTCAGAGAGTGACAAAAAATGGGTATACTTTGTTCCTAAAAGTATGCAATAGGCTTAAAAAGTATTTGTTGCTTTGAACATTTTGATGTATTTCTAACATTTCCTACATCTTGCAATTTAAATATTGTCTTAGACAAGGTTAGCTTCCAGGAATATTGTTAATCCTTAATATTTTAAGAATGCCAAAATTTTGGAGTGCCTTTTGCAAATTTAACAAATTTCTTAACTAAACTTTTCTAAAATTGACATATATTATTAAAAACGAAATATCTTACAATTAGACAAAATATTTTCTTTTCTTTTCTACAAAAGTCATTGACTTTGTATATTTGCTAATTAGTTTCAGTAGACAAAAGTCAATAAGGATTTAAAAAGTTTACCTAAGTGAAGCTGTCGTAAAGTACCTTATTTCAATTAAGAATTATAATTCGAAATTTTGTTCAGTGTATTTCTTCTCACAACGATTAGACTTATTAAGCTTTTGCTTTATGCGTGAACGATTGAGGAGCCAAAAGGAAGTAGGGGGCAGAACTTGAATTTCAGCAACATCAGCAAACTGCCAACTGCCAGAACTGTCCATGGTGGCCTCCTTTAGTTTTGCGGTCATCAATTTGCTTTTAAATGCAACAATTTGGTTGCCATTGCGGGCATGGCTTCGCGTCATCGTCATCGTCACCGTCACCGTCACCGACGCCGCATGCAGCGAACTGAAAATGAACTAAACTAAAGTTAAGTCGCGGCCAGCAACAACACCAACAACATCAACACCATACACACACACGCCGTGGTCAGGGTCTGAGGCTGGGGGCTGTGGGGCTCAGCAATAAAAATTTCGTGAAGTGGCAATAAAATTCCATTTAAAATGGCAGCGATTATGTCTCAACAGACCATTAAAGTCACTCAAATGACAACTACTACTTAGGCACTCACAATCAACCAACGCACACCGCAGCAGCAGCCGGTACGTTTTTTCCTCTTTTTTTTGTTTTGCCTCTCTCACAGTATGTGGATCTTGGATTGCGGATCGCGGACATCTGACGATGGGCGCCTCAGCACAGTGGGGCACATTTAATATAAATGGAAGCGAAAGTGTCACAAAACTTAATGAGTGCCGAGTGATGCAACTAAAATAAAATGGAAATTGAATTCTCATATTCCAAATTAATGTCATGCCATTCTCAGTCATCACTCACTGACTCCTATCGAATGATGGAGAAAAAATTTTCAACCACAAAAAAAAAGAATAAACACAAATTAAAAAAAAAAACCAACAGAAAACTGAGACCGAAACTTGTTGAAAATCACACCTAACACTCTCTTGCTGGAAAAATATGTCAACCAACGGCTACCAACAGCAACAGCAACAGCAACGGAAGAGGCAGCAGCTACAACAATGACAACGGTTCCACATTGTTGTCACATGTCACGAGAAAGCGGAGAACGAGCGAAAGGCAAGTGTGAAATACGAGTCCTTTTTGCCTGAGCGAAAAATGATGAATGACAAAATTATACAGCAAATGCGCGTCACTCTGACATGTGACCACTAATGAGGATCAACTCGTCGTCGGTTCGGCAAGGAGGAAATGGAAGCCGACCGACCGACCGACCAACCAGACCCATTGACATTTTATCTCTTTGTTGTTTCGTTTTTATTTTCCAGCCACTTGAAAGTCAAATTATGGCATTGAATTTCTCATCATATTAAATTTCATATCGTCATATCACACGAAATTGTTTTGCAAGAACTTTCGAAAATATTTTCAAATACATACATATATGTATATATATTTTTTTCGAAATTGAAATTATGAATATTGCTTGCATATGCAAAACGTGGTTAGACCAAGTTCTCTTATCTAAACGATGCATGGCATGAAAATGGTCAGGAAGTCGACCATAAGCAGGCAAAAGTCGTTTACTAAAACGAGCGAATCGGCAAGAAAAATGTTACCCAGAATTCCCGTGCAACAGCCAACGATGTGCAGAGCGATGGGGGCGAGAAGAGGTGGGCCAAGCAGCAGCAGACTGCCATCAAATAATAAAATGCAAAGTCAGCAGGAAATTCGCATGGGGTAGTTTCCACCAACTTGAGGGTACAGGGGAAAAAAGAGCAAAAAAAAAAAAAACCAAATGAAAATTAGGAAGCGAAAAAAACGCAGTGTGCGTTAGGAATTTTAAAGACTTGCATGGAGCTTTAAATATGTACGAGATGAATCACATTTTGTACATTTTTGTGGCCACAAAAGAGGCAAAGGCAAACTCCTGACAAAAGGAGCAGAAAAACAGAATCTGTTTTGAGGTTTTAGCTGAGGGAAAAAGCCTTAAATTTGACCAGATGTCATTGTTTAAAGCAGGATATATGTATTTTAAGGTTTGTAGATTAAAGTGGGGATTAAATAAGAATTGAGCGGAAAATATAAAGAATTTGCTCCTAAGTCTGAACTGATGGAAAAGGCAATGACGTTTCAATTTACTGACCAACAAAAGACATCGATCGATATATCGATATAGAGTTTATAAGAATGAACTTAAAGATAGGAATATTATTATTCAAATTTACTTATGAAAATAAATCTACTTAAAACTCATACTTAGTTAATGGAAATTATTGACGGTAGATAGCTAATTTCTATACACTTTTTATTTCTATTTTGTATTGTCGCAGCTTCAGGCAGCTTTTACAATGAATTTATTTATTAATTCTATATATAATTTAATGTTTTTAATATTGGATAACTCGATAAGCAAAATACTAAACCATTTTTATGTAAACAAAAGGAAAACAATTACTTTTACTTAACTTAGGCAAATGAAAAGTTTTTAGACAAATGTAGCAAGTTGCCCTAAATTATTTTATAGGGGATTAAAAAGAGAGCTTCTTAATTGGAGATAAGTATAATTAGCAATACTTGCATAGCTTAAGTCTAAGTCAGAGTATTAATATGTTGAATATTATGTATTGCCAAGCAACCACAAATATTTACCCAGACAAAGTAATTAATAATTCGCAAGACTCATTTTTCTGTTTATAAAATTTAAATACCAAATTACATTAGCGACAAATGAAAAACAGCCAAAAATTGAATTAACCCAATTGAAATTGGAGCATTTTGACAGGCATCTATTAACTTTTGTATATTCTAGGACGAAATCCCATCTAAGAGCCTATTAGCAACCGGATCTCAACTATTCAGTGACAAATAACAAACAACAAACTTCTCAACCTCTAATTAAGGTAACTTGAGCTAATTTTCCACAACGCGACGGGCGAAACAATTGTCCCCAAAAAAACTCAAGCAGGCATTCAGTAAAAAGGCAGACAGACAACCAGACAGGATGCTCATCAAAGAGACCAATCTCCAACCCCAATGAGAAAATGAGAGAAAGAGGCGAAACCCATTCAACAATCTCAATCCCAGAACCCTTTGGGTCGCTGACAACCGCTGAAAAATATCAAATTTCATGCAATTTAATTGTAAAGTGGCAGACAGCGGCAGACAACGGCAGGCAGGACGCGAGGAGAGCAACCAAAAGGGAAAAATTTTGGCGCGCTCTTGTGAACGAGGGGGTCGGGGACCAGAGAAATATGACGATGCTGTTTGAGTGACAGCCAGTGAGGCAGGCAGGCAGGGAGGCAGCGCGGCAACACCTAATTCAATTTAACAATTCATTTATCATAATCAGGCATCAAGCCGTTGTCACTCACAATTACGATCAAACCGAAAACGAACCGTCGCGTCGAGTTGAGCGGAGTAAGAACCGAGTAAGAAATAAAATTGAAGAAAAACTCTGATGAAGGATGCGGCAGGAGCGTAGAAACTTTTGGACCTTTGCTACTCGTCTTACTCCATTCTCGGTCTCCCATCTTCCTTGCTCTATGTCTCTGTCGTCTTTTCCATTGTCTCTGGCGTTTCCTGTCAGCCCATTGCCTGGGATTGTCTATCTGTCACTTGGCTGCCAGCAGTGTCGCACAGCATGCTACCAGCTGATGACGCTGACGCTGCCAACTCATTGTCAGTTAAAATGTTAAGAGCCACTCAAAAAAAAAATAAAATAAAAAACACACAACCAGAAAAAAAAACCAAAAACAAAAATTTAAATGCGACAACAGTGAAAAGTTGACAATTGCCATGGCAAAATTGTCCCAGACCCTGAAAGAAATATGGGTTTCCTTTGAAATTTGAAATCTAACAACTGAAAGTTTAATTTGTCTTGCCGAAGATTAGATGCCCTGACAGGGCCTTGTCCTTACTCTCCAAACTTTACATCCCTTTTGAGACTGTGTTTGAAATTCTGGATTTTTATTAAACTAAAAAACATATCATTTTTATTATAAGACTTATTTTAATTTTTAACAATTGTAATTGTAACAATTTTGGTCATGTTTTATATTTAATGAAAGGGTATAAGAATTTATAGGATTTTATAAGGGTTTTCTCTTTTTCTGATTGGTATTATAAAATGTTGTAAAATTCAATCAATATCTTACGTTTCGAGAGACATTCATAAATATCAAATTTTATTATCAGCAAACTTTGTTAAGCACTCTGGAATAGTATTACCATATGACTACTTTAGCACTAGAACTAGTTGGGAATTACAACAATATAAGTGAAGTGAAAACGAAGGAAAACAGAGCTTAGCAGTTCATTTTGTTGTTATTAAAAGTATATCATATCTAATTTTTCGTAAAAAGAAAAAACATAAAACTGATAACAATATAAATTATGATGATATAAATCATATAGTTATAGTTATTAGATTGCATAAGGGGCTATCTATTAATTAAAAATCTCGTAGGTTCTTTTAATTTACTGTTTCATTTTAATAGAATAAAGTATTGAAATCAATAACTTTTTCTTCTTTTACCATCTTATAATGGATTGCATAGTAAATAGATAGCAAAAGGGACTATCCATAAGTTAGGAATCGCATGGATTAAATATTTAACTTATTTGTTTGCATTGGCTGTTTTATTATAAACTATTATGTACTATAAACTTTTTCATAAACTTTTTTCGTTTTTCGCCAAATTCTTACGGTTGTATCTATTCTATTCTCTTCTATTCAATTTGCTATGAGAATCCATTAAAAAAACATTGTCTTTTGCGTTTAGTTTACGAAATATGCAAATGGCATTACAAACTATTTATGACAGACACTAGGTTGATAAACTACATGCCATAAGCTACACATGTTTGATGACTGACTGACACTGGTATTCAAGATGAGGACATGCAAAAGGCAAACAATTGATGTCGATAGGTGGCGCAACAACTCACAAGAAAGTCCTTGGCACAAGAGAGCTAGTTGCATAAGTTTGCTAGAAATGTCAAACGAAAAGATATATTAGAAAGACAGATGGCATATATACACGAGACTCTAGAAGGAAAGAGAGAGAGAAAGATAGATAGAGAAAGAGCGATAGCTGGCAGGACATGTCACACACTGCAATTGTAACAGAGTTGCCAAGCGTCACCAAAATGGGCAAAATTTTCAAGTAAAATATATGCAAGTTTGTTCCATGTTGCATGTTGCATTTCAGCTCAGCTGCCACTTGCCACTGGCCATTAATTTTAAGGCCAACAACAGCAGCACCCAAGCATTACGTTACTCTCTGGCACTATCTACTATCTCATGCTCTTTCCTCTCCCTCTCTCACGCTCTCTTTCACTCTTACATTTCCCTTTTTGGAGCTGTCAGGCAACAATGCTTTCACTGTCAGAGACAGAGTCATGTTGTTGCTGCTGTGCAATTTGTTATATGTTGCCTGTAAGTTCTTTTTGGAATTTTTGCTGTTGCAACACACAAGCAGAAAAAGAGACGCACACAGAGAGAGAGAGAGAGTGGGAGATAGTCAGATGGAGAAAGAGTACGGCACATGTCAACAACAACCATGCATTCTGACAGCCCAATGACATTTTCTACATTTTCGTAAATTGCTTCGATTTGTTTGCTTGTTGTTGCTGCCGTTGCTGCTGTTGCTGTTGCTGCTGTTGCTCGTGTCGTTTGCTGTTGCTGCCGTTGCTGCTGTTGCTGTTGTGCGGGCGTGTTATATGACCAAAATAGCAAAATGGGTTCTCCATTTGTTGTTGTGCAATGATTACATGTAGCAAGACACAAAAATTGTGCAGATATTTTTAGTGTTGCACATTTTTTAGCCTCATCTCTGTGTTTTCTGTGTGACGTCAAAACAACACTTGCCAATCAACGTGAGCATCGATTTGGTTAATAGGAAATGCTATAAAATGGATTCAAGTTCATAAAAAGGATTGAAAATGTTTAAATTTGCCATTTACATTTTCTCGATTTCCTTCAATTTGATATAGTTTTTGGTTGCTTGTTTTTCAATTTTCCACACGCGCCCCTCACATTAACCCATTTTAATCTCTAGCTAATGGCACACTCAGTACATGGCACTTAATTCTCAACGAAGCATTCATTGCCCACAACAAAGTTGCATAGAAAAGAAAATTTCACACTGCAATTATTGTATATGTATTTACAACAACTCGGTACAAATATGTATGTAAGATTCGGTGTAGATATATGTATTTCTTTTCGAGCTTATGGAGCTCGCATCAAGTGAACATGTGCCAAATTCAACGAGTCATAAACCAAAGACACAATAAAAGCCAAATGGAAGATTAGTTTGAACGAATTGTTGCATTCATTATTCGCACAGTATTCGCTCACGTATGGAATACCTTGCTTGGATGGCAGATATTTCTTCAAGATCTTTTGTAGAAGTAATATTAATGCATGGTCAGGCCAGTCAGACTAATTGACTCATAAATTAGCCTCGAACCGAAAATTAAAAAAACCTTCATTTTCATTTACCTCTGTTCTACATGTAGCACGTTTTTTTCTCTCTCTTTTCTTCTTTTTCTCCCTCTCTCTTTCCCACCCACTCTGGTTCTTTTGACAAATTCGCCCGCATGTCTCTGACACTTACAGGGGAAGAAATCATGATGAGAACTGCGACAGACAGTGACACAAAGTGCATTTGACAAATGACATTTCACAGACTGCCAGACACACACACACACACACACACACATATACAAGGATTTCACAAGCGTGTTGTGGTGCAGAGGGGTTCGAGGGAAAATATTCTTAAGGCCCATCAAAACCAAAGTGTTTTTAAGTGAATTAGTTGGTTGGTATTTTTTTATATTATGATTCTGCCGAGATACTCTACAAAAAGATTGACTAAGAGAATCGCTTTGGATGTTTTTTGTAAAATTATGAATATTTTTAAATATAAACCCAATTTTTAGCTTATTACCCCATCAAAAATGGCAACATGTTAAGAAGTAAAAACCTTTGATCTTTCACCTTTGACATCGTTTACTATATTTTAGGTCCAAACTATTTTTTATGGTTAATATTTGTTAAAAAGTAAATTTGAACTGCTATATACTGCTTAAAATATATATGAAAACTTGCTTCTATTAAACAAATATTCTAAAAAAGAAGTTCCTGTAATAAACTTCTACACATTGACTTTTTAAAAATTTTAAATATTTTTGCTAGATCATAAATAATATTATAAGATCTACATAATAAAAAAATTGACTAGATAAGAAATAATATTATAGGGTTTGCATACTAAAAATGTTTTATCGAAAAATTACTATTTTATTTTGATTTATAAGTATTTATCAAAATGACCAAAAAGTTACTTGTTATTAAACCAAATTATGTTAATAGAGTTTTTTGTTAAATTTAAATACGAAATAATTTAAATTATTTAAAGTACATTGAGACTTTTTCTACAAAGATTGTAAAAAAAACAAAGAATTTTGTACATATTTTTAAACTTTATAAAGATCTTAAAAAGATTTTCGAATAAACTACATCAAGTTCATAAAAAGATGTAAAAATAAACTATATACAGAACTGTAAAAGTTTTTTTTTAAGATTTCCAAATGCGATTTCTAATAGGCAGAATTATTTTACACATTATAAGATAAGAAAAAAATTTGAAATTAAACATAAACTCAAAATTTGATTAATAGAAATTAAAGAGTATTCAGTTAATGGTGAATTGGTGGAAATTTTTTTTTTTGGATTCTTATATGTAAGTGCCTTTGGTGAGGTCCCTGCAAAACGATTTCTCATTTTTATTTAGTTTTTCTCGTCTCGCTGCCATCTCTGAGTTCTCTCCCACTTTTGCCCCAGCCCCCCAAAAAAATACGAAAAAGAAGCTGAAAAAAACAAGAAAAGAAGATCTCAATTTCCACTTCAATTTGTCTGCTGTCACTGGTAATTGAGTTCAATTTACAATAATATGCTCTGACGTCTGTGCGGCTGAGCGCCAGCTGAGAGACACAACGGATGAGAGAAAAAAGGAGAGAAGGAGGACCACAGCCAACAGCATGGTGACCAGCGTGTTGGAGAATGACAGGGGAGAAGGGTACTAAAGGGGCATTGGAATCTTTTTTGGGAGGTGTGGCAAAGTGTATAAATGTCTAGAGTTTGCAATTTTGTGTCCAAGACGACCCCTAAAACATAACCTCCCACACTCGCCATAAGTTCGCGATGTCTTTGGGGGTCAACTGATAGATACATTGGGGCTACAATTGTAAAGGCGTGGCTCTTGGCGAATAAGTTGATAGTGAAGATATACATGGTGGGAGAGAAAAATGCCAAAAGAGATGGAGAATGTGAAATGCGGAAAATTGTAATTGATGTTGTGAAGTTTAAGTGATTTGTAGTAATTTTCTAAACAGTCGATTGCATTTTGTATTACAATCGTTATATCGTTGAAAATTTTCAGATAAAAAAAGTCATTATCAAGTGCTTAAAACTGAGTTGTTTGTCTCCCCATCTCTAAAAAGAACAAACCAAAATGTGTGTGTGTGTGTGAATCTTTCTATGGCAAAACTTTTCAAATAAAGTTCAACCACTCGCCTGCAACATAGGTAAAGGTAGTAACTCTCAGGCATAATAAATCTTTTTAACGAAAACAATAAATCGTATTTCACGCATACTTTTGCACACAAAAGAACCGGGGTGAAACGAAAGAGGAAGAGACCAAAAATAATATAAAAGAGACCTAGAAAAATAATGGCAAAAACAGAGCCAACTCGAACTCGAATCTGAACCCAACCCCGAACCCGAACCCTTTTGACTAACAAACTGCTCCTCAGAATTTATGCATAGAGAGGTAGAGGAACCTACACACACACTTACACACACAAGCTTTCCTTGAAAAACACTTAGTGCAATTTTTAAAGCTTACCATGGGTGTGTGTGTGTGTGAGAGTGTGTGCGATTACACCTACTTGAAGTCATATATCTTTCACTTTGCGCTTTCAACAGTTTGTGACGTCGTCTTTGGAGTCAGAGTCAGAGTCAGTGTCAGTGGGGGCGGCACATTTCGTAACGCTTTGATATACCGACACGACGCGACTCTCAAGACATGCTACCTACCAAAAGCACTTGAGGGGAGAGCCCCCAAAAACCCTCATTGCCAGTTCCACCTACCATCTCCATCTCCTTCTCCATCTCCGCCTCATTTGCTTGTCTGCCCGAAAAAAGCACAGAAGTGGGCATGTCAGCGAAAATCACCGTAAATTTTCCGCATTGTTTAAAATTTATTACACTTTGAGATTTTTTTTCCCTTTACTTCGAACAGGTCTAAAGGGAAGTGCTTCTTGGCACGCCTTTTGTTTGCCGGTATTCGTTTTCTGACTGAGTGTGTTTCTTTTTTTTCCATTTCTTTTTTTAACGCTATCTCTGACATGTTGCTGTCTAATAAGTGTAACCAGTAATTTTCTTATCATTCTCAGTCGAGTCGTGAAAATGTTTTCAGTAGTCTTAGGTGGAAACTTTAAAAGGCGGAACAGGAAAAGCCCCCATGGTATGTACTTGTAATATTTACAACTGTGTAAGTACTTTCGCTGAGGAATTAAAGATAACAGAAGTATTAGTTCATTTTCTGATGACATTAAATGAAAGCGTCAATATTAGAAGGTATTTTTTTTTGAAGCAAATTAGGAAAAGTCAAAAAGATTTACACCGATTAATTTAATACTTCCTTTATTCCAATATAATAAATACTTGTTATACATTTTTTAATTACCAAATGTCGACAATTACTTGAGGTTGACTTGGACAGTGTGATAATAAAGCTTTTACTAATATTTAAGCTTTTAATTTATGAAAATATATTTATTTGTGTTAATTGTCAGTAATTGTATTAAGCAGTATGGTTTTCTTAATTCTAAATTATTCCAAATCTACAAATCTGTATCATAAATAATATTATGTATGTTTTTTTTTTTTTAGTTTATTAAAAAAAGAATTTTTTTTTTTGTAATTTTATTATTACCATAAACATTATTTTCTATCATAGAGGTAGATATGTAGATGAATGTAAAAATGTTATGGGTTACTTCAGTTTAACAAATTTCTGAACTTATAAAAATCTTATTCGAATTCTCTTTCTGATTAAAAAGATCATAAACGACCACATTTTCTGATCATAGATGACTTATAAGCATATCGGTCGAAAATAGTAATCTATTCACGACATCCTTTGATAAGTTGTGTTGAGATTTATTCAACTTCATGGGTTTACAGAGTTATTGATGGATATATACATATTAGCAGTGAATGGATTATTTGTGGTATAACTAAGAGAAGCACGACCGGCACAGACGGTGCCATATACGAGAGTGCGTCTTGTGCGTATAGGGTTGCCAGATAGGCGGGTGACCAAGTAGGCTGCCAGATGTATTCCCAATAAGTTGCTTATGAGCCCCATTTTATAATCAGTAGCAAATGCTTTTAGAGACATATTTTCAGTAGCCTTACAATTAATTTTTTAAATTTTATATAAATCAGATTCTTAGCACAGAGAATAGTCAATTTTGAGACTTGTTTTCATAAATTTTACAAGTAATCATTTATTAATCAACAAAGGGACTCAAATGAGACTCATCATGGTGATTTCTATAAAATCCATCCAAGTTGAGTGGGAACTTTTTCCTGTTTCTTTATTTAGACTTAAAAGATTATAGAAAAAAATTCAATTAATTAATAGCTTCATTGTTAAATAAGATATATTATTTTGGTAATGCCAACATCATTATTTATAAATATATTTTTTTTTAATTTTATTGACTTTATGCATTATTTTAAATGAAAATATGTTGAACCATTAAATGCATTTAATTAGGATTTCGACTAATAAATTAAGTAAAAATTTTAAAATCTTTTCAATAAATAAAATCTATCTCATAACGGGGCATAATTTATGTGCAATTCCCTCGATTTGACTCTAAGCCAAAAACCGTGCATTTATCTGTATGTGTGTGTGTGTGTGTGAACACTATCAAAAACATCCTGTTTTTGTGGAAAATACATTTATAATCGTATATATATATATTTGAATATATAGATTATATATGTATCGCATAATGTATACTCTCGACGCTAAGCTCTGCTGCATCCGCTTGTAAATCATATTAAAATATTTATGTTCTCCAATGTATTTTTTTGCCCCTTCTTTCTATACAACCGATAAATTCAAAATAAATGACACTATACATGTGCAAATGCTGCTGTGAGTGTGTGTGTGCGGTTTTATTTAGTGCATTTAGATAAAGCGAGCGAAAAATGTCAAACTCTAGTTGACTCTGGTGTAAAGTGCTGCAATTATCGTGCAACAAATCATGGCAACATTTGTTGTATTGCCATGATATGTCCAGGGCTGGACTTTGAGGCAGGTCCAAAACAGTTCAAACAGTGGCAATTAGAAACCAGATATATATTTAATCAAGGAGCAAAACTGGATCAATTTACTTTAATTTGCAAATCACATAAACTAGTAATGAGAACATGGAAAAAACACAACTATTTGAGTCTGAACAATTCCCATTCAATTAAAAATTTGTGGGACCCACAAAACTTCATTTGTAGAATTCCCCAAATATGGGAAACTTTCAAATTAAGCTCTCCCATATGACCCTCGCCCCATATTCTTCATTTATCTTAATCCGTCCCATGATTTTATAGATGCCAATGGTATAGTTTATGCCTTTAGCCATTGTGTTAATTTATGTCCCATTTATAAAATATTTACAAATTTATAACAACAGATTTTTGCCCTCGCCAACACAATAAGTAATATTTGTAATAATTTTTACAATTTTCGTTTTTTTGATACCCCGGACGAATAGAAAAATTGGGGTATGTATGACTATATAAACACGACGAAATTAAATATATTGCAAGGTAGAAAAACTTATCAGTTATGACTATACGAAAGGAATAGGAATTCGCTTAAGGTATAGTGTGATATAGTAAAGAGGGAAATATATAGACAGGAATAGAAAAAAAAGATAAAGAGACTATGAAAATTTCTCTGTTATAGTAAGACCATTAAAAAATTCATTTACTTTTGGATGAACCTCATTTTAAGATTCTCTATGCAATATGGTTATAAACATGAATATCATCTAAATACCTTATTTGTTTTTCAGAAATGAATTGTATCCAATTCGAACAGAGAGTTATTTTGATTGACTTTCCTTTGTTCTAATTATAGTTTTCCTTCACTTTTTTAGAGATTATCTTAAGGCTCTTAATAATTTCCTATCCATCATTAGATACAGCTTCTTCCCGTCGCTTTCTTAGCGAAAGAAGCAAACTAAAAGCTTTTAGTGGCAAATTTCTATTTAAAATTTCAAGGGTATACCTAAAGTCGATGTTTGAATTGAATCAAATAGAGTTTTTATTATTGTTGGTATGCTCATTTTTCGCCTGTATAAACGGCAGCTGCCTGTTATTTATGAGATTTTTGTATTTTTGTGACCTCCGCCGGATGTTTAGCTGCAGTTCCAGTTGCAGTTGCAAATTTCAATTGTTGTTGTTGTTGTTGCTGTTAATATTTATGAAAATATGCATACGATTTTGTCATTTAAATTTATGTAATGTACAAGTTAAATATATTGAAAGAGTTATGTCCTTGCGTTAATGTTTATGTGTGTTTGTGTGTGTAGGTTTATGATTATGTAATTAGAAGGGAACACAAATTTCAATTCATAATTAAACAACTGAAACTCCATTAGGAACAATGTCACAACAATTCTCTCCCAACCCATTCAATTTAATTTCTACACAATTAAAGTTGATTAAGATGCTGATTTACCACTCTATCCCTTCTCCACTCACTCAGTCACTCTTTCACGCTATCGCTCTCTGTCTTTTCAGTTGTGTAAATGTTTGTATTATTGATTAATTACATTTACAACAATCAAAGTTCATTGAGTGATACCAATCAAAACAGCGCCAACAACAGCAGCAACAGCAACAACAACAACAACATCGAATGCAATGCAAGTCAATGCAATGATTCTTCCAAGTTTCAAGTGGAGGCCAAAAAGGCGCGAGCGAATGGACATGACTGACTAACTGACTAACTGACTGACTGGCTGAATGACTGCCAGAGTCAATGAGTGTGTGAGTGAGTAAACGAGCGAGCGGGTGAATAAGTGTGTGAGTGAAAGATTGAAGAACATCATGTCTAATGCGGTACCGTCGTTATCCCCTCCTCTGCTCTCTCATTCCCAGTCCCCATATCCATATCCATGTTCATGTCCATGTCCGTCCACGTTTCCCACTGATTGTTGCATGTTCGTCTTGTCGCTGCTTGTATGGCATTTGTCTGTTTTGGCTCCGCATTGCCTTTGATCTTGTTTTTTTGATCTTCACTCGCTTTGATTGATCAATTAAATTCATTTGTAAACAACAACTTCAAACTGCGGCCCCGATGACGGGGCATAACGATACCCAAGGCACACACACAAGATTCATGCACAGAGGGAGACAAAGCGGCAAATCGGGCCGGGCCAAAAGGGAGAGAGCCAAAGAGAGAGATTTATTTGGTTTTCTATTTTTAAATAACCACAACATGACAGAAAAAACATCAGTCACATAAGGGGGCAACCCATTAATCATTAACCCATCTATATGAATACACAAGTTGAATTATTTTGGTATTTTTTCTGTCGGAATATGCAGCCACACTGTTTTTTCTCGTCATGAACTAAATTGCAAGTAACTGTGCGTGAATATGCCACATTTTTTACTTATTTAAGAGCTTTCAGTTCTTTGAGTAATCAAATACACATTGAAATGGCTTCGGTCACACTGGGTTTTTTCTTTTTCCATATGCCGTAGCAAATCAAAGCTGCATTATTTTCTCTACAAGAAACACAACATAAATTACAGTGTATTAAGAAGTAAGATATTAAGGAAGTAAACCGCATTTGGCTATCTAAATTAAAAGTTGATGAATCAATTTAAATTGCATAATTGTAATTTGGTTTAAATGGCATTTCCCTCTTCACAATATACAGCCACACTTTTGCCTTAACATATGCAAATTATGAGTTCAAACCACTGTGCGTGCCCCCATGCCATCTATGTATGTATGTACCTATGTATGTACTTTTGTATGTACATCGTTTATCGTTGCATTTTTATAGCTGTCAGTGCGTTGGCTGTCAAGTGTCAGAAACATTTGCAACTTTGCAACGCGCAAAATGCAAATGCACTTACGAGACTCTTTTGCAAAAATGCCTGACAATGACATGCCACCAGAAAAATATTGTATGTACACGCCAGATATGTATTACACGAGTCACTCGCACTCACCGTCATGCGATGGGGCACAGAAGGGTATGGTTATAGAGAGGTGGGAGGCCAAAGGGGAAGAACTTTACAATAGTTTCACTCACTCACTCACAAACATGGACGTTGACTAACAGATAATGATGATGATGCTCTGACATTGGCTTGACGCCTTGATTAAACTGTCATTTAACTTCATTTATTTTGACATAAAACTGACAAGGGGCCCCCATTCTAAGTGGCATTTGAGTAAAAAATAAAAAAAAAAAATGATGAAAAAACCAGCGTTTTCAATTTATATAAAAGTCAGCGAAAATGTTCGTATGTACTATATAGACCAGAAATTGAAAGGTCGCAAATGTCATTAAAGGAAAAATAAAAAAACTAGTGCACAAATTCAATTATTGGTTGGTTGTGATGACTTACGAAAGGTGAAACTCAAATCCATTATCTGATGAATGTTTTCAGTCACTTAGATATGTTCTAACAGTAGACAAATTAAACTGTCTTATGAGAGAAAATCAATTACCAAAAGTTCAATACAGTTCAAAAATAAGTTGTTAATTGCAAAATATTCATACCAGCCTCTCCTTCTCCCATTCAAATGTGTAGCAACTCCTTTAATCTTTCGCAACGATTCGTCTTACCTTCATATGCAAGTCATTCAAATGAAGCAACTCATTTATGCTAAATAACAAGTGATTAAAATTTCATTTTCGCCGATATAAAGCTGTCACTAAACATAAATTACAATATGTCAGTTTCAAGAACCTTTGACTTTTATTAATGTAAACATGAAAAGCAACACGCATGCTGAACATATACCCAAACACACACACACACGCCCAAAGGAGATAAGTTACCCAAGGCCCAGAGATGTATGTATGTAGACGAAGACCGAGACCCCAAGACCTAAACCCCGTACCCGTACCCCAAACCCCAGACTTGAGACCGGACCAGCTCCACTTCGAAGTGCGCGCTGACAGGCAAAAGTTTTGTTTGTGCATAAGCGGAAAGAAGATGCAACACTTGAGTCAGTGCCAAGAGAAAGAGAGAGAGAGATTGGTTGGGGTAAGGTAAGGGGAAGTACCTTTTGATTATGGCATAATATAATTCTCTTTTCATTCGTATTCATCTTAGGTTTTGTGCGCTCACTTAGCGATCATATCATTTTGACATGCTCGTGTGTTTAAGCTGTCAAATTGCCTCCTGTCTGCGGCTGCGGCTGCGACTGCGACTGCTGTTGATGATGATGATGATGCTCGCTATCTATTTATCTATCTCTCTCTCTTAGTCACCTTACCAACTAGCTGTTTCGCTCTTTCTTTTATTCTTGCTTTCTATCCTTTTGCATTGCCTCTTTGGGGCCTGTCTATTTGTATCTAGACAGGGCACTTCGGGCTCATGCCTTCTTAAGTTGACGTGTTACGCTGTCAGCATGGAGAAAACCTCAATTTCAAACTGTCAGTTTGTATGTCAGCTTCAACTGACAGTTCTCCAGCAAGTTGTCTGTTGTTGTTGCTGCTGTCCTCTCTAGTGTTCTCTCTCTCTCGTAGTTGAAGCATTTGAATAATGCGAATGCGCGCGCACACAAGAGGTTTTCGAATTTTATGGCTTAGTTTGTTGTTCAACTAGTTACTCGATCAGGATCCTTACTCCATAAAGTGAAGAGTTATTTCTTGCTAAGTAAATTGCCAGTGCAGAGTATTTTTCTACAAAAGAAAAAGCACAATGAGACCAAATAAAGGCATTTGTAGAAGAACTAGTTCCATAATAGGTGAGTGAATTGCAAAAATGTCAATCCAATGCCAAGGGCCGATATCTCAACAAAGTAACTCTCCAAGTTGGTAAACACTTATTTACTGTTATTGATGTAGTCACAAGAATTTAGTTCTTATACGGGTTATAAGAATTTTTTAGAGTTAAACCACTTGACTAGCAAAAACACGAAAGTTAGTTCTTTTAGAGTCCCTATTACCAAACCCAAAGAACTAGTTCTTATACAGAGCAGTCTGAATTTTTAAATGTCCATCCACAGAATGGTGTCGAACTTAAGAAACTAGTTTAACAACCAAATAAGTTCGAATAAGGAACTAGTTTCCAAAGTTTGGTTGAAACTAGTTTCACTCTTTCATATTATTTGGTCCCTCTAAACATTTGTTATGTAGTGGCGAAAGTGGATGAAGAAATTAATGTAGAAAAGAACTAGTTCATATGAAACATTAATCCAATTGATATTTTCCCCTAGCCAATATCCTTAAAAGCTTTTCACACACACTCACACATACATATTCACACATCTGCAAGCATCCCCGTGTTCAATTTCGACCACCTAAACGCCTGCCGCACACCTTCCTCCCACACGATTCCATTCTGCAATGTTCTCAAGCGATAAATAAAGTTGTGAACATTGGCTCGATTTGTTTTGTACGAAAAGTCCACTGCCATTCAGCCACACGGTTGTATATCCTCACCCTGCATCTCTGGGCACCCGCCGTCTCACTCCCTCAACAGGAGGAACTGAGACCAACTGCTTTATAACTACGCCGACCGACCCATGTCGTTCGTTGCACTGCGTCGGACACAAAAGATTTACGATTATGGCGCGACTATTAAAAAGTTTCGCCTCTCGCACACACCAAAAATTCAACTTAACTCACTCACTCATTCCCTCACACACAGCCCACATTCAAAGTCAAAATATTGTTTAAAAAATACTTACAAAAATAAGTAAAAACAAAAAAAAACGAGTAAGAAAATCCAAACTCAACCCAGGCAACAGCAGCCGGCTTGGCTGCTCTCAGCATCGATTAATTATGTGCGGAATTTGGTTTATTGAGTACGAACCGCCTTTAAATTGTCTTAAAAGACCCAGAGAGCTGTCAGGGTCTCCCCAACTCCAACTCCAATCCCGACCCCAACCCCAACACCGAAACCCCTTATTTCTTCTTGATCGGCATCCGCATCGGCATCGGCATCGGCATTGGCGAACGGGTTTCAACGGCTGACTACGATTGTAATTTATGAGTTTAACTATAATTTTTAACATTTACGCTGCGCCTGCGTGCGCTTGCAATATGACAATTTCTGGACCTAGCCGCACCATGGGCACACACATCAGGGACAGGAGACAGGTCACAGGACGGGTGGCGAGTGTATTTGGACTTTATGTGGACAGCTGGTCAATTGAGTTGGTCCCCAATGTCGTCGTCGTCGTCGTAGTCGTAGTCATTGCAGGCAGTCGTTGGCGTCGGCAACCATTTTGTTGTTTTCGATTAGACTGTTAAGTTGTCAAGTTGAAATTGATTTGTAGCCGCTGAGTTTGTGTTTTTTTTTATATTTATCTGAAGTTTGGTTCGGTAGGGAGCGGACTTTTAAATTGTTTAAATTAATGTTACACAAGGTGTTGTTATTCGAGGAGTTTATAGCTACCAAAACTCAATGGTAAATTGATCTTTTTGTCGGATTGTAATAAATATATAAAGCTACGTTTGAGTGCTTATGTTTTGACAAACGTTACCAATGCGGATTAGTTTCAGTTGGAATGCTATATTAGTTCGAGATGACTAACTATTTTATTAAAGTAATTTATTTTTTGTATTAAATGGATTTGCTTCCAATTAAATTTTGATGGAAATTACTGTAAGATTGCCTAAGAAAATAAAATTTGGATCACTCTCTTAAAGAAGGGAAGTACCCAAGGTGATAAGTGACGATTTAGAAAAGCCACTCCTTGGGTATTCCACAATACCCGATGTAGCATTGCTTGGGTTCCTAAATATAGCAGATATATGATATAGTGGCCCGATCTGCCGATTTTCGTTGCATATTTTAAATATTTTTTAGAATTGTTGAACAAGTTACGATTACTGCATTTCCACTAAAAGTATTTTTGGCCGCGTCTTCATATAAGAGGATCCACTATGCAATGGTGAAAGAAATCCAGAGGTTGCATAAATCCTTTAAAGATATAGTTACGCCTTCATCTTTACAGGGATCACTGTTTTATGGGCACGCCAAGCCTTCGATTTACGACAAACTTTACAAGTGTTTGACAGAAATTCTTGACACGCGTCTTATTAATTTTTCCGGTTTCTGAGCTTTCGATAACCAGATTTCGATTGTTGGGAACGTTGGTCACATTAATTTTCACTCCATTGATAAAACATGAGTTCGAGAATTGAATTGGGCAATGGGTACTCAACAATTTGGCCCTGACTTATTTAAAATATACATCAAATTGTAATATACGAAGCAAAATGGTGAAATTGAAGGGAATCGAAGGGAAAAGAAATATGCCAATTGGGAGGGTTTTGTATAAAAAATTGCAATGTGTATTTTCCAGAACCATGGAATGGCTTCAGCTTTAGTTTGCAGCGCATTTGTATATGAGAAACCGTAATAAGGAAAACTAAATTAGGAATTTTTTTAAACTAAGCAAAAGTCAAATCAAAAGATGCCGATTGGTAATAGCAACAGGAACCGATTTTCTTTATGGTAAAACTAATGTGAACGTTTGAAATTTCATAGCCAAGAAGTAATTCTTACTTCATATTCGGCATATTTTCCTTGTTATATTGCCTATATAAATCGGCGTTGGGTACTTCCCTTATAAATAAGTCTTACACATGTCCACATTGAATTCAACTTTATATACAGGAAAGTATATTTAAACCATTTATAACTTCTTTGAAACAAACAATCGTTGACTTGGCATAAAAAATATATATATTTATCCCTCTGGACCTCAAATAGGAGTAATGGGAAGTTATTTCTTCAAATGGGAACGACGGTCTGATAAAAAATCCACATATCGAGCATTATTATATAACTTCAATGGCGATGGCTGATCTATTGTATTGGAAAGCATACGTCCTTGTATGCTTAGTACACCATTTATATAATTATCAGACAGTTTCTTTTCCATGTGCCTTTTTAATTGATCTGCTAGAAATTGATCTTCCTCCTTCTCGGATAGATCTGCCGTATTCTTAGGACCAAGAAACAAACTCTCCATGCCGTCAAATGATAATAACAAAATAATAAAAATCAATGTGAAATCTCTGAAATACATTTTAAGTAGAATTTATTTTGACTTTTGACTGCTCAAATCATTCAACTAGAAATAGAATTCAAATCGTTGTCGATCACGCGTAATACTAAGTGTTTAATCGTTCTCAACGAGCACCACTTGTTGCTCGCTTGTACAAGCATGTATTTGAGATTTATGCGATTCATAGAAAATCTCAAGTGCCCCCGAAACACCCCAATTAAATGTCATTTCTATTTCATTTGCTTTGGTACCCCCACTCCCTTATGCCTTATCTTGATTTAGTTCCCCCCCCCCATCAAAATAAAGCAACAG
The DNA here is from genome assembly GCF_018902025.1 of Drosophila willistoni. Classification (NCBI taxonomy): domain Eukaryota; kingdom Metazoa; phylum Arthropoda; class Insecta; order Diptera; family Drosophilidae; genus Drosophila; species Drosophila willistoni. The sequence goes on from NW_025814051.1 coordinate 7,362,073, forward strand.
TACTAATAATAATAACAACTTGAACTGACTAATCATTTTTCAAAATCCATTGCGATTACGTTTAATCCCCCTGAAGCACTAGAGTATTTCCAGCTCACTGAACTGCAGATTATGATGATGGTTGTTGGACTTCAAACTGAGGTGAGGTGTGTGCATGTGTGCCATATGTTTATATGGATATGTGACTGACAGATTTAGATTTGGATTCAGATTCGTATACTACTACTACAACTACTACCCATTTCCAGAGTTGGCGTTTGCTTCAAAGGAGTGTGCGATGTCTTTGACGGCACATTGGATTTGCCACCAATAGCCCCCGCCAATACCTCTTCACTCTTTCCACTGGCCCAAGACTCGTATCGTGTAGTGGCATTATTATACTGACTACACAGACTTGTTCGCTTGCTGGCTGGCTGGCTGGTTGGTTGTGTGTACGCCCGACTATAATCTGACATTTAATTAATAATAAAGTTGACAGTTTGTTTTGAGTGACTGTGACAGTTTTAATTGAGATTTGTTTTCAGAATATGCGCTATACTGGCGTGAGTGGGGCTTATGCATTGAGGCAAGACTTTTGCAGCTGTCAAACAAACAGCTACTGTATACACTACAAAAAAGATGATTTTTCATTCATTTCGCTTTTGTAATTGTGGACAAATCTTCCAAAAAATATTTATAAAGAAAAATGAGGTAATGTAAATTTAATCTATGGTTGCCCATAATTCGGAACAATTTAAATTATGTTTTAAAAATCAATTTTTATTATTATTTTTAAATTTACAATTATAATTAATTGATGTCAAGAAAAATATTTTAAAATTTTGTCAGTGATTTTGAAACTTCATTTCAATACAATGATATAATAATGAGGAAAATAAATTTTAGTTTTAGATGAAAATAATAAATAAAAATGAGTAAAATAAATTTAGTTTCAGATGAAAACTAATATTTTTATTAAGTAAAAATGAGTAAAACAAATTTAGTTTTAGCTGAAAACTAATATTTTAATAAATAAAAATGAGTAAAATAAATTTAGTTTTAGTAAAAACTAATACTTTTATTAACGAAAAATGAGTAAAAAAAATTAAGTTTTAGATGAAAACTAATATTTTAATAAATAAAAATGAGTAAAATAAATTTAGTTTTAGATGAAAACTAATATTTTAATAAATGAAAATGAGTGAAATAACTTTAGTTTTAATAAAAACTAATATTTTTATTAAGTAAAAATGAGTAAAACAAATTTAGTTTTAGATGAAAACTAATATTTTTATTATCGAAAAATGCGTAAAATAAATTTAGTTTTAGATGAAAACTAATATTTTAATAAATAAAAATGAGTAAAATAAATTTAGTTTTAGATGAAAACTAATATTTTTATTAAGTAAAAATGAGTAAAACACATTTAGTTTTAGATGAAAACTAATATTTTAATAAAAAAAAATGAGTAAAATAAATTTAGTTTTAGATGAAAACTAATATTTTTATTATCGAAAAATGCGTAAAATAAATTTAGTTTTAGATGAAAACTAATATTTTTATGAAATGAAAAAATGAAATTCTTTATAAATTCGAAAAAGAACATAGGAAAAAAGCGAGGTCCGAATAAGATGGCCAGACAGACGCATCCATTATGATGAAGGACTTTTGTATGCTGGGACATAGGAAAAAAATGATTCATTAATAGTTGAAATTTAAATGAGAACAGGAAACTGAAAAGATGGACAATTGTCAACCCTTCAGCATTGCAAACTAATATATTTTTTCATATATGTACATCTTCTGAAAACTTCTAATGAAGAAGGCCATCAACATAAACGAGCAAATTAAATAAACTTTCAGTTTATTGGAACACTAATGGTATTCCTGGGGTTTTAAATGTTTCAGGAATACAAAAGCAAACCCTATCAAGGGCAAAACAGGGAGGAGCACGCTATGGCTTTCGAATTACTGTTAGTAATTAAAGCGCTTTAAAAAATAAATGAGGTAGGACAATTAAAATTAAGGAAAATAGGGAAAAGTTTTCAAGTGTTTCCCGTGTCGTAGCAATTGGACGACTGAGAAATTTAATGGCTGGAGCTCTATTTATGTATATAGAAATTCCTATTGACAGCAAAGTCAATGATATTACGACTCATTTCCGATAATATTATAGTGATGTGCGTTCGACGATATCGATAATAATGGTGAATAAGTATCACCATTTAACTTTGTGATATAGGTTTATCTAAACAAAAATCGATTATTTTGTTCATCGATTAATGCCTATCGCGCTTTCTACATCACTAGCAGAAACAAAACACTTTAAAAATTTGATTCTTGCGAAATTACTTTGAGCTAACTCTTGTTAAGCAAGTTCTCTTGGAATTTTCATATCAATGGCCATTAAATTCAATTTCTTTTGTAACCAGCTTTTCACTCTATGTGGGGTTATTATGATTGAGCTAGTGCCTATGGAGATTAGTTGAAATGACCAAGGCATCAACATTTCTTAGCATTGACTCCAGTGGCCGCATTCATTTCTTTTGATCTTGAAGTGCCTTCCGCCCAATTCGGTACCGTTTGCCCTGGCTCCAGGGCATTTCGAAGGCACTTGGCTAGGCGGAATGGCCGAGGCCAGCAGCAGAAGCAGCACCCACCTAACAACATCAACGACATGCCACTCACAAGATGTCCAAAGCACTTAAGTGCCTGGAAGCCGGTGGGGTAAAATAAAAAAAATAAAGCTTTCGGCTTGTAGTCAATTCGATTGAGATGCGATTAGCGGACAAAACAGAAGTGGCATGTTTTGATGATGATCATCAAGCCAGTCTGATTGCCGGCAATCAAATGTGTGTTGTATTCAAATTTGTGAGTGCCGGTTAATGAACACATGTATGTATGTATATCTATAATATATGGATATAAGACGGACACGCGTAAAAGCGCTTTCAAAACGATTTTTCAATTGAGTTGTTCGTGGCGTTGTGTGTGAATCGCTTGAAACGCCCAAGCTGGAGCGATAATTGAGTTTTATGATTGACACGACAACTTTGCTTTTTAAATTGACATAAATTTCAATATGTTGCTACAAAATAAAAAAAAAAAATACACTACGTATGATCTGCTTCTCTCTCTCTGTCTCACTCTCTATGTGTCCGAGCAATAAATTGTGCAATAAATTTCAATTACAGTTATTTCCATGGCAGCCCAAGAATATATATATGTATGTACATATATCTACAATATAAAAGAAAGGCGAAAAAAATATAACCCAGTCATACACACACACACACACAGACACAAATTGTGATAAATTTTATGTTAAAGTGCATGAAATTATATGGCGACACATTTGGGCACTCATAAATTTTATTTAAACAATTTACAATTGTCAGTTGAGAATTGCTTGTCGCAAGTTTTTTCCATTTTTCCAGTTTTATTATATTATATCTCTTTTTTGTTCCCACTCCCCTGCCGCTCCTTCTCAATGGAATCGTGGTAGACTGACTGGCCCATGTTGGAGTATCGAATCGAATGGAGGTCGATGTGGCCACCGATGCTGCTGCTGCCGTTTGTAGCCATGGTTAGCACATTATTTATGTTTTATTGGCAGATGGAGGTTATTATTATTGATGGTGGAGACAATATTCAAGCACGTTTGTTCTATAAAGTCCAAAGAAATGTCTATAGATTATTTAATTCTTCCATACAAGGGGGAGAAGTGGAATCGATTATGTAAAAGCTATTAAACGGGGACCCATATCTGTGTTTCAATCAAAGAGGTGTATTCAATACCAAAGTAAATTTGATACTCTTCGAAAAATAAAACCTGGAAACTCACTCATTTTTAAATATTCACAGGTTTCTTTCAATTTAATAAAACGTTACTGCAAGCTTTTGCTGCTTGCTTAGTTTGGTCTTTTATTAATCATTAATTATTATTTTTGGGAAAAACAATTGAGTAAAAAATGCACTGCATTTTCTTATTAAAACGGTTTTTGTTTTTAATAAAAATCCAGTGCCGGATTAAGCCAGTTCGGGGCATGTGGGAATACAAAACTCTAAATATAAGTCCTAATGCAAATTAAAATATAATTTTCTGATGTGACAGAACAAGAATGAAAATCGCTCAAAAACGATTCGCAAACACAGAATTTTTTTCAAACATAAATTTTTGGTTAATCAACTTTCTTTCCAGTTTGTGTATTTTAATTTAAAAGGTTATGCCTCAATTAATGAATTTTTAAAATATTTCCAAAGTTGACTGAGTTTAAGCTCATAAAATTAAGGATTATTGGAATATTTTAACTAGCATTTTTGGTTTCGTTTGAAAAGAAAACTACATCAATTGATTTGCATTCTGTTCGAAATCGAAAGGCTATAAAATAAGATACCACTTTTGAAAATCGGCTAAAATTTGTCAAATTTATGGATCACTAAACTTACGAGTTTTTAAGAATTTTCAAATTAAATTTTTATTAATTTTCCTATTATGGTCAAAACTGCATTTTGGTGAATAAATGAACATGAAAGAAAATCTTTTACCAGGGAATGATAACGCATAGTCCCTCTCTGGGCCCGTAGCATTTGCTAATTCTGATTCGTAATATAGCTCTTTCTTAAATTATATACATAATTATATAAATGTTATAATACATCATATAAAATTTGAAATAGTTGTCAAATTATCGACTTACGTTAAAAAATTAAGGATAATAGACAATTATATTATAAAATAGTTAAAATTAAAGAAATATTTAGTAGGAACTGAAATTAATTACTTGTATTTAAAAATTTTATATATGTACATATAAGGACCTAGGAATACGAAACTCACATTTGCCAAAGACTGTCACAATATTCCCTTTTTAGAATAAATACTCAATTTTCGAAGAAATTTTAAGGTATAAGATACTTCAAAAGTGCTAAGTAATTACACCAATGGATTGCGTTTAAGATAGTAATTTCACCATTCTACATCCGTCTTAACCATTAAGTTATGCCTTCATTTGAAATGAACTAAATACTGAAATTATCCTTCTATAAATATATTGTATAATTTTTACTTCAGCTGGTCACTTATCCATCAATATATACCTAAACACTGTACTGTACTGTATACTGAGTACATTTTAATGGAGACTGTTTTATATCAAAGTCTTCGAATGCCATGCAAATGATAGTTTTGTGGTCAGAAAAAGTTTTGGTTTAACGCATGTGAGTGTCATTTATGTATGTTGAGTGCATATAATTTTCCCTGTGAATTAGTTGAATTGTTTTCATTTGTGTAAATCTGGTTTACCATTTTGCAAAAAACCACAAGTCAATCAAATGCAAAACTTCAAAGCATATGTCGCCTGCAAGTGAATTGTAAGAAACAACTTGGTAAAGTTTTGTTTAACCAAAAAACCAAAACTCCATTTCCAACTAATTCTCATACTCAGTCTGTCTCTGTCTGTCATGGGCATTCAGCCCATGTGGGTCTCGTTTTCGTTGAACGTTTTCACTTGCCGTCTCTGCCACTGACAACTTACTTTGGCATTTGGCTGTCAACATGCTGTCAGACATTTAAACAATAAATGACCAAACACTTTTCATTATGCTGCTCTTTTGCGGTTTCGACTGCAACAGACATTCGACTCGGAGGAGTTGCCTTTTGATGGAACCGCCGTTGCCGCCACCGCCACCGTCACCACTGCCATGACCACTGACTGCCTTGGCCATCGCCTCCTCCATTGCTCTGGACAAACAATGTGCAAAATTCTTACAAATCATTTACACAAACCACAAAACGAAGGCAAGAACTGAAACTGAACTGAACGAGAGCAACAACTCCCCAAAGTTCAGTTCGAATTCGACACAGAACATACACGCATGATGATGATGTGGGTCAGAATGGCAAACACAGAGGTCAAAAGTTCCGACTCTTGTTACTGTCATAAAAATGTTGCTAAAAAAAAAAAAAATAACTCTTACAAAAAAAAAGGCCCCAAATGAAAGAAAATGGACGGCAAACAACAAGAAACTTCCAATTTCAGCTTTTCTGTCTGCTACAAATGCAAACCCATTTCAAAAATGTTGACACTCAACATAGGGCAATTAAATTCATTTTTCATTCATTTGTTACATGTTTGAGTTTGAATTTGAGTTTCAGTTTGAGTGCGTGTGTGTGTGCGTATGTGTGTGTGTGTGTTGGACACAGTTGGCAGAATTGTTGAAAGTAATTGACAGATTGCGTTGCAAAATTTGAAAGGCTTTTTGTTTGCTTTACTTATTGTCCGCATTACTGGCAGGAAAAAAATCACATTGTACAAATATACAGGAATTAGATGCTTATCAAAGAAGTCTATTAAACAAGTTGACCTTTTCACAAGTCATACCTTTAAGACAGGAATGTTACTTCGAGTAATTGATATTCTTTAAGCCTCCTAAATTAAAACAGTCTATGTGAATAAATTTTTATTATACCCTCTTAGATTCCCAAACTAGGATGTTTTTATACAGAAAAGAATATTGACAGAGTTTGGTAATTTCTTGACGAATCATTTAAGCTTTTTAATGACTACAGTTAATTCTAGTTTCTATGGCTAATTCAGGACTATACCAAAGAAGACTTCAGGTCTATACCTGTATTATCCACAGAAACTATAGTTAAATATAGTCATTAAAAAGCTTAAGCCAAAAGTCTCAAAACAATCAGAAAAAACCAACATCAAATTTGATCGGTATATTTCTAGAGTCATTTATCTATATGAACTCTATAGTTAGAGGAATATTGGGGCAATATAATGAGTTGACTATTTATTATACATTTCGAATAATGGTTCTTTGTGTAAGTTATCCAAATACATAGGTACATGTTAACAGGTCCTACGCCTTACTTTAGTAAGTAACTTTGGTTTTAACCAATAATCGCCGACTAAATAGCAAATTACCGTTTAGATCGCAGTATCCACAACATCTTTCAATATATTTTAAAGATTCTTGAATCGGTTCATAGATTTACTTCTTTACTTTTTCACTTACTCACTCAAGTACTCACTTTATTAACAATGTTCATTGACTTGCTTAATTCAGTTGTTCAGGAACTTGTTCTATCAATTTTTATAATAAATGGGTTTTGCATAACTGAGCTCATCAATGTGATTAATAATAAGTGGACATTATATGGTGAGAGATCCTTCTAAGCGTATCATATTTCTGACCTTATTTAATGCACCCTAAGGAGCAGTTAAGGACAAGTGATTGAATCAATGAAGAGGTGAATAACTCAAAAAGAACAAAAGTAAATGTACCCTTTGAAAGGCCAACTGAATAATTGAGGAATTGAACAAGTTAGTGAACAACTGAATATGTGAGTAAGTGAACATGAATAAAATTAGCGAAGAAAGTTGTTCATCTCTGCTCACCAACATAGGTATAAATCAAACAGACAATTAAAAATTAAAATGAGAAAAATTTTAAAAAACTAATTTAACGCCTGATGATAAATTTTCGTGACATAATTTTAGATATTTTGACGAAGAGACATTGTGTGAACTCCTTAAATATTTATTTTTATGAACAGTGAGAGAAAAGTAAAAGGGAAAAGATTTCCCATTTTCATATCCATATCATTCCACATCGGCGATCTAGAACCATAAATATATCCCTAATCTCACGCTACTCCACCGACGATTCGAACAATTTCAGTGAGCATTAAGTGCCTTTGGCATGAGACCGTTTAATGGACTCTAAACACGTTGTTGGAATTTATATAGATTTTGTTTTTGAGTGAATGTTATGTGTGTGTGGGAGAGAGAGAGAGAGAGAGAGAGAGATTCTTGTTCATTTTGGGCGGCAAGAATATAGAGAACATAAGGAACAAATTGCTTCACACACATTAAGAAAATTTCCAATGGTTTTCCAGCTCCCTCAAACTTACCCGCTTGCTGTCTCTGTCTGTCTTGATGCCATTACGCCCACGCACATTTGGGTTGAACTAAGGAAAGGTCTCTGGGTCTCTGTCAGGGACTCGACCATAAATTTCGTTTTATTTATGAGCATTTAATTTTTGTAACATTAATTTAAACATAACTGCCAAAACATAAATTAGCTTCCGTTTCAACTAATTATGCCGCCTGGCTATATATCCATACCATACGGACTTCCCGCCCCCACCTCCGTCCCGAACCCCAGCCCCAACAAACCAACCTTTCTCTCTTTCACTCACTCACTGGCTCCCACTGGCTTGTCCCTCTTGAGGCAATCGCTGAAGCATGAAAATTGTTGACTGCACAAAAGGCAACATCACAGACACCCCCGAAAAACCGCATAAATTTAAATACATATGCATGTCTTTCACTTTGGGATACGTTTTTATGTGTCTTTCTTACCGTGGAGTAGGGATCAAAAACCAAATGGAGGGGAGTTGAACGTAAGTGCCGTTATACATGCATCCAATCCCCCTCATCACCTCACACACACACACACACACTCTATCCATCCCAACAGCGTTGGCATTTATAAATTTAATATATGTTTTGCCGCTGTTGCTCTTTTGAACTGCCATCAAATTAGTTGCTCATCCAAGCAATTAACCAAAAATGCCAAAACTTATAAAGACGCCAAAGATCAGGGCTACAGAATAGTTCTAAATAGACATGTGTATCTATGTATACCCTGGAGACCGCAGCCATCAAATACACCAATAAAGTTTTGTACATTTAAGAAATCAAGAATTGGAAATGATATGATTCAAATCTGTTTTAAATCCTTTCAGCTCGAGTGTTTCCTATAAGCAAGAATTTTTGGATGTCTCATCAGGACACCTAGAATTTAAAGTAATGCCAATACATATTTTGAAGTTGCCCTATTTTAATTCAAACTTTAATACAATGCAAACATATATTTAAGTAATCCACTAAAGCAATTTTGAATTTAATTAGTTTGATTTTCGGTTCGTAATTTTCATTCTACAATATGTGAAAGCAATTGAAGTTTAATTCTAAAATTGTTGATAATTTTGTGAAAATTCCATTTATATCAAAACTGTATAATTGAAGATTGAAAAAAAATTAGGGAAAAATCTATTGCCATTTATTATATCATAAAGCCATCGTATTCGAATACCTTCAAAAAAGCACTAGAAATGCATTCCTTTTCATTCTTTTGGGTTACCAAATAGTCGTCAATAATTTTTAATAAATTAATTACCAAAATTGTTTACACGTTCAAGTTCGTTAAGTACATTCAAATATCGTTCATTATGGGCAAATTTAACTTGTGAAAACATTATATATATTATTTTTGGGGCTTGTCCCATTATAGTTTCCCTTTGTTTTTGCTTTGGTAGCCCTGCCACGCCCAAAATACGAAACACACAAAAACGCAAAACAACAACAAGAGCAGAGCAGAAAAATAAAACAGAGACACGGCAACATAATAATCATAAATATATCAAGACAGCTAACTTTCGGCTTGGCATAATAAAATCCAATTAAAAACCAAAGAAAGCAATGTTTATGACCTGACAGCGGGTGGCTACATGGTGGGAGGGGAGAGGCGAATGGGGTAGCCAAAGGGTGCTCCGCCGGTCCGACGGTCTGTCTTTCTGTCTGTCGAATGATTGTGCTGAGTTATGTTAATGGGCCTGTCTGCGCCCCCACAAAGTGGAACCAATGTAGTTTTTATTAGTTTGTCTGCAAGGGTCTCTCTAACGAAATGCATTTCACAACAGTTGAAAGAAAGCAAAGTAATTGTGGGTGGGAGCATGGAAGGATGATGAAGCACGGTAGGCAGCTATTCCAACAACGTGGTAGTCACAGAGAGGTTCCTTAAACTAATTACTCATTGGCGATCATGGGTAAGAATTGGCTTTTTTTCACCTGAAGAAAACAACATAACATAATTCACAACCACAAACAGCTGGGACCCGCGGTTCTGCCACCCCTTCCCACCGGGCTGTCACTTTTGCACGTAAATCTTAAAATACGCCAAGCAGAAAGTGTTGCCAAAGCAAAAGTCTAACAAGACTTAAGACAGAAGTTGGAGAGTTTTAGTTATTTCAGTTTTTGGGGTGCTGCCCGAAGGTTTTGCACTTTATTATTTATGGCTGTCGGTTCGAGTATGAATTCATTTTATTTATGAAGCTAGCCAAGCCAAGCCGAGCAAAAAGCCAAGCAACCAACCAAACAGCCAAAAAAAACAAAGAAAAACACAAAATAAGGAGAAAAATGTAAGAGGCAAAAACGAAAAACCCAAAACCAAATGGCTCAATGGACAAACTGTGGTCACAACTAGCTACTGGAAATGCGAAGAAAGAAAAGAAAACAAGGAACAAATTTTGTTAAAGGGCTATGCTGAAATTCTCATGGTTTTTCTTTGAGAACAGTGGAAAATATTTTGAATAAACGCACAAGTTTTAGGGAAATGAGACACATTTTAATACTCTACATTTGCCTATATGACTACCTATCCGAAGAGTCAACTGCCACTATTTCCTTCTAAGTATTAATCGCAATTATATTTCCATTTATCAGTAATTATAAACAAACCGTAAAAGAATAAATCAATTAAATGAAACATTTTTGTTAAAATATTCAAAAAATAAAACTTATTTCATACAAAATAAAAAAATTGATTGAAACACTTTTTACTTTCCCCATTAATATAATTAAAGAAAATTAATTCATTTTCAGTTTAGACATTCAAATCTATTTTTGTTGTTTTTGCTGTCGAAGCGAATATTTAAATAAATTAACAAAAAATTATTAAAAGCTTTCATCAAAAGCAAGAAATTTGTTCTGTTTGTCAGAATTTTCGTCTTAGTTTTCATCACCCACTGTTTGCCAATTTTTTGGGCTTTATGTCTGGACGGACGCCCGCTTAAGCGCCACAAAGTATGCAATACGATGCCATGCCTCAACATTTACACTATAGCTCTGGGCTTTGGGCTTTGGTCATGGTTATGGCTCACTCACACTTCTCAGTGTTTCGTGGCTCCGGCTCCGGGTCTGTCTCTCTCTCTCTCTCTTTCTCTTCTGGTTGCTTCTCTCTACTCTGTTGTTTCTGCTTTTTGCCACATTCATAGCAATTTTCGTGTCGGCTAATTAGCTTTGGGTGTATTGTTTATAAATTTATGATGCATGTTAAATGGGTTTAATTTATTTATGGCACTCTGAGGCGAGTGTTTAAGCTTTGGGCCAATTGAATTTTCGTTTGGTTCGCTAAATTATGTTTATGAGTTGTATTACGTTGTGTTCTCTTGCGTTGAGTTGCGTTGCGTTGGTCATTAAGAGGTTCCATGGAAATGCTCTACGTATGCACTTTAGTGCTCTGTGGTTAATTAGGCTCGCGTTCAAGTGACAGGCACCCCCGAAGACAACACAGCCAAGAGAAGAGAGTCCATATAACTAGTAGAGAGAGAGAGCAAGTCAATTAAAAACATCAAACAGTTGTTGTCAGTTATCATCATTGGCATCAGGCTGGGCCCAACTAACTCATGCTGGGCCAGACAACAGCTCTATTTGGCCATCGAGGTCTTGAGGAAAATCAACCCTACGAAATGTTAGTGGAAAATGATAATGATTATGTTTATGTTCATAATATTCAAATATACACACAATTATGGTTGTATTTTTTTTGAAAATGACTCAATTGAATATTAAATACACTTTCCATTTGGGTATGTTAACTTACCAAGAAATCCATGTGGATTATCCAAAGTGATCTTAAAATGCTTTAAAATATATATCGATATATAATATAAAGATCGTTAAACTGACTAAATATACCATATCCTATAGAAGTGATATGGAACGATCTAGTATAATAAATAGTTTAATTCCTCAAAATATTGGAAATGGATTTCTTTACAATTTTACTGTACTCTTGAATCGGTTTAGAGATTACGAGAAACTTGCTTTGTTAAAAATTAAATATCTAAAAACAATTTTTAATCATTTTTAAGATTAATAATATTTAATTAATATTTTGTAAAATTTTCAAAAACTCGTTCTAGTTTTTCTGGGGAACCAAATCAACTGCGACCTCATCGTTTAAACAATTTTTTATCATTTATCCAACATTTCGGTTGCCTTAAGAGGGAAAAAAATCATTTTTTTTTACTAACAATTTGTTCTTACTACTTAAACAAAAGAGTATTGCCTAATTCGGTTAACTCAAATGACGATTTTCCTTACTCCGTCCATCTTCTATTTGGAGTTGTCACACCCAGGCCAGGCGCCAAGCCAAAATGATCAATGGCCGCTAATTAGTGTGTCCTCTCTTCTGGAAACTTTACACATGCTTCGACTCAAACGGGTCCGGGCGGGGGGTTTTTAGTTACAACAAGTGTATGTTTGTGTGTGTGTGGGTCTGTCTGCCTTTTTGGGATTCCCGCTGTGGCCGCAGGTCATTTATTATTTTCTGCTGCTTTTGGGTTCAGAGGCTTGAATTTCAATCACTTTGTTGTTGCTGCTGCTGCTGCTTGTAGTGCTACTTCGGAGCCTTCGATTAGAAATTGCGATAATGTCCAATGGCGACAAAGTTTTCGAATGGGCCCCCATCCCAATTGTGTATTGGGCAGAGAAAATGTTAGCCTCGAGTTGGGCGCCTGTCTGCAGTTTGTCAAGCCGCAAGCCTTATCTGCACTTGGCTGCCACTAAATTATGTTTTATCTGCATCTGTGGGTCACCGTTTGTTGTAGTTGGAATCCCCCCCTTCTCCGCCAATGGCTTTCATGGCACAGTCTCTCACATATATTTATGGACAAATGCGTCGCCATGCGGTCAGTTTGATTGATGAGCCCAAAGCGCTCATGAGCAGCAATTAATAAAGTCATGGACTTTGCTGACCGCAATCATACATATGTATGTATATACCGGCCGGCTCAGCATTCTGGGAGAAAGGAAACGGACAACAAAGTCTCTTGTCGGTGTCCAACTGATTAATGCCATTCATGATAATAAGGTTTTGACTTGGCTTTCTGCCGCCTCCATGAGCCCTTTATGATGTTTTATGTGCTGTATGCTCACTGTTGGTTGACTTAATCCCATATGATCGATGTGCCTAGAGAGTGCAATCTGTTGATCTACCTTAACTAACTAATACGAATTAATTAATTGAAAACAATTGAAACATTTTTGAAAACTAATTTCTGAGATTTCTGTTCTATATAAGTCAGGCAATGAATCCAGCGAGGGTGGTTAACTTTTGACTTAGATGGTGTAGTTGATATATGAAAAAGGAAAAGTCGAATGAATGATTAAATAGAAATAATCTTTAAATTGCCCTATCTAATTAAGAATTTAGCTTATATCTACATAGTTTAAGGATATTCGATTAAAGACATATTAATTTGATTTTAGCCAAAAATTAACTTAAGGATAGTAAAATTTTAACAATAGGGAAATTGCCTTTTATTGCCTCTGGCATAAAAGTCGTGAGCTTATTACATTTTGTTCGATAAGTTTAGTTTATGTGAAAAACGAGTGTATAAAATAGAAAAGATTCTCTTGGCCATGCTTACTTATAAAAGAAGCAAATGAAACAACTTTTTACATGTTATTGAATCAAAAAGATAACCCATCGAATACCTACTATAATGCGAATTTCTGAATGCAAAAAAACTATTTATAATTGTTGACAGTTTTTCGCATTATTTATTGGGTTATATAGCTAAGCTTAATTGCTTCATTTTTGCAAAAATAGTTTGGGCACCAAATTGATTAATGATAATCGTGCATTATTTGAATAATTTATGGTTATGCAGCAAACTTTCACCGAACGAAAGCTATTTCAAATTTTTTTTCGCCCACTCCTTGAAGTAAACCTTTTTTCTGATATTGCCCTTGGCCAGGGAAAGGACAGCTGCAACCATGGCCAAGTGAAAGAGAGTTAGAGGGGGGGAGGGAAAAAAAGCAGAAGTTATGTAAATGAAATGCGCCTTGCAATGCCTTTCGGCTTACGGCCAACCGCACCTCCTGCCCTTTTCGGTGCCCACCCATTGCTGTACACTGCGCAAAAATGTTTTGGCGTAGCTCAAGTCCAAATTGTGGCATAGTGGAAACGCGTGCAAAAATAATTTATGAACGCCATCAACAACCCTTAGAGCTGAAATGATAGATGGCGTGCCAGAATGTCTGCCAGAATGCCATGCCATGGCATGCCACGCCGAGAAAGGCAAACTAAGAACCAAGAGCTGAGAGCCAAGCCAACAAAGTCGCAAGGAGAGTTAACCCAAAATCCAAAATATGCTGCGGGCGCTATATTTCTTGCACTCACTCTGTCATTGGAGGGGTAAGGGGTGTGGTGGCCCTCTGTACTGGAGAGTGTCGAGCACTTTTCGAATTGAAATGTCGTTTTGGCTGGCGCTAGAATTTTTCATTGCCAATTGCTTGGCGAGGCGTCAAGAGGGGGTTGCGGATGAAGGAGGCTGCCATATTTCTCAAGAGCCAACACAAATGTCACATCAATCTTGTGTCCAACGTTGCGTAAGAAGTAAAGAAAATATTCATTTTGTTTTGATTTTTTTTTTTCTTTTTCTTTCGCCTTCATTGTCGAGCCCCCTTTGAAAATATGAACAAATGAAAATCAGAGTTTCGAGTCAAGTCAAACTATTCGAAATCTCTATACTCTTCTTAATACGCGAAGCGACTAATCATTCCATTTGAGTTTAATTCAAGTGTAGAAGCTAATAGGAGGAACGACTAATCATCCCATTTGAGTTTAATTCAAGTGTAGAAGCTAGCCTTCTTTTAGGCAAATCTAAAAGAACTATTCTATACTTCTAACTATTCTTTGCATGAACCTTTTCGAGTCCTATGTTCTGACTACAATCTTCTGTATCCCGTAATCAGATCAGAAGCCTCTCTTTCCCTTGTGAAAACTTTTATTTTAGCACATTTAGCTCGTAATTAGCTGTAGTTAATTATATTTTTAATTGTTTGTCCGTTTTATTTGTGTTTGTCCACGCGATCGTGCCGTCCGATATGCGGCTGCGCCCCACGGTCGGTCGGGCGGGAGGTGGACAGCGCTCTGCTTGGGCTCGCGCGAAACAGGCTATGTCCTGGTGTCGTATGGGCCACTTGAACGTACTTCGCATTGTACGCGTCAACGTACAGACAATATCCAAATCATTGAAAGATTATGTAACATGCTTGAATATTATGTACAATTTTGATGTTTGACCTAAGATATGTATCCCCTGCACTCTTTTATTTCTTAAAGTTGGCTAAGTTATATAGTATTTTGCTTCAATCAGCTTCTAAATGATGTATGTTCGAGATGTAAGGATGAAGAGTAATTCTAATACTTCTAAATGTGGTATGAGAGTGAAAGTAGAAAAGAGACATTGTGAATGTGTTGTATATGACTTTAAGACCCGTTTCTCACTTCGCAATCCAGAAATCAATCGTTTTGAGATTTCAAAAAGAATAGAGTTGATTACTTCTAGTCCTGACAATTCTTAAACTTCAACAAAAGACATAAATATTTAGCATAATTTCTGATAAGGATAACTAAGTTCAAGATTTGGTCTACTTTGGACATTTAAAAGTAGTCAAAGTTAATTTCTTATCTGCTTATGATTATAATCATTATACCTTTTCGGCAAGAGTATCAAGAGATGAATCAAGACTATCGCTTGGGCTGTTGCTGCTGCTGCTGCTGTTGCGGGTAAAAATGATTAATGACCCTCGCCTCGCCCTAATGCCAGTGCGAATTTTTAATGCAAAAATATCGCCAAAAAAAAGTAACAGCAAGAAGGGGTTGAGGGAGTTAAAATGTATTTTGATTAAATGAACTTGTTAAGCAATTTGATTCGAGTGAGTAATGCATTGAAAAATGTATTTCTACTCTCCAGACGTTAACCAGAAATCTGCAGCAGACCAAACCAAAGGCAAAACCAACAAAACCTTAAACAATTTTACATGCCAAAAAAGGAACACAAGTTATCAAGTCATCAAGTTGGTTTAAATCCAACCGAAAAACTTGCTTGTAATACACCTCTTGCCACCTAGACCCATCAGAAGCCACAACAACAATAACGAGAGACATGGCCACAACGTCATTTGCGATGCTTAAAAGTTGATTCGAAAAGTTTTACACCGCAACCAAGAGACGAGACGAGGAGAGACGAGACGAAACGGGAGTGGAAAGAGGATATCAGGAAATGGGAGGACTCCGACATGGAGGAGAAAGTCCTTGAACGATGCCAGTACTTGCCTTCTTCTACATTTTGGCCCTGACATACACACAATTAAGCATAATCACCTACACACACAATTAAACAGACATATACATACACACTCGTACTGTGTGTGTGTGTGGCATATAAGCGGCTTGTGTCGTCGCCATACAATTTCCGCAAGTCGTAAAAGTCGGTAATTTATACCTTTTGCCCCATATGCCATGGCATGGTAATTTGTTAAGTAGAGTTAAAATAATTGCTCGTATTTATAATTTACACATTTTGGCTTGGAAATTTATCGTCGCGCTGAAAGTGCGCTAGATACATACATGCATATAGCCCCAAAGGAGAAGCTCCTTCTCTCTTGTCCCCCCCAAATTTCCCTCTGTGTATGTGTGTGTGTTGCAGAGAGCCTTGGCTTGCATTTTTCGGTTGTTGTTCCCTCTCGTACTCGTTCACTGCAAATTTATGGCCTTAAGTTTTGGCCCCACACCGTAAACTGTATGAATGAGTAAGTGAGGCTGCTGCAATTGCCCCCAGCTGAAAGTTTTAGTTGCTATTAATTTTTCCTCTCCGCGGAGAGAGAGAAAAAAAACAAGAAACCCCAGACAGAGAACGAAAGAAAGCTATAAACTGGGAGAGAGCGAGCAAGAGAGAGGTAGATAACTTTCCCTTTTTATTCCTGGCAATAAACTTATATGTGGCAGGAAGTGGTTAAGGGTTCTTCTTGTTTTTATTTTTTTGCCGTAAAAGTAATGTTTTCCCCTTGGTATTCATATTTAGTTATCGCACAACATGTTGCCACACCCTGCAAACAAAAACACAGCAAAAGCTTAGACTAAATCCATTAAAATGCAATGGCCCAAACAGGAGCCAAATATATCATCTTTGTCTATATGAATTCGAGATGTGGAATCTTCTGACAAATAGGTAAATCATTTCAGTTGCTTAAACTGGAGGTTAATGGGAGTGCTTTATTTAAAGAGGATCAAAATAAATTTGATAAAATATGCAACAAATTTTGTATTCCTAATCGTTTTATTATCATTTTATTTGCTATCAAATCATTTTTCAATGCTATTTATCATTTTTCAATATTAATACTTAAGTATTATGTATAAAAAAACAAGGGTTAAGGTTTGGCAATGAAAACATGCTAAATTTTATTTGCCTGTCTTATCTACATATGTAAACGGATAAGAACCTAAATGAAAATGAATAGATATATTATTCACTGAGATAGGTATAATAATAACTAAACATTATACAATCAATTAAAGAGTTACATTTTACTGGCCTAATATGTATATTCGTAATATCCTCAAAAAAGGAGTTTGAATACTTCAAGACCCAGAATAGTAGATGGTAATCTATTTTGGATAGCTATGATCGACAATAATGTATACATAAATTGATTCTTATAGCTCATTAAATTTTTTAAACTCTGTACTAAATATTTTCAATAGATTGTTATGTTTAATGTGGATCAATTTAAATTCAAAAGGTTTTCCCAAAATTTTATAGAAAGATTTAAAATATATACAACACCATAGTTAAAAATAAATAAAGTTTAATACTGGATTAGCGATTCAATAATTATAAAAATATAATATTTTATACAAATTTAGAGTATTTAGAACCAAGAATATATGTAAATGACTTCTTAATTTAATCAGTTAAAATTCTTTAATCAAAATAACTATTAATTCCGAGTTTGAAATATTTATTGAACTAAAATAAAAAAATTAAATGGTAATTAAAATTTCATAATTTCACTTATACTTTCGCAAAAAAATAGATATATATATAACTTTTGTAACTTTTCTATTAAAACTTTCGATTAGCGAAAGTAACTCCTATCAATTATCATCAGACACCTTAAAAAAATGCCTTCTCATAAAACACAAAAGTGTTGTACCATTATATCTCCAAAGCTTTTAAGTATTTCCAAACCAAATTACCGAGCAACTTAATTTCGCAGTGCAAAAAAAAAAGTAAAGAAAAAAATTCCTAAACCATAAAACATTGTGAACAATAAATTTCGTTTTAATGGCTTGAGGAATTGGTTTGGGCAGGGTAAAAGATGTGAGGGCTTTAAATTTTTGTTGGTCTCTCTTCCTCCTGCCATTTCCACCTATCTATCTTTCTCTCTGTCTCTTTCAGTGTGTCTGGCTGGGTGTCTTTGTCTGGTTGCGAACATTTTATAAAACATTTATTTGCTTGATTCCTAGCCTCATTTCCGCATTTTGTAAGCCAACACATTTTGCACCCTCCAGAGTCGAAGATATATTGTCTTAACCCCTATAACCTGCCCCCAAACTCTTGCCCCCTAACGGTTTCCAACCCATTTTGAAGCCATAATGAGGCCATAAAAAGGGTTAAATAAAATGTGCAGCAATTGCTTTATAGAAAGCCAACTGGGTTCTAGTGAAAATTTGCACGCTTTTCGCGCCGTTGCTCAAGAATTATCGATGTCTGCTGCTCGGTTGTGTGTTCTCTGTCTGTGTATGTGTGGGTGGGTGTGTGTGTCTGTGGGTGGATTGGCGGTGAGAAGAGACAGAGATTGAGGCATAGAAATTACAGCTTGTAGCTACAAATTGCTTCCGTTGCAGGCACTTTAAATCGTCGGTTAGGGGATGGGATATATGGGTCGGGAGGGGAGGGGAGGTCAGCAGAAGGCCCACCGAAAATAGACACATCAATGAAATTTATTAGTTTGCATGTGCAAGTGCAGCTGCGGTGGTTTTTCCTTGGAATTTTTTCCTACTTTTTCCCGCCGGACAAATTTCTAGAAAAACGGACATTATAACCCGCCTCTGCAAAACCGTTCCTCCCTTTTACACCCTTCCATCACACTGCGGAAACATTGAAACGAATGTAAATGGTTGCTAATTTGCTTCGTTCTCTGAAATTAATGTAGAGTTTAGTTCAGTTGAGAGGAATGGCTAAATGAATGGGCTAATGTACTACAAAATATTTGATCAGTGGAATTCTTATAGTCTTTATGCTTGATTACCATCGCAGAGAAATCGATTTTACAAACTGATTTGATACTAGAATTTTAAAAACTTAAATATTTAAAGGAAACGCAAAGAAAATATTACAAAATTCTGCAAAAAAAAAGTTCACAAGAAACGCACAAATACAATATTTTATGATTTCCATTACATTCTAGAATTATATCCTTGTTTAAAGTATGAAATACTGGACATAGTTATTTCAGATGGTGTTGGATTAATTTTTTAAGTCTTAGGATACTATGATATTATTATAGATCGAGAAAATCATGGGAAACAAACGTCAAATACTTTTTAAATAAATTCTGCCTGGCATTAATAGGCTAGTGGTTAGAAGAAGAAACGGAACTTAAACTTTAATTAAAATATCATTGGATTATGCTACATATAATTCTTTTTAATTTTCTACAATCTCAGAATGTAAAGTGTCAATCCCATCTTGAGATTGTAGAAAATTGTATATTAAACATAAAAGGAGAGTTGAAAGGAATGGGAGAGGAATAGAAATAATAGTTCTTTAAATGGCGCAATAAAAATTTAAGATTACATTATTCCTTGACTTAAGATATTAAACAAGTACTTATCATCGGCAATAATACTTACAAGGAGTTATTATTAAAAGACTTGTAATTTATTACACTTATTATTATCATAAGTAAATTATTTTTGTATTAGAAAACAACAAAGATAAAAATATTTGTCTGCCCAAATCTTTGTGAATAATCAAAGTTGATTAACCTATCAAACCGCTATACTTCAATGCAGCTCAATTTATAGTAAATAGTTGGAATTTGTAGATATTATAAAGTAGTATAACTCAAGCCTTACTCTATGTATTAACATTTTAAAATTCTTCTAGTTCTTATATCATAAATCTTAATTAAATGTTAACATTTTTTCTTTTATTTTACAAAAATTTACATGAGTCATTTCGAGTGATTTAAAGAACTCAACAAATAACATAAAGAAAATCCTGAAATGTTTGCATAGACTCCGTGTAATCAGTGTTTACACATTGTATTTTGAGTTACCGTTCCCTAAAGCGGCTGCCTATCAAATGTGTTTAACAATTGTAAACTGACATAGCAAATAATTCTAGGAATTCGTCATACATGTCCGAGTGTTTTTTTTGTACATGGTCGCCGCATCTCCACACAACGCCCACATGGGACGGTGTGTTGTTCTTTTTAGTTGCAGCTCCCTTTGAAGTTTGGCCGCGGCACATTGGCAGCCGTCTGTTCACCTAATTATCACACTATTTCAGCCATCATAAAGTGTGCGTGTGTGCGAGTGTGTGTGTGGGTGGGCAACCGACAAATAGATAGATAGAGATATGAGAGCAATGTGGGTCTACTCCTAAACTAAAACTGAAAATAGGCGAAATAAATAAACAATTTGAAATAAACGAAATACAAAATGCAATGTAAATGAAATGTTGTCGTTCTCATTTGTACTTCGAACGTTTGTGGCGCATCATAAAAAGTCATAAAACTGTGAAGAAAAGGCGGCAAAAGATCAAAAGCTTTGAAATTTTTATTTTATGCATGGATATAGTTTTGTGAAATGAAACATTAATTGAAGTATTGCATGGAAATATATTTCATATTTCTATTCACAGTTCAATATTACTCTTGCATATCGTGGCGATAAAAGAAAACATTTGGAGTATGACCAGGATTCCACATCGACCAGAATATGCTCATCTTTCTTTAAAGTTTAAGGTATATGTACCGACCTAGTTCGTTTATGATGATGGGTCAGATATGATAGGCTATGATATAGGGATTCCCCCACCTATTGTGGCAACGAATTTATGACGTTTAGATTTCGGAGAATTAAATTTTTCAAGGAGTTTATACCTACATATATCTGTAATATTCAAGCGTAAAGCATTTGCATTTACTTAGGCACCTGATTTATACATAATCGAAAGGGTATTTCTTATGTTAGCTTCATGATTTAAAGATTTGTTACGATTCAACAAGATATGTGCATGCTCTTCAAGCATCATTCAATTTCCATTGAACAAATGCCAACAAACTTTGCCCGCCAAAGTGGTTAATAGAGCACTTTATATGCTGATCGAGAACATATACTCGTACTTATAATTTATGTTCTCATGTTTTTTATTAGTTCAGACATCTGCAACATTTGTGATTCCTTTGCATGAAAAGGTTAACTTCATGCCAATTTTAGAGAGATGTGAATAATGTGGCCTGCCTTTGCCATCTTTGGTGTTTTTTTTTGTGTTTCTCATTTCCACCTGCTGGCTTTTTGTTCAGAACTTGGCAGGCGGTCTAATGGGGACAACGTTATAAACATTTTGCGGGTCACAATGTTGCCAAGCGTCAACGGAACGAGACGATGTGACAGCAGCAAAGAGAAAAAAACAATTTCAAAGCTGTGGCGCTGCGGACACATGTTGCTGTCGTCGTCGTTGCTGTTGTTGTTGCTATTGCTGTTGCCATCGACGATGTCTCTTGGCGGTTGCATGCGGCGGCTGGTTGCTGATTACCATCAGCCATCTCGGCACTTGTGTCAGCTCTGTTAGAGATAAAGCTGCTTATGGATTTTAGTTGCCTTTTTGCATCGATGCCGCTGTGGATGCCACAAATCATTGCCAAATGTGCAATAAACTGCTTGCCAATAAAGAGGTGTGGCTTTTTTCATGCCATTTATCTTTACTTTCGTCATATTCAAATGCACATAATAAATATTGTTTATTATGCGCACTCTGTTAAGAAAATTAACGATTTTTTTAAAACCGATTTCTTTAATAATATTTTAGAGAAATTTTGTATAATTTTAATGCTAATGTTATAAGAAACAACCTAATTTAAAACTAAAATCATATATCATTGGATAAGAATATGTAGCACTTGATAAAGGACAATCCTGACATCATGGCATGGAATTTATGCCATGCTCCATTTATCCATATTTATGTGGTATAGAAACTTTTTCCCAACTTCTTGGAGGGTGTTTCTTTTTGTCTAAAGATCCCACTTTCACTTCTCAATATAAATTGATTTGAGAAAATCTATTGAAAACCATTTTTAAATATTTTCTTTTTCCTAAATAAAGATCTTGACTAAAGCAGATCCCCTTAAAGATCTTTTCACACACACACACACTATTAGATTGGGACAGAGAGCGATTGTGGGTAGAGAAATGAGACATATATCAATTCCGTGTTGAACCTAACTAGTAAGCTTCCCGCTGGGATAGCTCCCCCATCCCGGCCTTTTCCTCTATTGATGCTCTGCTCCTCCTCCGCCTCCTCCAGTCTCATTAGCTGTTGCATTCGATGAGGCAAAAAAAAACAAGCCACTTAATTTAAATTTAAATGTTTACTTCTCGCTTTGCGTGTGGGGCAAAGTATTTTGTCTTCTTTTTTGTTTCTTTTTTTCCTTTTCCCGCCGATTGGTCCCCGCTCTCTCTCTCTCTCTCCAACAAACCAATCCACTGCTCATTCTGTCGCTGTCACGATATGCCAAGATTTATTTTCGGTATGTGCCATGGGCGACTAAAATGCGGCTGTCAGCGCAACAGTTGCTGCCATATATATCCCCCGATTCCCGACCACGAAGACGGCCGATGGCTATGCCTGATGGTGGTCTCCTCTCTGGGCACTTTGGGCGGACCCACACATCGAGAGTCGAGAGTTCCCTCTCATTGCACTTGACACTCCGGGACCAACCCACATTAATTAGGCAAAATATTGACATGCTGATGTGTTGGCTTGGCTATTGATTTATGTATACTTAAGTGTTTCACTTTATTTATTTTTAAATTATATCTGTTTTACATTTTGGCTATAGATTTCTGTTCTGTTCTAAACAAATTTTTTTTGTCTGGCACTACGACTCTTGACTCTCTGGCAGCGATGCAATGGATTGAGACGCATTAGCAATTGGAGTAGCGGCCCCCAACGAGCATGATCAGTTCGACCTAGAAATCAGAAATCAGCTTCGTTTTAGGCTATATGAGAGACTGTACTTAAATTTGAATTGAGGGTGGCGATGGGCGTCAATATAAAAGGTGAAACAACGATTGCTAACGAAAATTTGATTGATTTTCTTTGAAAACAGTTTGCTAAGGCAAATTCATTTTTTATAAAACAAATAAATACTAATATTAATCAATTTCTATTTGTGCTTTCATGTTAACTTCAGTAGAAATAAGGCAAATGGATATTGGCAAAAGGATCAGGCTATGAAACCTGAAGGCCTTTGTCGACCTGCCTCCACTACTCATTGCAATTTAGAAGACATTTTCTTTTTTGTAACCTTTTTATTCCAAATAGTTCTAAAGAGGTTTTTTAGAGTCAACTTATTAAAATATAACGAAAGAAAAGTGTGCAAGTACAGTCTAATGCAAGTTAATAGGCGCACTCTACTTAATGACGATAACCTTTTCTAATTTAGTACCAATTTTTATTCGTAGATAAATTTTGTATGCCTCTTGTTTTGAGTGTCTATATTAATCTTGAAAAAATCTAAGATATTTCAATTTAAATTTAATTTTAGAATAGAAATATGACAAGATCAACTTAAACTTTCTTTGAACCGATCCTCTTCCTAAGACTTAAATGAAACACAAAATCCTAAGACCGAATAAAAACTCAATACTAATTGAAATTTAAATGCATGGATTTAAAATAAGTCGTTTTCGCAGCTTTTCACAGGAATTCAAATACAACTAAAAACTGATAAATAATTGAGTCTCTTCCCGACCATCGAACCAACCCCCAATTCAACTCTTACCATATTTCTGTTTACTGTAACTCCAATTAGTTAAGTCATCGCTGTTTTTGGATATTTTTTTTCTGCTTTTAGTCTTCGCATTGTTGGATATACTCTTTTCTGAATTTTGACCATGTGGATATATTTGCAAGTCTGGGGATAAAGAAATTTCTGAAGTCGATGGGAGTTCTTCTTTGCGGGTGTGACGTGCACAACTTTCTGTAGATTTCTTAAGTAAATACCACGACTGTTGCAACACGTTGCCATCCTCAATGAGTTTCTCATAGCCCGTGAGTAGTCTGCGTACATCGACACCAACTAGTTCCTGGGGCACAGGTAGATCAGTGAATTGTTCCGAAGTTTTACGCAAATCCTCGAATCGTTGAACAAGATCTTTGATTTTACAACCATTGGTCGATTCGTCTTTCTTCACACAGTTTGTGTCCTTTGGGGCTGTGGGTGATGCAACAGCAGCGGCAGCAACGACAACTGCGGCTGCTGGCACATCAATTTCCGGGTTGTCTACTAATCCAGATGAACTCATGCTTTCCAGAATTTTGGCCGTTTGGGCGATGAAGTCCATCTGACGATCACGTAAATTATCTAGCCGCATCTTAAGTTCATCCAGATAGGCCAATTGTCGGAGAGTGGGTGAATCGTTTGCCATTTTTTTTGTTTTGTTTTTTGTATAAACGTTAATTTTGTTATGCAGATGATTATGGTAAAAAAAATGAAATATTGGCGGTGAATCGGGGGAGGAGGAGTAACTGGTTTTTGTATATAACTGTTAATGTGTGTGAATAATATGTGAAAAAAGTCTATGGAGAATTACAACAATTTCTATATAATTTGTGTAAGTGACAATATTATAATGGACTACTAAACATTTTTGGCTTATGCAAAATAGGAATAACAATCTTATTATAATGAAATCTGCCTTAAGTCATGGGTTGGATAATGCTAGCAAGTAAGAAAAAGAATCTATATGTATAAGAAACTTCAAATCTTTCAGATACTTCTATATATATGCAAATATATGCAATGGAAGGATACTTCATTGCCAATGGAATGTGAATCAATTTCCAGAATATTTGCCAACATGATTATCACAAAAATTTAGTTTGGAGGGGGGGTCCTGTAACACTCTTTTATAATCCTGTGTGGCCGCCACTGGATTACCTTTTCTTCGGTGCCAGTTGCTTGTGGTTTTTATGAGCTTCAAATTGAGATATCTCTTGGTAGTAAGTTGTAAGCCAACTCTCCGCCCTCGACTATGTCGAATTGTGGCCAAGTGGTGTATACAATAGTGATTTTTTTTTTTTATTTTTTCATCGTATATTTCATTGCCTGGGATGCTGTTGGGTGGGTGGGGTTACTTTTGTTTTGGAATTTCACGATGGAAAACGTGCCGCTGCCAACGGCTGACGCCTACTAACCAACAAAAAAGAGGCGTGTCTGCGACTCACCGTACCTACTCCAGCCCTGGAGTCTGGCTATATGCACCTCCTGGCTGCTGTTGCTGCCGATTTCACCCAAAAGGCGAGTGCAATTGTTGTTTCATATTTTAATGCCTTTTTGAGTTGGTGGGCGTGCCTCGACACGATTCTTTTTTGCCGATAAGCTGTTATTTTTATGGCTCCAACAGCCGGATCGGATCGCTGACCCAGGACAGAGACTACAACTCCAACATCAAGTTTATATTGAAGCTGGGAGTGTGGTGTAGGCTGGCTGCCGACTTAAAGAAGTTAAAATTATTACACCGCAATTGTCTTGATCGTTGATTTATGTGCGCTTTTGTTGTCGGCTCTTGCAAGAGTCGCCCTCAGGCAAATTTCTGTGGCTGTTGATATTTATTATTGGGCATGGGGTTTACCCCCATCCTCCTACAATGAATATAACTACATAAATGCTTTACCTATGTATGTGTACATATATGAATGTGCACGTATCTGAGCAATATGGCAACTTGATTATGTTTCTCATTAGCCACCGTTTTCACATTTCAATTGACTTAAATTTGCTCCCCTGTGAACTAGTTCATTAGTTGCGGCAGATCAATATACGGAGAGTTCGGAGCCTCTTTTTGATAGACAGGTCACTAGTCACTTAGATAAACTTCTCTATTTGGTTGGAAAACTTCATTATTAACAAAGAAATGTATTTTTTAAATTCTTTTCCAATTCCTCTTTTAATGTACTAGCCTTCGAGTAAAATAATTTAAATCAATTCAATTTGAGCCCAAACCAATTCTGATTTCCGGAACATATCCTGTATGTATTCTTATCTAGCCTCATCTAACAAACTCTAAAGATGTAAATCAAAGATTATGCAAAAAATTTTCACGAGTTTATATTTCATTAGGGTGAGATACATTTTAGTTTGTTAATTAACCTGAGATACTAAAAATGCATAAATAATTCATTGTTCCAGAAAAACCGCAATTAATAAGTATTATATAAGGGTCCGAAAAGCTGCCCCTTAATCTCTTTGAGTACCTCTCGCCCATTCTCCACTCTTTGGGACGGAGAGGCAATCAATTTCTCGCGTTGTAAATTAACAATCATGGTGCAAAAGAGATACATATATAGAGAGAGAGAGAGACAGAAACAGAGACCAGGGAGGACAGGACAAGAACGGCAGCTGCTAACTGCCCGCCCGACCGATCCGTAGACACACACACCAAAAAAAAAAAGCCAAAAACCGCCGCACTCCCCGCAATCAGCGTGCATTAATATGCACGAAAACAATAAACAATAAAGAGGATGACGACATGGAGAGGTGGAGAGAAGAGAAGGGGGGAATGGGGATAAGGGGATGGCGATGGGTTACAAAGTGTAGGCAGAGGCGTTACAGCGGCAATCATACAAAAAGCAAGCAAATGCCGCTAAACTATAGCCCCTGTCCCCTTGCCACACTCTCTCCTCCTCTCTCTCTCTCTCTCTCAATGTCTCTCCCCCCCTCACTAGCTCATCTGACAATATTTATTGCAAATGCAGCAATAAATTTCAAAACACCATTCGCTAAGCACCACATGGGGTCTCGAAAATTGAAGATAAATTTTAAGGCGGCAATTTATGATTTGTGAGCATAAGCGTGAGTCTGCCAGAGTAGAAGAAGAGTAGGCAAAATCCCACCGACCCCGACCCCAAAATATAAACACACACACACACATGGACATATACATATACACATGGCATCAGTGGAGGCCGCTGCTGACAAGTGTGGAGTGTTTGCCGCCGCACTCCTTCACTCACAAGATGAGTCTCATTCAACTCTCCTGCAACTCCAATTCCAATCTCCATGCCACTCCACACTCCACTACACACATTTGCCTCTTTGCCCTTGTCGTTTTTCAATTGTGCTTGCCGCGATTTTACGACTACCCGCTGTGCCTTTGGCAGCCCCGAGCCCAACTGAACCCATCTGAAAACTGCACCAAAAAAGAAAGAGAAAAAAAACTAAACAAAAAATATATGAAACCCTTCTTGGCTCTGGGACCCAGTTGCAATGGCTGCATGTCCCATGGGCGGAATAAGAGAAATGGCAATTGCAATGCTGTGAAAGAGACCTCCCCATCGACCATCTAAATGATTATATTCCATTTTCAAACTGAAAGTAAATGAAGATTATGGTCGAGATTTGATTTTCAAACTAAACAACAAATTTCCTTGTTTAGCTAATTGAAATAATCCTGAAATCCTAAAATTAAATGCAAAAGTAATATTAAGAATTTCTATGAACTGCAGCTAAAAAGAAAATTGTGAATTTTTTTGTAAAAAAATTAATCTCTAAACTTTTTAAACCTAGAATAATACGTTTTTTTTTTGGTATTGTACAATCTAACGCTTGATTTGATGTGATTGATATTTAGAATATTTTAAAGCATACTTACTTTTTTTACTTTCAATTTTAATACATATAGGGAAGTTAATAATCTATTTCGAAATCATCGAGCAGAAAATAAAACACAACTTTGGGATATACATATATATATAGGTATATATATTTGTATATTAAATTTTAATAGGTCGTAATCTAACCAGATATTTGTATCATATATTATAAGATGTTTAGCTTCGATGGCTTTAATATTATATAAAATTCTAAGCCGGCTCTAAGGTCGACGTATAGAAACACAAGGATCTTTGTCTTCGATAAGCGATCAATCGAATACGATCAATATATTCTAATATTCCACGAAAATTAGCAATCACAAAATATATCTGATTTTTTCATGAGTTAAATACAGATAACAATTGACATTTTTTCATATATCGACTTATAAAATCTATTTCATACTTATATATTAATGTGTATATGTATGTATATTTTAAGTTGTTTCAAGTTAAATTGCCTCAAGGGACTAGTCCTTTTTTATTAACATCGGTTGACAGATTCCTAAAATAGTTAGAAAAAAAAAATTTTACTTTTTTAAAAATATAAATATCTATTTTTCTTTATAATCTTTTATAAAATGTTTTAAAAGTAAGTTTTATTTTTAAGTTTTTTCAAGATTTTAAGCAATTATCCCCTGCTTTATGAGGAAGATTCTTTTTATAACAAACTATTGCGACTTTTCACTTACAAGAAAGTAGTAACTAATTCCACTTTATTGATTTTACAATCTGCCTGAAACTATTATAACCTATTGTAGTTGACAAGAGTATTTTCAAAAGTTAAACCAGAAATCTATTTTCCGTTTCCTAACTATCACACTTATATAGTATTGATAATACTGCCTGAACAGCGCCATAAGATTTTACAGAATCCTTTTTTTCATATCAAAAGTTAGTTGTTTGCAATAGAAAGAATCGCCCCTGAAGTAATAAGCTAACTAGTTAACAAACTAACTAATTAATAAACAAATTTCATCACCTGACTTGGTCTATAAATTTTGTTCGACTTGTTTGAAATCAATTTGTTTTCTTGTTGTACAGGGCAACGATACTTCGAGCCAATATTTTTTGTGGGCCACCTCACAACATGCAAACCATCCGCTACGAGTCGAATATTATAAAAAGAAAAAGGGGAAAAAGGAAAAAGAAGGTTTATGAATGCGCACATGAAAAATGGAACATCGTTAAGAGGCAATTCATAATAAAATACGCGACGAGCAGAAGGCGAAAGAAGTTGGAACCTCGAGACAACACAGACAGTTGGAGAGTCCAACTGCAACTCTGCAATAAGCTGCGCCCAGGCGGTCGAGGTAGTTAGTTTCCTCTTCTTGTTGTTTTTATTATGTATGCGAATACCCTTCTAAGGAGGGTATATTACCTTATAGGCAAGGAATCAAGAATTAAGAACATTGATGTCATAGAAACTCTTTATGAATTTTTGTAAATATTAAATAATACACTATACAAAATTCTATCCAAACAGTTGTTGTAAAAATTGTTATATTCATTGCTATAGATTTATAGAACAGCCAATTAGTTAGGGTATAGAACATTTCGTTGGCAGAAAAGGGGGCAAAGTTCTGAATGGGTTTTTGTTTCTTTTTTTGCTGGAAGCAGCATAAAAATTATGACCGCTAGCAGGATATTGGGTTAAAGTTTTATTTCTATTCGTTTCGATGGGCAAATGAAGCTGTTGCAAGGCGAGTGCGCGGTATTTCAATCAACACCGAAAACGAATAATAAATTAAAGTGAAAAAGAGAAACTAAAGGAAAAATATATAAATATCTTATCAATAATTTCATTTTCATATGAGCATCCAGATACGTAGATAGAGAGAGATTGTGTCCGCAAGAGAGAGAGAGAGAGAAAGAGATGAGTGAAAGATGGGGCCATAAATATGAGTCAAGTCGTCGCTCTGTCGAGTCGAGTCGAGTGGAGTCCAGAGAGTGGCTAGGGAAATTTATAGAGTCTGTTCCCTATGCTGTCAGGTGAAATAAATAATAAATTCGTTATATCGACAGCAACGGCGGCAGCGGCAGCGGCAGGGGCAGCGGCTATCAACAACAACAACAACAATAACCACAATAATTCAAGAGGCGTATGTTGTAGGCACGCCCACATTCAACATGGAACATTGTTGCCTCAACTGCACAGCTGCAAGTCTTCATCACAACGACTTTTAAGTGTAGGCCGCCATGAAGATAGGGGTTTTCTCAGGAGGAAGGGGGAGCAACAAATTTGAATTCAATGAAAGATGAAATCATTAAGTTTGCAGGCAAATTGAAGCCCGTCTTGGCATGGCTTGAATTTACCTGGTAACAATTCGTTTTAATCGCAGTAAGAATATTAACCATAAAATTGGCATGGGCTGGGCTCATGATGATCATGTTTTCATGCTGATTGCCCATTATGACATCAGTAATATGGATACTGAAACAATATTTTATATTTGACGATCATCAAGACTTTCTAATGAAAAATAAATCACAAATTGTTTAAATCAAATATTTGATTCCTGTTTGTATAGATTTCCACCTTTTTGAAGTTAATCAATCTTACTAATTTATAAGATTTTTTATCATAGGCAGCACAAAAGGTGAGCAAGTTGTTTGTTTAGTTATTTCAAGAACCATTAAGTTCTATCATCATCAGATTTGCTAAAGAATACAGAGTTGTAATGGCCTTAACATATTTTCAACGCTAAAAGTAGTTGAGAAT
Organism: Drosophila willistoni; assembly: GCF_018902025.1. NCBI lineage: Eukaryota > Metazoa > Arthropoda > Insecta > Diptera > Drosophilidae > Drosophila > Drosophila willistoni. The sequence continues at coordinate 7,392,603 of NW_025814051.1, forward strand.
TCAAACCACATAAAGCGAAAAAAGAATGGCAAAGCTTGCAGCTGCAGATTTCGCCTTCTTTTATTCTTATGAAAGGACATTACTTAAAAATTAAAATTCCAATAATTGTATTTTTTACGTAAAGCATTAGTAAAAACTGTGATTTTGTTATTTGATAGTCCTAAGCAACTCTTAAACGCTTAAGACTATCTTCTACCTTCTGAAGAAAAAGTATAATCATTAGCTTTAAGACCTGTCAAAGATTGAATTTACGGTGATGAAAAATATGAACAATATAGAAACAACATTGAAATAAGTATTTTCGAATACTTTTACATAAAGATTTTCCACTTGTCATATGGTTTTTGAATCATTTCTAGCGAAATGCACTTCACATTTGTATGAGCAAGATCTGTGTAGATGGATATAGATAAATTCGTTCGAAGATAGAAAAAAGAGGAAATATTTATCAATCTGCTCTCAGTTATGCACTTCAGTAACTCTCGAATTTGGCACTCGAGTGAAATGCAATACCCTTCAAACTACACTATGGATTGTTGTATTCTCCTCCACATTGGTTGTCATAGTCGAAGCTATCAATCAATTCACACACACACACACAACAAGAGGCACTCCAAATGTAAACCTCGTAACTTCAACGGCCTATCGTCTCATATTGCAGCAAAAAGAGGAAAAAGAACAACTCTTACACACACACATACACACACCCGAAAAACCTCTTCCTGTCGCCACAATTTGTTTGCACTGCTGTCAGGCATCAGGCGTCGGGGCCTACATCGATTCGACCATGTGACAGGCATCAGGCAGAGCTCATCAATCTCCTGTCGTTTGGTCTAAACAAAATATGCAATATGTTCACATTGCGGCAAAGAAAAAAAAATAAAAATAAAAACGCTGCAAACACAAACAAAAATTAGAAACCCTTTTTGCGGCCTAACCACACACACACACAGGGCAAAGTCATTTTGGGGAGGGAGGGAGGTAGACAGAAAAGAAAAAAATTAGAAAATATGTGTTGACAGGAGTCATCAATCAAGCGACACAACTTTTGACATGTCAAATGAACGAGCAAGCGCATAAATTACAACCCAAAAACAACCCAAAAGAAACCAACAGAAAAGCCGAAAAATATATACATAGGTATACAGATATATAGGTAGATAGCCCCATAACCGATATCGAATAGCAGTGGGGGGTGGGGAGGGGAAACAAAATGCTTTGCGTGCCAGTAGCCTTCCATGTCAAACGGCAGCAATTGGAAAATCAATTTCATCACTCGGGATGCGGCATGTTAAATGTCATTACAATTTCAATGCCCTTTTCTCTTGCCTTTGTCCCTCTCTATCTTTCTTCTCTCTCTTACGAGGTAAGTGTGAGCACTACGCACTGATAAGATTGATAAGAGTAAACGGTTTTGCGTGTTGTTAATGTAATGAGTTGCCCCCAGTGAGCCATCATGAATCATGCAACACGAGCACTCAGCAAATGTAGCTATCAATCTATCAATCTATTATTGACACACAAAAACTAAACGGTAAAATAATTGGAAAATACAAAAAATATATATTATGGAAACGCGGGAATTCGAAAAAAATTATAGCTGCTTGTTCATGTAAAAATCTCCCATTTCGTAAAGCCTACTTAAAAGGATCACCTATGCTAGTTGGCAATCGTTTAGAACGAAATTTGTCAGGAAATGTTTATTGCGACTTTCAACCATTTTCTGACTTAGATTGTGATCATCAATATTAGCAAAACATTTTCAAGGTAAATATCATCAAACTATATTGAGAAGGTCAAAAGAAAAAAAACTGACTAATTCACGAATTGAATTATACAGAATTTATTTAGGATAAAGACCAAATGCATCGATTTCAGCATTGGCTTTATTTCTAAAAAACTCGACTAGTAAATACTTACTAAATAGTAAGGCTTGGGTTTTAGATAATAAAAATTTTGCAACAAAATGAAAAAATATAAAAATATTTTAATGGGCCCTCAAATTTCTATAAAAATTGGCTAGACGTGGAGGGGAAAATTTGGAAAATTATCGGAATAATATGGATTTTTTTTCGGATAACTCCAACTGATGAATAATTAAGATCATTCTTTTATATACAGATACATTTGTATAAAAAACAAAGAACTTTATTCCTTCTCGCAATTGTTTTTTCTTTTTTTTTTAAGGTAATGATTGGATGGATTAAATCAATTGTTTTAAGCGATCACTATTTAGTCGCAGGCACTCATCAATCAATCACACGCCCCCGAACCACAAGAGAAACGATTTCTTATTCATCCCAAATTGATCTTCACCCTCTCTCATTTTTAGCCCGAGCAGATCATCAGAGATGTCTACTCATTGAATTCGACATGCAGTGTCAGTGAATAACCCCGCTGGCTAATCAATTACAAAGAGATGCCAACATGTCAGCCGAAAGACAGCCAACAAACAGCCAAGGCGAATCGGAATGAAGGCAAATAAAAACAACAATTGATCAGAGTGGCAAAATCCAAAATAAAACTATACTGATAGCTGTATACCCTTAAACATTACCAAAGCGATAGTTTCTATTTCTTAAGTGTTTTGTTCCCAATAAAGAAGAAAAAACTATAAAAATGTTAAAGATTACATATAAAGTTAACTTAGAGAAATATTAAAAGTAGCAAGTCTAGAAAATCAAAAGTAACAAGTATTAGTAATGATTCCCTAAAATTATGATCAAAAACTTTTGATTCTGTAGAATTAAGTGGAAAAAAAAAGTTGGATTCTAGTCGATTAAGTTACTAATTTAAAATTGATCTTTTAAGATTCAGTAGATCTTCAAAGAAATTTGTTGTGTTAGTGTAATAAATTAGATTAAACCACAAAAACTAAAACTTTTGGATATTCCCCAACATCTATTCCTTTTCTAAAGTTTCTCACTGTGCAGCCAACAGCTCGTGAAAAGTGTTGCAACCATTTGGCAAAGGGAAAATAAAAATCATTGATGGACCTTCTGATGTATGAAACAAAGAATGAGGAATGCAAAGTGAGCGCCAAATTACTTTCAACACAGTAAATCAAATGTTGAGAATTTGCGCAGAAAATTTCAAAAATTTGTTGTGTACAAAAGACCGTTGACAGTTCGCTTAATTGCCAAAAAGGATGTTCAAGTTTTTGTTGCCTGAACTTTGCTGTCAGTTTGCCAATTTATAATGCTAATGGAAAACAGAAGAAAATAAAATCATCTAAAGAATTTGATGGTGTGGAGCTTATGTACTTACATATACATTTGTATATATGTAGATATATAGTCGCTGTCCCATTGATTTGCAATGTGACATATGATAACTGTCAATATTTTGGCAAAACTTAACTGACAGCTGTCAACAGACTGACGTTGTTTTGCTGAGCCGGAAACAAATTTGTAAAAGTAAGTACTACGAAGGGGAAAAATTGAAACAAATGTACCACGCTATATATATGTGTATGTATATATAGCCCTCTTTATATGAATCAGCGATATACATATGTACAGTGGTTTTTTATTAAAAAGCTTTTGCCGCAAGCTACAAAAAAGAAACAAAAAATACAGAACCAAGGGGTTGAGGATGGGGGAAAAACAACTCGCAACAACCGCAAGCGAAACAACAAAGTGAATCCACTAGAAGAAATATGATAGGGGCTTTTTGTCGTTGCGTATGTGTACGTGAAGAGATTCGCATGTGTCGCCGACTGTCAAAGTGTCAACATGCGCAAATAACGGTAAAGGATTTGTCACTGCCAAAACAGCCAACAGAGGGCGATGGCGACCTGACAGACAAAAACAAAAAAAAAAAACAAAAACCCAGAGAAAAGCGAGAACTGAAAAACCAAAAAGTGAAATCTGTCACAGCTGAAAAAATAAACCGACAGAAAACAAACCAAACCAACTGTAGGTGGACAGAATGACATCGGTCATGCCGATGCCCTACATATACACACACAGACACTCTACAGTCATCTGATATATGACATGAAAGTGATAAGATTGAAAGCCATTTCTATAAATTACAACCTTTAGTTTCTATCTAGTCTCCATGGCGAAATTTAATAAATTGGGCTATCAATTGCTTTCTCATCCTTGCAAATATCTAATACGAAGTAAATATAATCTGTTTCGAAACTCATAGAATTGGCAAGTAATCAAAGAGTTCGGATATGTTGTAGACGACCCATCAATTTGAGGCTATGACTCATTATTCTATATTCTCTTTAAAAATCGCGATTGTGTGTATATCTCCGGTCAATTATAAGTGATAACTTTGCCCAACTGGTTGGCCATCCAGCGATTGGATGTTCTGCGTGGATTGCTAGTAACCAAAAGACTGAATAAGCTCATCTCATGTTAGAGTAATATCTAATCACATAGTTCAGAAGAACTCAAAAAGGAATTAAAATTGTCGTATACACTCTTGAACAAATTTTTAGACATAGTCACACATAGCCCTTATGTGAACCGACTTCGCCAGGACCAGAGTTATGAAGTAAGTTTCACCCTAACGCAAGCAAAAATGTTCCATAAACCTCATTTATGTCCCTATTGTTTGGAAAAGAAAAAGAATGTTTGTTCTAATGGTAAATAACATAGCCAACGCTGAATTCACTTTTTCCACTATTTTCCTTTATTAACATTATTTATTTGACAACTAAAATTTATACCAAAACCATATAACTAAATGATAAAGAGTGTGATATTATAGAATTTCAGAAGTTCGAAATCAATTGGCAGTGACTAATCTATGAATATTAACTTTCATTTTTTATTAACATTATTGAATTTGAAGTACTACCGGAGCTACATACATATATGTAAGTATATATCGTGTGCAAACATTTGCTGATGTTAGATTAGAACGTTTTTCAAACATCTATGATCGATGAGCCGTCATAAAACTGTCGAGGTGTAATACCAGTAGGCGCCAGTGGGTGCAAGAGGGGGGATGGGATATGCATACATAGTAGAAAGTTAGTTTACGAGTAAATAAACTAAAACTCGATTTATGAATATTGATTTTAGGCCTATGTGAGTGAGATAAGCCAAGTAAATCGAGTGATATATGGAATGCATTCACTTGCTTTTAGTGTGCCATCAATCAAGCCGGAAACGACGATCGACGTGAATCTCTTTTTCTCTCTCTCCCTCTCTCTCTCTCTCTTCCATAAAGTCTGACACTTCTCACTGTTGCAATCTCAATCTGGTTTCTCTGATTTGGGGCCCAATAATTCGCCGCTTATCGTGAATGCAATTTATAATACAAAATGGCAGACTGATGCCAAGGACCCTTTCTGAAAGCATAATTAATATTTAAAAGCTGCCCGGCTGCCTGGTTATTCCCTTTTTGTAGCCCCTTTTCCTCCTCCTTCTAGTCTGCGCCTCCTGTAGCTGCTCTTCATCAGCGATTCCAATCAGATAACATTAGCACGTCACATCACACAGCGTGCAAAAATTATTATTCATTGAATTTGTGATAAATGTGACAGGTCCAGAGGGCCACAGAGAAGCAACAGCAACAGCAGCAGGCACACAACGAGGGGTCCGGGTTTCAGTTTGAGTTCTTCAGTTTTGGGTATGGGTCTGGAACTGAGTCGAAGACTGAAACGGAGACTGTCGGACATGCAACAGACGCATCGAAGCTGTCAAAAATTTGTTGCAAAAGATATTATCACAGAAGAAAGAGGAGAGAGAACGGCTTCGGCTCATCAATAATGAGTACGTTGAGGATGTGCCTCAACCCCATGTAGAAGATGATGATGATGATGACCATGATCGATGATTGGCCTTTTTTGTTGCCGTATTCTTTTTCTTTTTTTTTTGCCTTGCTATGGAGTGACGAAGGCTGGACGAGATTCACTCTGACCACACCCATTGACAGACATGTGCAATGTGCAATTATTTGTGGAGAATTGCAACAACAGCAACAATGGAATTGCCACACTTTGATTGATGTGCTCAATAAATTGCACGACGAGCGCATCGTTATTGTTGTTGTTGCTGTCAGTGAGTCGTCTTCTTCTTCTTCTTCTGCTTGAATGTGGCATGTGATAAGCCGGGTTGACATGCCAACAGAAAAAGTTGCAAAGAGTTATGGTCAGAGGCAATTGGAGTACCAACAACAACAAGTCTTGATGCTTTCGACACAATGAGATCATTCTAGACAAAAAGACATAGTGAAGTGTCGTGCAGACAGGTAAGAAAAGTGGGTAGACGACTAAAAAAAAAACAAAGAAATAGAACAACCATAAATATGTAGACCAGTGCGGATCCTAGGAGGAAAGGAAGTAGATTTCTTTTTGCAAGAAAGACTCTTTTAAAACCTTTAACATACATTCAAAATCGCGCACAGACCTGGAAAATTATTGAAGTTTAAATACTTTTTCGATCTACATAAAATTTTTAAGGATGGTCTAGTGTACTTTATTTGACTGGCTTTGTTATGACAGAGCTTTTCGATAAAATCACACTTTATTTTTTAAACTACCCAAACACCGAAAGGATAATACATACAAGTCGTTGTTTATCTGGACTACAAAATCGAGATAATATTCGAAATCGATTTTCATAGATTTGCTGATGTTGTTGAATAGAGTATATGGAAGGAAGGTGTATTGAATTTCGTATTGAAGCACAATCGGCTATAACGAAAGAATATACGGTAAAAAATGTGTTTTCAGACTAAATAATTAGAAATAGAACACTAATACAAAGTTATTAAAAAAAAATAAAATTTGTTAACTAAACTTATTGTTAAAGTTGTTAAAAATATCTGGTTAGATTATAACTTTTTTGAAAATTAAGTCAAACCTTGCATTTAATCGAGGTCAATCTTCCAAAAGAAGATTATTTTAAAAGTAACACATAAAGTTTTTTGAGAATATATAAAATTCAGTGTATGCAATTACCTAACTTAAGATGGAGTTTAAAATAAATTCAAAAATATAAATCTCTTTGAAACCATTGTCAAAACAAATCAAAATTAATCACAAGTTGTTTGAAATATGATCGACGATAAGAGCACATTAAAGAATGCTAATATCTAATGTATAAATCAGATTTTTGGCTAACGATTAAGTAATAAACATAAAGTATTGAAAATATTATTTAGTTTAATTGATAAATTGCCACGTCTATTAAATTGTCTTTGGTCTGAGTTTTCTAATTACTTGTATAGTTCTTATTAATAGGATTATGCGATTTTTATGTGCGTTCTGGATATATTTATGGGATGAAAACACTGCGACAACAACTTCATTTGGGAAAAATGACTATAATCCTATACGACGACAAAACCAAAAACTTCCCTGTCTCTACGTTGTTTGTACTCTTAGCAGACATCAAGCAAATAACTCTTTTACGCAAAATAATAATAAAAAGGAATTACATAAAGTCAAAGCAACGATTGAGAGATACCCTGCATCAAAATGAAGAAGTATGGAACATATTTTTAAACTCATTTTATGTATTTCATGGTAATTAGAAGCATCATAAGTTTCTTTCTCACACAAAGGACTTTCTGCCTCTTTAATGACACTAATATACCCCATTTTCCTTTTTTATACTTAGAGGGCATTAATAAACAGTCCTCGGGCCAGGCTCTTGTTGGAGTCTCGTCTCGTCTCCCGCCTGTGTTCAGTGTTAATCCCACTCGTAAGCATTTTGTCACATTTCAAAATCATTTATCATAAGCTTTCACAACACTAGAGCACACAAAGAGAGGAAAGAAGCAGACAGAAAGTGCCGGATAGATAAAGATACAGAGATTGCTAGAGCGAAAAGGAGAGAGGGCGATATTGAAAGAAGCTATGAGAATGAGGGAGATATACATATATCTACCCTCACGCCCCCATTTCATGTGCCATCATCTCTGTCATTGCAATGACAGTTGTGCACATTAATTTTTCAACACAGACTTTAGAAAATTTGTACATAAAAGCAACAAATTTTATGGTACATACTTACATCTACAGTACATATACGAAAAATTATCACTAAAGCAATATTGTATCATCTTTTCTCTCTTTTTCTTTTATGTCTGTCTTTCTCTTGTTGAGTGTGTGTGTGTGTGTGTGTGTGTGTGTGTGTTGGTTGGTTGTTGAGCAAAAGTAATTTTTCATATCATAAATTTTCAAGTCAGTTAATCCCACACGCGGCGTTTCGTTTGTGTCTGCTCTCGTCTCTTATTTATGCCTTCCGCCATTCCCCTTCTCCCCTCCATGACTCCCGCCATCCGCCTTCGCCATCATTGTACTGCATTTGTCTCCATCTTCTCAGCTCTATCTCTGTCTCAGCCTCTGTCTGTCTGCCTGTTTGTCTCTGGCAACTCTGCCAGCTGTGACATTTTGACATTTCAGTGATAATTCATACTTTTGCATGTCATACTTAATTATGCCAAACAGTCTCCCTTTCTCTCTCTCCCTCTGTGTGCGTGTGTGTGGGGGTCTTGGGGTCTTTTATCATATTTAATTTCGGTTTCTTGCATTTTACTCTACACTCATCTTGTTTCTTTTGCTCGTTCTACTAATTACTCGACAGACATTTCCCAATCATCTCGAACTTAATTTATCACTAGGTTCAAACTGAGAAAACCATTCCCCATGGATGATTAATATTTTTCCACTCTGGCGGCAAACACACACAAAACAAAAACAAAAATGACATTCATTACTTGAAATATGTTTCGTGAAAACAACAATAATAAAACTGAGTAAACCAAAAAAGGGTTTTTCATATGCCAAACACATCAATCATCGGACCGTCCGTTTGGACCTGGCCTTGGACAGGCGGAAGAGAAGCATATTGAGTATGGCTCCATGGCAAAAATCAAAATTTTCTATAACAAAAAAGGGCATCTACATACATATGTACATATGATCTTAAAGTTAGTGACATGTCAACGGGCACAAAGCAAAAAAATTGCAATCAGATCTTTGTGGGAATACTCTACTCTACTCTACTCTGAAGAAAATTGACTATAATCGTAATACATACATACATACATGTGTATATTGACATATATGTACATACATACGTCATAATGAGACCGCCAGAAATCGGTTTCTAAACGTAATTTAATTTTTGTATTATTTATTCAACTATTGCTATGTCTCTTAAATCTATTTATTTATTTTATTATTTTTCTTTTGCAACCAACAATTACTACAACAATATTACTACTCTATGGGCTTCCTATAAATCATTTTCTAATAAAATATAAATTTTGGTTCAATATCAAATCAATTTTATCAATATTCATTACCAAAATAATGCAGTTACAAGATCTTTCCAATAATTGATGTATACTTGATGTGCTAGGAAATTTTCTAGAGTTACCAAAATTAAGTTTCCGAATAAGATCAATTTGATTTCAATTTTAAACAAATCAGACGTTTACATATGTTTTATTTAATTTTTTCCTTTACTTTCTGTATTTTTTTCCTTTAAGTAAAAGTTTCCACTAAGTATGTCTCTATTCATATACTTTTCGATAATCGCCCTATCTTCCTATATCTATAACTTTTGATTTTTAGAATTTAATATTTTTTTTCTTTATTAGTTAATTAATTTAATTTCTAATTATGAAAGCTCCTCTCTTTTATTACTCTCATTTTCTTTTAATTGTTGCTTGTTTGCTGCGTAAAATAAATAGAATATATATTTTATAGAATATATATTTTATATTGTAATTCTGTAGATAAGATTTTCTGATTTTTTCTCCATTTTTTGTTTGTGTCATTATCTTATATGTTGCCTTTTCTTTTATTTCACTTTTAACTTGATCTGCCTATCACTATTTGTTCTATTAACTCAAATTTAAGCTGACCGAAAAAGTTCATTTTTACATTGAAAACAAAGGGTATTTGATATTCACTCTGGCCACAAACTAGTCGTATCTCTATAAATATGTTGTACCCTGCCTTTTGCCGCTGACTGATGTGAGGCCATCAATCTAAACTCATTATTTTGAAGGCGTGCTGTCATCCGTAATGACCGAGGCCAGGGCAAAAAAAAGGCATTACAAAAATATCCAACAAGAACAGCGGTAATATCGGAGGGGGCTATATAGTATGTCTGTATGTCTGTGTACATATAACTATTATATATTATTGTGTACAATATTTGCTTGGATATTTGTGTGTATGTGGGATATTACGGGTCACACAATTCCGCACTGAGTCGTCAATCATAATTTATAAATTGTGTTTGTTGTTGTGGCTCTCCTTTGGCTCTGACCATTTACCATTTGGAATCGCTTTTCGCTTTTCTTTCCGTTTTCATTTGCGTTTCTGTTTTTGTGCCCATAACCAACTAATTATTCAACGTCTCATTAAACAAATAAATGTGTCAGAAGAACATTTGTTTCCCATACATCACAACATTGAATTGAAAGAAGGCCGCGTCGAGCATTGAATCACGTCATGTGAAAATGACAAATCAAATGAGATTAACACTTAATTTCATTTTCTGAAAATTCAACCTACAAGCATTTTTCTTCTGTCTTTCCTGGCTCTATTCCCAATTTTATAAATGTGTTTTTTTCGTTGGGAAATCACCTGACAGTAAAGCATATGGGGCGTGAAATTAAAAACCATAATTAAAATGTTGCATGAAGATTGACAAAGTGAGAAATTTGCCTTTTTTTTTTCTTGGTGGGATGGAATGAACGAACCGAATGAGTGATGATCATAATGATGATTCATAGATGAAATTGCTAGAATTTCGTTGTTTTTCTTTGTGGTTTGTGGATGCTAAACCTGTATTTTTTATACGATTGCAAATCTATACCCTGTAGTAGGTGGATAATCTATCCTTCTTATGGATTAGAGAAAGAGTTTATGACTTAAAAGAGCTAAGCTTTAAAGTCTTTTAGTCTTACTTCAGTTGGTCCATAGTTTTCAGTTTAGAAACCGAAAGGGTAAACAAAAGTCGCATATTCTAATGTTTATGAAATGCAGTTTTTGTTTATTGATTTTGACCGATTGAAAATTGAAATAAACGTAAGTATTTCTCTGCCACAAGGGGTCACAGTGGCTCCACAATTAGCAGCTCATCCATCACACTGAACTGGACAGAGCCGAATCAATATTATATCACCATGTAGTTTTCTCGGCTCTCCCTCGCATGTTTCTGATGGTATTTGGAATATTTTACCATATCATAACAGAGTCGTCGCCTTTTTTGGCATGCACACACACAAACACACACACACACACATACGAGTATATAAATTCATTCCATCAATCTTGTTAATTTTGACGCATTTATTTCCAAACCGTAAATAGCTTGAGTGTGAATGAAATGCCATGTTGTTGTCCATAAATGCGATCTTATGATCAATCAATCGATCGGTGATCGGTGATCGGCAGTCGGTAGTTGGTCGGCGATCTCTCTTCATGAGCGACATCATCAGTTAACTTGGCGCGACAGCGTCCATGGCCTGAACCTGGGCCTGGGTCAATTGGAGATACTTTGACAGCTAGATTTGATTTATAAGCGACATACTTGAGACGGGGATCATGGCTGTAGAGGGGGCACCCCCATAGGGTAGTCTTGTGTGCGGGGAAATTGCACTACGTCCATGTCTAATAATAGAGATAATCGCACCCAAAGGCAATTCATCATCTAATTAAATATATCGTATCGACAAAGTTATTACACTGTCTAGTTATGAAACAAAATAAACTAAAAAGGAGGGAAAAAAACGGCACTTAGACAAAGATCTTGTACGACAGTTGATGATAAATTAAGGCCGAGTTGAATCGCTGGTGGCTACTTGAGCAAACATATTGTAGTGACACGATGGTAAACAGAGATTATATAAACTCATCGAAGTGCCATGTCCATTTGGTTAATTGAAAGTGTGTAGAATTGAGTTTTCCTCCCCATCCCCCCCTTGAATCACACCTCGTTTTCCCTTACCTCACCTAAATACACCTCTCAGTGGAGTGGATTTTTTTTTTTTGTGTGAGCTAAGGAAAGCGCCACTCCCTTTTTTTCGTTTTTAACCAAGCCAAAAGCCCTGTTCCATATAAATCAATTAATTTAAACTGTCAGGGAGCTGTCAAATTGTGTTGCTACCGGCAGCATTTTTGTTGTCTCTTACTCTATCTCTCCGTCCCCGCAACCCTCTTACCCATCTATCTTTCTCTTTGTCTGTCTCTCTCTCTTTCTCTGTTCAGTTCTCGACGCGAGAAGTGAGACTGTTGCTTGCTTTTAGCTTTTGGCTTGGCTTGGCTTCGCTTCGCTTGGGGTACAGGCGACATGTCGAGATTTCGCTGAGTGATTGACGACTTTATGTGTCATTAAATACCGTTAGCGGACTGGCGTTGGCGTCGTTTTTTTTTCTCTCTGTTTGTTTCAACAACCACATTGCAGCATTGGAGTCATTTTTCATGCCGTGTTCAGTGAAAGTAGTCTGTTGTTGTTGTTGTCTGTGTGTGATTAGTGGCAATTAGACAACACATTTAGGGGGAGTGAGTTGACAGTTGATTCCCCCAATGAAGATAAGTGAAATTCAACATTTTGCCAAGGGTATTAAATGTAGTCATAATATTTTAAGAGTTAGCCACATTTGATAACGAAACGAAATATTGGAGAAGACTGGAAAATTGAGCCAAATTCGATGGATAACTATTTTCTTTAACAGTTGTTTGGACAGGTGAAGTACTTGATACTTTTTAAGTATGAAACTCATTAAGATCGGACCACTATATCATAATGCTCTAGAGTCTAGACGAAACATTTTCATAAAAATTGGATTATCCCCATGAAATTTACTAATTTGATATAAATTTAATTTTACTATTGAATATAAACCTCAGATTCCATCAGGATCTTTCCCGAAAATTGACAAAAAAAAATTGGTGCTCGAGATTTTAATGCAGTTTGAAGTTTCAGCATTACTTTTACATATTATATCAGATTTTCATTATTTGCAGAATTTTTAATAATTACAGATTTAAAATTTCTGAGGTACAAAAATCGCTTTGTATTCTTCCGAAAACTCAACCCAAGGTTACCAGTTATTTTTACACTTAAAAGACATGGATGAATGAATGAACTTATCATTAAGGCTCAAAAGCTTCTATTATAGCATAGTTCTTAATCAATTTGTTTATTGTCTGTATAAGATAGATTGCAAATAGAATAAAACAAAAAGTAAAATCCTTAGAACCAAAGACAAGAGATTAAATCCAATACCCATTAAGATTTTTGTCCTTTTGTCTTCTTTATTTACAATAGATTCATTTGTCATCTTTTGTTAATAAAACTCTTCAAATGTCACGTACCAAAAGTAAACTACTTTCTAGCAAAACAGAAATATTCTACTCACACACAAATCCGTACAATTTTCATAGAAACTCAATTGAAAAGTCGTTTTGTTGATGATAGACTTAGAAAAGCGTTAAATATATATATGTATATAGCAATAATAACAGCCACAACAACAACAATGCAAAAACTATCGTCATACAAAACCGACAAAATCCTTGTGAACTACTGGTAAGTGTCGGCACTCAACTAGCAGCTTATTAGCAAACTTTCTCATTGGATTATATAGTTGAATATTATAATAATCGAGTTAGGTTCCTATACCCACATGCATAGAGGAAAGGCAAGGTCTTTAGAGGAGTAAGGAGCAGCAGGAGGAGGAGGGGTTTCAGTCAGCTTTCATGCACAATTTCCGCTCAGCCATGAGGTTGGTGGGTTCGAGGCATGAAAATAAGCCCACAGTTTACGAGAATAGAGAAGCGTCTCGTGTAAGTGTAACAAAAAGTGGGCAAACGTTTTACTTCTCCTGCTGGTATTTTCCTTATTTTTTTTCTCTTCTCTTTTTGTTGTTTTTTTGCCGCCTCGTTTTTGCAAGCGACGAGGAAATACTTTGCTAAATTGCCTGGCCAAACCAATAGAAGGACTACCAATGAATGACTCTCTCAGTGTGTGTGTGTGTGAACCACCCAAATGGCAGTGGTTTGGTGGGGTATACTCAACTTTTACAAATCGTTAGCATTTCGCACGTTTATTGAGTTGTTTTTGTATGTAAATTGGTTGCATAACTTTACCAAGTTGTTAGTGCGGAAAGTGTCGAGTGGCCGGAATGGAAATGGAAATGGATAATAAACCCTTTTTTCTGCCATACTACACACTGGATTACGAGTATTGTCTGTAGATTTTCCAGATACCCTCACACACACACATACGACTGAGGGCATTGTGTGTGTGTGTGTAAACTTTGATTCCTTTTCGAGTGCTCTAACGCATTCTAAAAAGTTAAAGCTATTTGCGTACATATTGGATGTTTGTGTCTGTTTGTATAGGCAAAGGAATTGAAGGAGACGGGTTTAGTATGTAGCCAGGATTTCCAAGTGGGAGTTGAACTAAAAGTCTGTCTGCGGTTTGGTCTGGTTTTGGTATCGGTTCGAATGATGGTCGGTGTGAGGGGGTTTCTTTTTGGTGTGGCAGCGTTTTGCCCTGCATATTTGTCGTTTGCGGTTTTGAGCTGCAAATATTATAGCAAATTGAACTGTAAATAGTTTTTATTGCCCTTTTAGCCGCAAGCCATGGGAATACATACATACATACATACATGTACATCCTTATGTACATATGCAAAGTTGAAGTAAATGTGCATAACTCTGTTTTTGTTTCACTTTTTGGAATGGCTTAACCATACCATTGCCATGGCGGTTGGCGATGTCGGAGTGGCAATGTGCAAAACCACAAAATGAAGTTGTTGAAAATGCACAAAGATTAACTCTGAGGAATGTCATTTTGGGGTTGCCATAAAATCAATTTTAGTGGCCGCCTTATGGGGTAATGAAACGATGTCAATATGGCAATACGGATGCAATGGGAATGGATATGCCTAATGATTGTTGTCGATATGGAGAAAATTGGGGAGGGATCATTTGTGGTAAATAAAGTTGTTTTGTTAACAAAACAATAGGTCAAGATTTCAACCTTTTTATGATTGATCCATTTCATCATTATTCAAATGGTATGGTAACGCTGCAAGCAGCTGATCAACGAGGTGGCAAGGAGAGCACAGAAGACGATTTGGCAAGGGAGAGTCTGAGAGAAGATCGACGACCGAAGCCCCTATAAATGGCAAAACGAGGTTACTATATATATCTTATATATAATAAAGTTTGCTAAAACCTTTTGACACATATTCATATCTATAATAACTTTACTAAATAAACAAATATCATTTATTAAATGTAACAACAATTCTAATTCGAGTGGGCACAGACCCCACATTCATTTAAGTCGACATATAACAACTTTTATAACTTTTTCATAATTGTGTATTTTTCTTTTATAGATTTTACCTATGAATTAGTAGTCTGATATTTTTAATTAATTGATAACATAATAATCTTTGATTTCTAGGTCCAAGAATATATATCGGGTTTGCGTGAACTCCCTGAATAAGAGTCAGAAATTTATTTTTGAGCGAAAAAATATAATTTTTACGTTGTGAGTTTTATTTGTTGTGCCGATTATTTGAAAATAAAACTCATAATGATTACAATCCTTTCTAAAATGGAGCTTGTATTAAAAAATATAATATATATTTAAAAGATATTTTATCAGGGACCGTAATTTTTATAAGTTTTTAATCGCATAAAGTACAAATTTTCAAATTTAGCACTTTAAATTTAAGAATTGACGAGTTGTTCTTACTAAAAGTAAAATTTACAATCAATGATTGTATTAAAACATAATAATCGTTTTGCATAAAATTTTACTCTACTTCCCAGAAAATAGACGAATATTTTTTTGGAAAAGTCTAATATTTCGCATAATTTGCAATACGTAAAGTTTTATTAATTAATGTTCAATATTTCACATGTTTCCCAATTTTCTTTTACGCTACTTGGCTTGTTTCATTCCGTCATTCCCAATTTGCGAAATTTAATCGTTTTTTTCCGTTTTTTATGCAATAGGAAACCCTGTTCCTATCGCCTATCGATTATTAAGCTGTCAACAAAGTCAAGTTTTCTAATAAATGTTTGACAATTTCGCTTTTCCTTTTTGTTCGGCGTGTGTTTCCAGTTGAACGTGATCTAAGAGACTCTCATTTTTCTCTATTATTTTCCTTTTTTTATCCTATTCAAATACAAGTGTGTGAACTTTAATCAAAAGCGAAAACATAGAATTACTATCTATCACAACAATAAGGTAACTATTTTTCTTTTCCATTTTTTAATAAAAACAAAGGAACAAGTTTTTACTCTAATTATCATTAAAGCATCAAGCAGTCATTAAACGACGGATTGAAACTATTTGGTCTAAAATCACGCCTTTTAGATGATATCCATATTTCGTTATATTACTCGTCAAGTGTTTAATCTGGGGCAGCCCTTGGCAGAAGAAATCCCTGATGTTGGACCCAACAATGAGGAGGAAGAAAGTTCCGGTGAAGAACAACTAGACGAGTCCACCGAAACGAATTCTGTCGCAAGTTTCCATGATGGTCAATTGGAGAGTAATGATGAAGCAAAAACTGATTCCGTCAGTGCTGACTCTGGAGTCAAGGTTTCCACTGACGTTACTGAAAAGAAAAAGGTAAACTTATTTAGTCTTCATTGAAGTTCAATTTTTATCAATTTTTTTATTCAATTTTTAAATGGATAGTTTTATATTGGATAAAACACCCACTGCTCCTTTTAGTTGTATTTTTCATTGATTCATTATTCAATTATAATTGTATTCAAAATGCATCTGCAAAGTATAATTATTTAGCTTAATAAGAAAGTCATTTTTAAGTAATTTTTCTATTCTCTTTGCATTTTCTAAGAGTTGTAAATTGCACTTTATTATAATAATAATTATTTCAGCTTCAAAGTTATAGTTAATGGTATATAGGGCAAGAAGCATCCTATGAATATGGACTAATTTTCAATCGGTTAATTTTGAAGAAAATATTTTATTTCGGTATATATTAGTAACTTTTTGGTTGCACCTAACAAGCCTCATTCTTGAATTGAGGACAATACAAGAAAATTTGTAAGGATTTAAGCCATAGACTTTGAGTTCTTTTAAGATTATTCCATCCAAACTTCCTCTACTGTAGTCTTAAATTATTTTAATTACAATGCGTTTATGCCTACCTGGATTTAGTTAAACATTATTTCACCTTTAACTTAGACTTTAATAAATAATTTTAATTTCACATTCCTCCGGGCTCGAATTTCAATCAAGAGTATGATGTAATGCTTTTACCTGATTAGATTAGATTGATATTTTTTTTAACAATATATTAAGCTATAATACAAATACATCTAAGTACAATCAATCCTTCACCTACATATTGTACACAACATTAAAAATAAAAAACAAAAAAGTTTGTCCTACAGAAACTTCTACTTGTTAATATTACAAACTTTACCATACATTTTGTCTGAACAAATTTGTGTAGACTTTGTACTAATAAATAATTTATCTATCTATACTTTTCCAGGTTAAAGATGCTATAAAATCATTCCATTGCGATAAGCCCATTCATTTCAAGACACTTCCGCGTAGTATACTCGGTGTGGTTGTACAGCAACTTGAGAGAACTATCCAGGTAGATACCGATACCGATACCGAATCTGTTTCTTTTAACATTGATCTGGACAAAATTGAATGCACGTTTTCACCAAGAATCAATGACTATGTCTTAATGGAATGCAATGTGGAGTTAGGCGAGAACAATCAGGATGAAGTGGCGTCAGTGGTAAAGGTAACTCCATCTAACATGCAGTCAAAAATGAAACGCAAAGTGACACGTGTCTACCAAGACTGGGTTGTCCTTTCGGATTTCAGTTATGTTCTTAAAGAGAATTGCCCGATAACGCTGCATTTGGATGATAATGTCCTGGTCGATTTGATTGAATGTAAATTTTTAACTTTCACTAACCGTGCCATCAATTTGGAAGTGATGGAAAAGACTTTTGCTACGGCAAAAAAAGAGAGTACACAACATGGTAATTCCCTATTTCGCAATCTTCCTATTGTCTTTGATGGAGATCGGGCCTTTTTTACCGAACTTTGGAAGACATTCACAGTGGAAGTGAAAGTAACAAATAAAATGCATCGCATTGCTGAAATGCTTTCAGTTAAAGTGCTCGAGGAGAGTTCATCTCAGTTTACATTGATCTATCCTAAAAACCCAATTGACATTGGGATTAATAAATCGATCGTATTGACTTTTCAAGTGAATACCGAAACATATGGCGAATTCAGAGAACGTTTCGTAGTGACCTTTGATAAATTCAAAGTAACACGAAGTTATGCCATTGTGGTAGCTCGAACTTTGGAGGAGGCCAAAGTGGCAGAGACCCTACTGATGGCAGGCGACTATCACTTTGTGCCCGGCAAGACAACGAATCAACGCAATCGTTTGTATGCCAATAAGGTGTGGGCCAATGAATTTAATGTGATCCCCGGCGAGTATTTACGGCCAAGAATACGATTCGTAGCGGTTCGTTTACAACAATATGAAGTACCAAAGAAACTGTCCGAAATGTTCTTCACCTTGGAGCCGCGTAGTCATATGAAAGAAACTGTTGAACAAGAATATCCCCAGCTCCATTTACCGCTCACAATCGATAACTATAAAGAGAAATTCAGTCTATTTTTATATTTTGATGAAATAACCGTTTTCTATTCATTCCGAAACTTTGACATCGAACGAGGACGTTTTCAACGTGACGGTGACTTTTTGTCCTTGCGTGTTGAAAATCTAGCTGAACGTCGTCCATCCCTTGTTGTGGGCGATTCAGTCCATGCCGTTGCCATTTGCCAGGTCGACAAGATATCGAAAATGAAATTCGAAGGTGTAATCCATAAAGTTATGTACGATCGTGTGCTTCTTAAGTTTCATTCAAACTTTCAAACCAACTATGTCAATGAAGAGTATCGCGTGGAATTCTTTTTCTCACGCTACGCGCTAAGGAAACAGCATTATGCCATCGGTCGAATTGTTGAAAATATGGGTGAGAGTTTCCTATTTCCCAGGAAATTGGTTAAACGGGACTATCCTCAGTTGGATATAAAGATGAATGAGAAATACGAAATGTTCTTGTTTGATAGCAAAATCGATTGGTACAATCCATTGTTGAATGACATACAAAAACAAGCAGTTTTCAATATTTTACGCGGTGAATCGGATAATATGCCTTACATAATATTTGGACCACCGGGCACAGGAAAAACTGTTACCATGATTGAGACAATATTGCAAATTATGCATTGTTTGCCTCAATCTCGGCTCTTGGTGGCCACTCCATCGAACATGGCTGCGGATTTGATTTTGCAACGAATTCTCGACAGCGGATCTGTACCGAAGGATCAAATTATACGTATGGTGTCTCAAAATCAAATTGAAAAGGACTCGATACCAGAGAATTTGAAAAGTTATTGCGGCACTTTGGACCTAAGCGCCTCGGGAACTATGGGCACCATGGAAGAAGCGACAACATCTGGAATGAGATTGGGTTGCAAAAAGGATTTTATTGGTCGTCGGCGAGTTACGGTCAGCACTTGCACCACCATGGGCAGCTTATTGCAATTGCAGTTTCCATCGGGTCACTTCACCCACGTCTTGGTTGATGAGGCTGGTCAGTGCACTGAACCCGAGACCATTACCCCGATAGCCCTTTTATCGCGTAAACGCTCTCAGGTCATCCTATCAGGCGACCCATATCAACTGCAACCGGTAATTGTGAATAGTTTTTCCGCCGCTAATGGATACTGTAAGTCATTTTTGGAACGTGTGCTGGAATTTGAGCCGTATTCGAAGGATTTGAATCGGTTTCCTACCACCTCCGGTTATAATCCATTTGTGGTGACCAAACTTCTAAACGGTTATCGTTCGCTTCCCTCCATCATGACTTTGTATAGTGAAATATTTTACGATAACGATCTAATATCGAATGTATCCGCTACGGATTCGCCGCAAGAAAAGGTTTTGGCAAAGGTACAGGGAATCTTTCCTCCAGATTCGAAAATGTCTCCGTCCCATGGTGTTGTTTTTATTGGCGTCCTGGGTGAGAATTTGCAAGATGATGATTCACCATCATGGTATAATATGATCGAAGCTACGGAAGTCTTCATGATGACCCTTGCGATCTATCGCTGCGATGTCAAACCCAATCAAATAGGTATAATTACGCCATACGTAAAACAAGTGCACACAATTCGAAATTTTTTCGTTGATAATGGAATCGATATGCCGAAAATTGGTTCTGTTGAAGAATTTCAAGGACAAGAGAACGATATTATTCTGGTTTCTACAGTTCGTTCAGCTGCCGCGTTGCTTAAGTTTGATGCCCGTCTTGGCCTCGGATTTGTGCGCTGCAATAAACGCATGAATGTGGCCATATCACGGGCCCGTTCCCTCTTGGTCGTCTTTGGCAATCCCTTTTTGCTGGCAGTTGACGATAAGTGGCGTCTACTGATACAATATTGCTGTGAAAATAATAGTTACTTTGGCTGCGACATACCCGATTCAATTTTGGCTAAGGAATCATCACCTGATGTAGATGAAGATGCCGAAAGTTGGTCCAGCAATGACTCTTTTGAATCTACGGACTTTGTTGCATAGTCTTTAAATCTCTGATTTCTTTGTATTTTTAAATGGTCTAATAAAATATCATAGCCTATTTTTTTTTTTTTTTGACACCTACTAAAAGCTGAGAATGGAAATGAATTGAACGTCTGGCAGACATCGCCCCCACATTTTATATGATAAATGATTGGCAAATTAATTTAAAAAAAAAATACAAAATCTATGGTAGGCAACGACGACATGAAACTAATAATTTCTGTGCCATAATTTGCATAGATATATCATTATTATTATTTTCTATGCTTGTTTCTCTCTCTCGTTCTCTCTGTCTCGGTCTGGGTCTCTGTTGATTTTCGTAAACGTTACGACTCTGGCATTTTCATCAATCAATTGGCATGGAGGGGACATGGACATGACATGAAAAATATGTTTGCCAGCCGATGGAAAAATTATAATTTATAAAAATTTCAATGTGGCGTGGGGCACTGCAACAACAACAACAGCACTCTAGACATCAATCAAAATAACTCATTGGACATTTTGCCAAGACAGTCTAGCGAGAGTATTCCTTTGTCCAGATCTATAAATGATGACGATAATAATGATGATGTTTTTGTCTCCTTCTGCATTTTTTGAAAAATGTAAAGAAATATTTCTAGAACAATTTATAATAACAAAACGGTTCACAGCGGAAATGGCGGAAAAAGTTTATTAGATTTGTTCCAGGCCAGGAAGTGAAGGTCTTTCAACTTCAATTTGTATGCTTTTCAAATGAGATTAATGACCAAGAGAGAGGTGGGGGAAGGAAAGTTGCATTCTATATTAAATGACTGCTAATTAATGATGAAACGGTTCTTGACTGTGACTTGACACGCCCCTTCTCATCTCTCTTGGACAGCTGTTGCCCACATAATGTACGATTTGACACACACACACACACACACACACTATTTGTATCTGTATCTGAGTGTGTCTAGATGATTAACGAGCTTATCATATACTTTGGCACTTTCCTCAAAATGTATTTTAGGTGTAGGCAAGTAAAAAAAAAAATTTCATCACCATTTTGCCAAAACCAAAAAAAAAAAAAAAACGAGAAAAAATCTCATTATTCTTCATTGTGTTGGATTGATGTCGTGAGGCAGCAAAAGATTTATTATGATCTCAACAAAAAGTGGATGAAGCAACTTTCAGTTTAATGCCGAAACTGACTACATTGAAGGAATGATATGGTAGACAAAGACGACGCGACGATTCAGTTGGCTTCAACAAATTTGGGAAGCAAGAAACAAAAACAAAATTGTTTTTTAATTGAGAAACTCAAACTGAAATATACATATATTACTTTAAGGTTTAGGTTTTCCAAAGTCATCAATAGGTATTTTGAAAATTTTTGAATAAAAATACTTTTTTTAAATGGGTTTATTTTGAGCTTTTTTAAACCCAAAATCCTCTCAATCAAATCAAATTAAAAATTTTTTCAATTTTTAAGATTTTTACTTTGAAAAAAATCTTTGATTTGATATTTAATTTAATACGTTACTTCCGAAAATCTTTATATAAATAAAGTGAGTAGATAAAATGTCTAAAAATCATTTTTATATTGTTTAAATTAAATTAAAATTAAACTTAAATTGTTAGACTAAATTTAAAAACATAATGACACTGTTTCATTTAATCTTTATTCTTGCAAAAACATTTTGTTAAATATTTGACGCAATTTTTTTTTAAACAGAGAAATATTTTATGTAAATACTGAAATAATAGTTATATAAAATAAAAGTAAGTATTTACTTTATTGTATTGAATGCACAAATCAATCTTGATTTTGTCTTTGGATTTATGTACAAATTCATATTTTATGCCGACTTGATGAAATCCATGACACTAGCAATTTATTCGCCTTCATCAAGCAGACAGACAGACAGATCAGAGAGACGGTTGGCCCCCCTTTTTGTCTTGATACTTGAAAGTGGATTAAAATGTTGCTCGGCAGCTGAGCTGGCAATTTGTGATTTCAGCAGCAATCAACATCAGCAACAGTAACAGCAGCAGCAACAATGAAAACAAACAACGACCATCGGGCTGACAGCTGTCAACATGTCGTATGATTAATGTCTACCAAATGCGGTTGCATTTTTGTGCGTTTCACATTTTGAAATGATAAATTGAGTGTGCAAAAAGAGAAAAAAAAAATCACAATTCTGCTAAGGCCTGCTTAAAAATAATCCACATACACACACACAGAGAGACGGGTAATTCGAGCTAAAGGTCCAGGGTACCTCAATTAAATTGCCTTTCACCTGTAGTTGAAGTTGAAATTGTGTTTGCTTTGTGTTCGCTTTGACACGCCCTTCTCGCACCTTATTCGACATGAGACGACGTCGAGGTGTTGCTCCACACAATCGTCCCGGCCTGGCCCTTTGTTGAAGTGCCATGTCCATATCCGTTTTGGCCTCACCTTTGATTGATTGAAACTGCAGTTGGCTGGCCCCTGTTGACTTCACAGCAAGGCGAGGACAGCGTAAAATGGTTGAATCGCCGTTGGCCCATGGCTGATGGGTGGCAACAGTTAAACAGGTGAAGGGGTTGACAGCTTCGCTTGTTGCAAGGGCAGTCTAAACAAACAGCACAATTTAACCATAATATTGTGTGAACTTCTATGCTGGGTTGATTGTATTCGTAAACTATTCGAGTAATGCCAAATTTAGGGGAAGAAAATATCTCAAAAAAATGTTTATAGATTAAGTGTTGTGATTAATATAAGCTGTCAGGCTTACCTTTGTTATCTTACCTTCTTCTTAAATCATACCACGAAACGATAAACAAAGTCAAGTTTTTCAAAAGAAAGTTTTTCCAAGCAAAGTCTTTTTTTTTTTTTTGTTTGGAGCAAACCATTACGAAGAAGAAAATTTGTTTTGGATCTCAAAAGATCCATAAAGAATATGATTGTTCTAATCGGCTAATTATTAGATTGCATTTCATAACAATTCTAAGCATTAAAATAGTATTATGGTATTATAAAATTGAAGTCCGTAGCAATGAGATGATAATATATCTAGTATTAACCATGTGTTAATTTGCTAAGACGGACAGATTCCTTCAAGGCACATATTCATATTTTATAAAACCATTAATACTGTCTATTTTTTAAACAATTTGGAAAATTAGTTTGGGATAAGTAGTTTTATTTGCTTAATCCATTAATAAATAAATAAATTTTCAAAAAAATTATTTGTATTTTTCATTAGTTGTTTAATTATATGGCAATCAATTAAAAACTAATGTGACTTAGAGGGCTCAATAGGTTCAAATAATAATAATAACAATGTATGGGATCAGCAATATATATATATATTAATTATCTAACTTGTTTACAGTTCTATCTATTTTCAATGGTTTTTTAAACTTTCGTGAATGCAAAGAGGTTATTTCACTGCATAAGGAGTAAGCTAATTATTTTAACCTACCTAAATAAATAGAAACTGTTGCAGTGTAAATTTTCCTAATACAAAAATCATTTAAAGTGGATTAAATATAAAATGTACTCCTGAGAATTTGGAATCTATTTGGCTGTGAAGATGATTAATTGCCTGTAAGTGGAGTGTGGGATTAAGATTGGAAATTTCTTTCTCAATTCCATTGGCATCATTTGTCAATTTTGTTATTTTAGGGTCTTAGGCAAGTTCTTCTAATCATATACAAATTGGCCACTTAGCCATCGGGGAAAGAACTGCAAAATCAACTCATCATCATCCGAAACGGTGCTGCCCATATTTGTTGGTCTCTTCGCTTTCGTGCTTGTCTTCATCTTTATGTGGCCTCTTCTTCGATTTGAGTTAATTTCCTGTTTTGCGGCTTCAAATGCAAAACTAATAACATGACAGGACAAGAGGCAAGGAGGGGCAAAAAGAGGGCAGAAAGCAGAAGGCAACTCCTTGACTTGGTAAACATTATAAATGCAGCCATAAATGCGTCATAAACATGGAAGAGGCATGGCAAGAGGAGGAATGGCAACATGGGCAAAATATGGCCAAAGGCTGCAAGCGGCAACAACATAATAAATTAATTATATGCAACATCAGCAACAGGGTCCACCTCCTTCTCCCTAACTGCCACCCCCCCTCCATACCGACTACTCTGAGCACCGCTCCTTCCAGCGGTTGGAGTGATGTGTGGCATAAAGTCGTGAGCGTGAGCGTCTATTAGCAGTCAACGTTGACGACGTACCACAGAACCGGCAACGATCTCCATTCGTTGTCCCTCTCCTCTCACTATCTCTCTCTCTCTCTTGTTCTCCTATCTTCCTCTTGACAAGGCGCACACGAGCGCGAACAAATAAGGGGCGTGGTGCAGTGGTAAAAGGGGCAGGGGGAGGGGAGTCTAACTGCGGTGTAGATAGTTTAGCATGTGTGGCATCGCGGAAAGGCGAGGCAACGTCAAGACAAGTCGAGTCGAGACAAGGCTACGGGCCAAGCCAGTCAAACAGGCAATCCATCCATCAGCCGCTGGCAGACAGCAATTGTAAGTTGCAAGTTGCAAGCACACTGAACGTTGTAAGTTGCACGTTGAGCATTGTTGATGTTTTCTACCCTAACCCCAAAAAAAATTGAATTAGTAGTTGACTAGGATTGATGTAAAAGTTATTGGGTATCAATATGAAAATATTAAGCAAAAAGATAATTCATTGCGCAACTGATCGAAAGTGGAAGGCATCAAATTCAAAAGTTTATATATCAAAATTTGTTTAAAGGAAGTCCAAACAATTTGATATAAACTATATCTGTGTGATGAGGTTTTCATCCTTTTCTTTAACTGATTTTATACTCTGAACTTTTTACCCGAATAAACAAGATCATTGTATAATCCAGTTGGGGATAATTTTGTGATAATGGTTTTAAAATATGATAAGAATTTTCAGAACTTTAATCTCAGTTTAATAATAAAATAATAAGAAGTCATATTTAACCATCCAAAATCTAGCTTTAAGTATGAAAACCATGTCTTATATTTCAAAACTAAATGCTATATTTATTACTTTATAGAGCATTTGCTAGTCGTTTGAATTATGGGTAAAATGTCTTAACATAATTCTAGCTGTTGTTGTTACATCGTTCAAAAGCCGCTGCCACAAATGTTGCTGACGTTGCTGACTAGCCAACTTGGCAACAACAGCAACAATGAAAATGAGGGGAAGCTTTGGGTGTGCAGAGCGGTGGGGGGAAGGGTATAAAGTAAACGCTGACTTTGACTACTAGAGAGAATGGTAATGGAATGAGAATCCACAGCCGTACAACTTCTCTTCAGCCTTCTCTTCAACCTTCTTCTAGTCTCTGTTCTGATTGGAAAATCAAGTGTGCTGCAGAATTGTTGCTGTTGTTTGCCAGCGTTTTAATGGCCTGAACTTGATGGCTGCAGCGCTCCGCTAATTGCGAATGCTTGACGCATGTTGCAGGCACTCAGCCCAGACACAGACATGGACACGAAGCGAGTCAAGTCAAGTCTTTTGCTTAGACAGCTCAACGCTCCTTCAAGTTGAAGTCTTCTGCTTGGCGCGCTGCGTGATTTTTAATTAGTTTTCTTAGAAATTAAATTGTTAATTTGATCGACGCATTTTCTGCACTGCTTTGGGGGCTTTTTCTCTTGCTGCTGCTGCTGCTGCTGCTAAGTGGCCTGTTGCTGCCAATGTTGTTGCTGTTGATGTGTGTTGCTGTTGTTGTTGCTGTTTGTCTGCTCATTAATGCCAATTCTGGCGCGCCATAGTTGACGCCTGCCGTTGTTGCAGTTGAGTTTTCCCCTTTTTAACCCCTTCCCAACACACTTCATCTTTCTCTCTTTCTCTCTGTGTCTTTCTCTTGTTGGTCACGGTCATCGGTTTTAAGACACGTTGTGCATTTGCGACTGTCGTTGACTGTAAGTGAGTAAGTAAGTATTTATACGGATCTCACTAAACAAGAAAAACTTTATCATCCGTAAAAGATCATAAAATCTATTGTTAACGTCAAGTTGTAAATTTAACTAGGTTACCAAGATCAGGAATAATTATTTAAACAAGTTGGAGATGCAAATCTTAATGAATTTTCGAAACTAGGCTAACACTTTGGCTGAATTCTTAAACACATCATGATTTAAAATTAGAGTTGACTACCTATTTAAAAAGAGAACAGCAAACCAAAAGCGCATATGTTCTGCAAGTCAGTTCTGGGAAATTATTTATTTCCTTTAACGAATGGATTTTCCAAATGAAAATTAGGATTATAAAAAGTTTTTATTGAAAAAATATACCTGGCAACAAAAGCAAACGGAAATGGTAATGGCGATTTGTATAAATTTTCTTGAGCAATAAAATTTTTTAAGTCCAATTAAACTTAAAAAATTATATAAATTTTAATTTGATGTTGCAATTAAGGAAACTTTTGATCTTTTGCTTATTTACTGAAACATTTACTTTAAACACTTTTCTGACAAATTCTTTATTGTTTTCAGTAAATGCTATTTGTTTGGGTTTTAGTTCATAATTTTAATTTATTTTGATGAGTTTGTTTTTAAAGTGATAAAGGTTAAATTTAATTCAATAAGGTGAGTAATGTAGAGTTAAGAGGGAATACATACATACATATGTCTACCTGATCCACATGAAGCCATCAAAAGCCATGTTCTTATATCCATGCCAGGCCAAATAAGTCGTGTCTGAAATAAGTTAAGTTACAAGTCTATAGGAAACTAAAGTTCAAAGAGGTTTCCGCTGCTTAATGTATCATTTAATACTATTTATTAAATTATTTAAAATTTTTTAGTTCCTTTTTTTCTCCATCAATTTTGTAGACTCTCAAGCCCAGACATAATTTTAGTCAAATGGATTTCTGAAGTTGTCCACATTAATGACTTTAGCTATCTTTTGGTGTTATTTTCTTTGAATTCAATATAGTGTACCAAGGGTTAAAATACGCTTTTGCCATTTCATGTATGAACAAAAGGCTTAATGCAGACCAAGCTAAAAGAAAGGGGAGCTTGTCAAAGAGAAAGCCCTCGCCATTTCACTAATCAAATTATATTGGTTTTAGGCTTGCCATATAGTGGCTTGCCAATATGCACTTTATAGTCAGGCTGAAAAACCATTAGGCCGCATTCTAAGAGACGTGGCCACTAATGTCAGACCATGTACTAAAATATTTCTATAAAAGGACTTAAAAGGATTTGACAGAGTTGTTGATAAGACTAATTTTTTGACAATTTCATTTAAATTCAACCCTTGTGCACTTTGCCTGCACTCAGTCAGTCAATCAATCAATCAATCAAGCTGACAACCTCAATTTGATTATCTCCGCCTCTTGCAGTTCCTGCGTTGCATGGTGCATGGGGCACGTTGCATGGTACTTGGGTGCATGCCGCATGTTGGTGGTGGTGGTGCAACCGTCGCACTCAGTGGCAATTAAGCCAAAAATGTATAAAAGAAAATGCCAATTAACCTTTACATGCCATGCATGGCCACGTAGCTCAACTGCAGGTCGAGGGACTCCGCCTCTTTGGCTCACTACAGCCACTAGCCAACGCCACTTGCCATTGCTTCCCCATCCCCCCCGCCCATACTCTCATCCCCCGATGTGTGAGAGTGTTTCCAGGGGCCAAAAAGATAAAATAATTACCCAGACGCATAACTCGAAAGTAAAATATAAATTTAATTTATGCATGCACACACAGGCGAAAAAGGCGATTGTCGAGTCGAGTTGAGTTGAGCTGAGGCCCGGTGGGCCAATGCAATTTATCTCACGCGGATCGGCCAAGAGCTTTCCATATCTATCTCTGTTGCTCTCTACTAGTTCGATATGCCAGATACACATACATTGTGTGGTGTGTGTGTGTGTGTGTGTGTAGAGGGAGAGAGGGGAGACATAGCCCTAAATATGAAATAATTTATGATGCGACATTTTCATCAGCAATTCGTTAAAATTCATGCATGCATGCATTTTTTAAGCAGTATTGCAACCCGCCTGCGCCTTCTTCGTCTCCTCCGCCCCTCAATCCTCATCCTTCTGCTCCCCTCTTTTGGCGCTGCTTTTTATAAATTTATTAAGCCGTGTGTGTGGAAGGAAAAAAATATATAAAAAGGGGTCTCCCTGCACAGACAAAGCCAGGCGACGACAACACGAATCGCATGTAAAATTCTTATTTTAATCGATGCAAATATGCAACAACAGCAACGAGAATAAATGTTGATGACGCTGCTGCATGCAGCCACTCCAATTTTATATGACACAATGAGTTGGTTGACGTGGGGCCAGAAGGGGCGTCGATTGGCCTTGCCTGTGTGAGAGTCGTTTGGGGAGGCATCATAAAAATACATACAAGAAGGAGGAAAAAAACAAAACAACAACAAACGAACGAAACGAAACCCGGCCATCGCGATAATAAATCAATTTTCACAATAAACAGTTGTGCGGTGGCAGCAGGCGCAACATCAGGCCAAAGCAGAGCCACAGTGGTAAAATCTATGCAGAAAAATGTGGCAAAAATTATATGAACATGCATATATACATGCATATCAATCTACCAAGTTTTTATTCTTTTAAAGACTTGAATTCGTTGCAATTGAATTTTTGTGCCCCCATAAGTATGCAACTATAATTTATGGTGTGGGTGGAAATCCAAAACAATGCAACTTTAAAGCGAATTAAGGATTGGAGAAGAATCAAAAGGGACTTTAGTTTTATGGCAACTGATTTGATTTGAATAGCTTTAATATAAGTTAAATATGCTCTGAATACATACATATGTTAAATAAAAAGAATATTGGCTGATTTTCGTATAATATTTAGTAATTTTATTGATAAGCTATTATTCAACCCAAGAAATACAAATATAATAACTTATATTGGTTATTGTCTCGACATATTTATATTATGAATTATCTCACTCAACATAAGTGATTAAATGATAAGAATATAATTCTAAAAAGGGTCGTAAAAAATTCTAAAATAAGTCGCATACAATTCAAAGTAAGACACAAAAGAGAATCACGCACATTCAAAAAATTACTCACTTACGATACAAAATATTATGCTAACCAACTCATCATGTGGCTTATTTCTCACATTTTAGCATGGGATATAGTGTAATTATATATTTAGTTGCTTTAAGAATCTAGAGAGAATGTTTTGTTTTATTTTAATGGGGTAGAGTTAGCTAGGAGTAGTTCAATAAACAATGGAAAAATATGAAAAATAAAAAGCACTATAACTAATCATTAGTCAGTAGTTTATGGCTTTATTGTTGGCATATCTAAATATTTATTACGATTTACGATTTATTAATTATTGGAATATAGATTTTTAAAATCATTTAATCAAACTATACAGCAGAAACCGCAGCCATTCTTGCAACTTGTCTATGTGCAAACAATCAAAAAGGTAAATTTACCATTTATTCAGATTGCCTCTCCGCCTTAGCTATATTGAACACCAACAAATAGAATGTTTGTCAAAATAAATGACCAACAACTAACTAGGAAACAAAAATATAACCCATAGCCATAGCCTAACGTCCATCTATATATGTAAATCTCCTCCTCCAATATGTACGAACTGTCAATATTTTACATATATTCATTAATTGTTCACAACAAGAAAGATTAAAATTCCTCAAAACAATAATTTAAGAAATAAACTCATTCCGAAACATATAAAAAGCCATTAAATTTGTAAACGCTACAAAAATCTACCACCTAATATAGTAATATGTACAAATTCTAATAATGACACCTAGTTTAACTGAATTTTAAATATTTAAAATATAAATTTGCGCGAAATTATTATTTTGTGTTAATTAGTTAATACTACTCACACATTTCTTTTCACTTAAATGAATCTTTGCGTATGAAAATAAGCATAATCATTTGGTTTCATCTTGGAAAAATCACACTATATATAAGAAAATATCATATTTCATTTATAATATAGGTAAATCCATCTTTTATGTGAATGTTACTCCAATTAATTAACTAATTTAACTAATTAAAACAAGTTAAAGAGAAACCTAGAGTAAGCCTATAAGTTTCAGAGGAAGGTCCACAGTTTTAAGTCATCAGCGTGTTCTTAATGTTACAAACAGATTTTTTATTCTAGCCCCATTACAGACAACTATCTTAAAAATAAGATAAATTGTTTTTAAGACATTTAATAAAAGCAAACTAAATACAAGAAAAAATATTTCGGTAGAGATAAACAAGCATAGAGCTCTTCAAAAAAAAAACCTAGAGATCTATTAAACTTTGTTTGCATAATTTTGATAACTTTTTAAATGGGTTTTGACAGTTTTGGGGTATAAATCTTACTTGCCCACTTTTGTCCCACTGTGACTGAATGGCTCAATGACTGCGATGGGCTCCTTCAACAAGACTTGTCCGGGAGTCGAATGCAGAGCTAAGAGAGGGGTATAATACGTCTCACACTCATTCATGTCTTGGCAGCGACATAATAAATTAACTGCACTGCAATTATTTTCGCATTTTCGTAAAGTGAATAAGAATTATAAAATTATGTGGAATTCATGAAAAACGAGGGCAGTGTGAGATGCGGCGCGAAAGTGAGAGCAAACAAATATATATATAAGGGATTTGCATTATAACAGCAACAGCTGACGCTTGACCCCTGATTGGATCTCACCTTGAATGAAAGAGAGAGAGTAAGAGAGAGGGAGAGTGAGAGAAAGACCCCAAAAACATGGCATATTGTTGCTAGCAGTGAATCAAAATATCAAATTAACTGTCGTGTCTGTATCAAATAAATCAAAATAAAGTCCCCTTCCCATGCCAACGAAAATGTGTCTGCCATCCCTGGGCATAACCCAACACAATCAGCTCAAACTGGTGACGCTTCCCTTATGAAAATTTCATCTACATATATGTATGTATGTGCAGACCTTCGGTTTGATGATGGGTGAGTTAAAATTTATGATAGGCTGGATGAAATTTACTCGATTTTATGAATGAGCATTATCAACAACATCGCTGTGCAGGGAAATGGAAAGAGAGTGAGACACAGAGAGAGAGAGAGAGAGGGAGAGGTGTATGTATCTCGTCAACGCATTTTGCGGTGATTATTCAATGTCAGAACTTAATGTCTCCAAATTGCAGTTGCCGGTTCCCGTGGCCCGTTTGTTAGCGGTCAGCCATGAAATTGAATGTCAGCAGCAAGTGAAAGACTTCCCTCACAGATGTTGCATAGTTTTAGGCCCCCTACCCCTTTCTCTCTCCCTCTCTCTCTCTCGCTCAATCCTCTACTCGCCACCCAAACAAACAACTTTCCATTACAAAGAAAATGCAAAAAATGCAGCCGGCAATTTTGTGTACAACAACAACACAAAACAAAAAGCAAAAGCTAACTCCAACTGCAACTCATTTGCAAGCAGCTGCCATGGGGCATGTCCAGTTAGCCAAAAAAAAAAAAAGCCAAAAACCAAAATAAAAAAAGAGGTAAGAGAAGCTTGTTACCATAAAATTGGTGTAAACGAATTGCAGTCATCGTTGCCGCCGTCGTTGGCGTCGTCGTTGCCGTCATTCAGGCGGCTTGGCAGGCGGCAAAGTCCAAATCGGAAGAGGTAACAGAGAGGAGGGGAGAGGGGGCGAAACAGAGCCCCATCTCCCCTCGCGTCATTGTGAAATGTCTGTAATTTGGACAATTTGATGAATGGTTATTTGCCACGAGATGGCAAAGTGGTCATTATTCTTTATCTCCTTCACTCTATGTCTGTGTTTTTTTTTTGCTTTTCTTCTGCTTTTTGCACTCTTTGTCGTACTTTTTTTTCTCTTTTTTTTTTGGATTGATTGTTGCAACGTTTTACTTACATTGCACATTTTCGGTGAGTTCACTGGGCACTTCTGCCTTTTGGGTTTAAAGGGCATAACAATGCACAAACAGGTCAGATGGTTATAATTTCTGATATCAGATTCCTCGAAAATGATAAAGGATCAAAAAATAAATCAAATTATAATTGGGGGATTATTAAATAATTGACAACAATTTAGATTTAATTTCTGATACGAAATATTCCTTTGTTATTGAGTGAAGAATTAGTCAGTCCGCTTCTTGGATGATATAATCCTCTTCTTAGGCTATATCACTTATTTAAATATTCATCATCTACAGAATCCATTTTGTTTGTTTTTCAGTTTTTGGTAGATAGCTTAGAAGGCAAAACTTTTCAATCGAATCAACCAAAATGAATGCATTTTTCTGCTGGTTAATTCCTACTACTTATGCCTAATAATTTAATTTTGTGTAACTATATTAATTTTTAATATAAATATAGAAATCTATTCATTATATATAACCCATACATACATGTTTTTTTGTTGAGTGACCTTTTCCAAATTATGTGAGATGAAGTGGAACAGGCTCGTGGTTAATTTTTAAAGTTATCTGATTAGAAAACATCTAAAAAAAAACTCCAAATATTTCTTTTAGTTTTTTTCGATACATTTCGTCTTCAGGGCGAATAGATCTACACGTCTGCACCTTATGATGTGGAGTTAAATATAGTAAATTTAAAAATATTAATGTTTATTCGACATGGAATGGGAATAAAATATTAGTTAGTTATTTAAATCCATTAAGTAGACAATCTGAAAATATTCAAAGTGGCGCAAATTTATTCGACTTGGCGTACCTAAAACAGACATATAAAATGTTAGTTATTAAAAATTTTTTATCAGTTTTTCTGATTGCTGGTTTTAAAGCATATTACAATTGGATTAGTTAAAAATATCAAATGTTATAAGTGGTTATCTGAATGTTATTTGATAAACTCTTGATGTTTATCTCAAGTTATACAATTTTAAAGAAAGAGTGAAGTTCATGTGATCCAATTAAAACATGAAAAAAACTTAGCCCGAAAAAAAAAATTCAAATTTATTTTTGTTTGTTTTTTAACTCGTTACAGAATATGGAGAATTAGTCTTTGTTTTTATATTTTATATACCAATTCTATACTAATTCTGTACAGCAATTTTCATTTTAGGAGCCCTTCCAATAAAAATGTTTAAGGATCGTTACAAGTCTCTTCATTAGTGTCAGGCTTGGGATCCTTCCCGATGAGAAAAGGTTGAACTTGTGTTTCATTAGATTTACTCATAAATGTAATTTTATTTGTCTATTAAATTTTCTTTTCATTAGGCAACACTAGATATATGTTATTCCATTCAACTCTTTTTGGAATGTTTTTAAGTAAAAGCATTTAATGTTTTTGCTTTATGGCCCAAATGAACTGGAAAAGGCAATTGCTTTGCGGTTCATGACCATTGCGGTGTTTGCGCGTTTCCATAATTCAATGAATTTTTTAGAGGCGTTCACCTGGCGAGTTGGCGTATAATATTGTCATTATGTGGAATGAGATGGGGAAAAGAGCCACCGAGTCAGCAGCCAACATTCGTGACCCGTTATCATTTAGCCTAAAATTGCAGTCCACAAATACCAACACACACACACTAACACACTTGGTAATTTCACAAACTGTGTGTGCGGTCAACTAGAAGCCATCTGTTTCGACTAAAGGAGAAGAGCTAGCTAAAGGAAACTTCTCGCTCTTTATGTGGCCCTCCTCCTTTAACCCTTGGGGCCAAAATGCGTTCCACATGGCGGCAGGCCTAATTACATTTCTCTGGCCGAATGGCAAATGGCGAATGGCGTGATTGCACACGCAAATGCTCTTGGGCCGGGAGTACATACATCCATCCATCCATTTTGTCCATCCACTCGTCCGTACGTCTTGTGTCGTTCCCCACCTTTTTGGCTTGGTTGTTTATATGCGTAGCAAATAGATTTATGCGCTCGTATTTTACACGCTTAATTCCTAAAAGCAAAACCCCGCAGCAACAGCAACACCAACATCAACAACAACAACAACAACACCAACAACAACGGCATCAACATCGTCAGCAGCTGAAACACTTGCTGCACTAGCCGCATTGAGCTCTCCTGCCTGCATCTGCCCTCGGAGCACTTCCTGTGCGTCTGATTGTGCTCGTCTCGTCTCCATTGCAATGGGTCGACGGAGAGCGTACGTGAGATTCGCAACCAACGACCAACTCGTGCAAGTACTTAAATTACAAAATGAGTTATGCCCTCGCAAATATTTAACAAATGTCGAGAAAAAAAAGGAAGGAAAATATACCAAGCGAATGACAGCCGTTAAAACAAAGCACCAACAAGAGGAATACAAAGCAACATTTCAGTTGAATAAAATGCAGCTGGGAATACCCTATAGCAATTTATATCTACACAACAGAACTAAATTTTTGGTACAACAAATTAACCCATGGACATTTACCAATTACGAAAGAAACTATAAAATACCCATAATGATATTTAATCTATATACATATGTATTAAAGTTTTTTTTGCAGACTGTTTACAAAATATTTTGATTTTCACATGTTATGAAATCTATAACTTTTTAGGAACTATCAATATTATTTTAATACTTTGGCCCTTGAAGTAATTCAACATTAAATCACAATTTGTCAACAGGAAACGTTTTCTTAAACATAATATTTGTTAATTATAAGCTCTCCCCATGAAGGAACATGATCTAGATAATCAAAGGGATAATTCAAAGGGAGCCTCTTTTCAGTTTGAGGAATTATTCAGGCTGACTACCTACTAAACAAACTCGGAAAAGTAAAAAGTGATGCAAAATATCAATATTACCAGGGGTGTCCCAGACACAACCACCTGAATCAGTCTATGGAGTTCTCAATATCCATTTGAAGTTAACAAGACAAAATGGCCACCACAATAATGAAACACAAAACAAAAAAAATTGAACTAGGATTGTATCCTTCATCTGTTTATTGCCTACTTTAGGTAACTAATTTTTCTCATACTAATTTTTAAAAACACATTGTCACATTTTCGCTCCTTGCCAGACAGTCGTGTGTGATCATCTTATGAAAAAAACTGCAATATATTCATTAAAGATCACAATATAAAATTCAATTTCGATTTCGTTTTATTCTTGCTTAAAATGAGCCTTGGTATTTTTACTCTTTTTTTATTTTTCTAATTTGGCTCTCACAAAAAGACAATTATAATAATTATCAACGCACGGGACTCTCTTATTATTTTCAATTTTATATTTGATAATTTCATTATTATCAGTTATGTCGTCTCTTCTGCTTTCACTAAAAGTTTAATTTTAAAATATTCGTAATAACTTTTAAGTAACCAAAGTAGCTTCCTAGCCTTTTATACCCCACTCATAAATGGGTACTGACTGGTCAAAAATTTGCAATTCTTATAGCTTCAATAAACAAAAAAGGGCAACGAGAAAAGAACGAGCGAACATTTTGAGAGTTTGAGTCATGACCAGCACTTAGTCTCCTGCCACCATACAAGTTGCCCCTGCCATTATTCCTTTAATCACCCTTCCTCAGTTAACTCCCCTTGCCATATTTTACCCTTACCCTTTGCCCATGTTGTTGCTGTTGTTCTTTAATTTTCAGAAACGCTCATTAATCAAATTTTTGTTTTATTTGCATTTGCCTTTTGCTCTCCCAAAAACGATTCGCGAGTTTTATAAATGGCCTACGAAATGGCCTAGACATGTCATTTCCCCACCTCTTGGCCTCCCTCCTATTTGCTCACCATACTGCCTTAATGTTCGCTTAATTTATTTGTAAATATTAACGCATAAATTGCTTATGGAAAATGTTTTTCGTTATTATTTATTTTTCGCTTTTTTCATGAAATTTTGTAGGCTTTTGGGCATTTATCAATATTTTATTGGCACAGCTATAAGGCAATTAATTATCGTTGTTAACCTGTTGTTGTTTTTTTTTTTTTTTGCGAAGGGGGTTTTTATATGTAAAGTGAATTGTTGGAGGAAAATTAATTATATCACAATTTTTGAGGCCCATTGTAATTGCAAAGAGAGACAGAGAACGAGAGATGACAGCTGAAAACAGATTTTCTCTTTGAACATGGAAAATTCTCAACCGCTACAATGACAACAAGAGCAACAACTACTAAAAATGGATGATGATGCCTGCCCATGACAAGTGCACTCGAATGAGTTTCATCAGCAAGAAAGACTATCCAAACCAAATGTCCATATTCCAAAGGCTAGCAGATGGACCAGGAGATAGAGTTCTATCAGTGGAAGTGAAAATCGAATACCCTACTCACAATTCACAGAACAGAAAGATACTAACACGATGCACTCCAAATCAGAAGTATTTTGAAATTAATATATGAGAGTTTTAAGTTTTAACAGAGTTTAAATATAAGTAAAACGTGGCATAAAGTCACTTTGTTCCTCTCATTACCAAATAGAAATGATTCGGCCAATGTTTTCGATTAGTTTTATCTATCAATAAGATAAAGAAATAACAAAACTTAATCGTTCTTATTAACCCCTCAAATAGTTAATATTTCTATCAAAATGGCTTTATTTTGATAAATCATACAAATATCTTTTAAGTTAGTTTCCTTTAAGTTTCGCTGATTACAATCATTTCTGTCCAGGATATAAAGCAAAGAGCAGTCCATAGAAAAAACAGTATATCCCATTTAAAATCCCAAAAAATATTTTGTATA
Organism: Drosophila willistoni; assembly: GCF_018902025.1. Lineage (NCBI taxonomy): Eukaryota > Metazoa > Arthropoda > Insecta > Diptera > Drosophilidae > Drosophila > Drosophila willistoni. The sequence continues at coordinate 7,429,772 of NW_025814051.1, forward strand.
ATAGAATTCATTAAGTCTCACCTAGATTCATTAGGTCTCACCTGGAAAAGTATCTTATAGATTTCATCACATAAAAGTATCTAAAAAGGATTTATAGAATAAACTCCACGATGTAGTACATAGCGACAGACAGAAACTTTAAATTTCACACATTTATATATAATTAAAATAATTTGTTTAAAACATAATTAAAATAATGCTTTCTTTTCAGCTAAAATTTCAATTGAAAAGAAACATTTGAAAGTCGCCTAAATATTTTTTCTTTACACATCTGAAAGAGTATCCAAATTATTTAAACTCCTGGCTGAATAAATGGCAGTCAGCCTGACTGAGTGACTGACCAACTGAGTGACAGATGCTTGGCAACCAAACATTATATGTGGCTGAAGCTATGCATTCGTTCATTTTGGGAGTCACCTCCGCCTACATAATTCGGACACATGAAAATGACATGACTCTGGACCTCTTTTGTCCCCAGTCTCCCAGTTCTAGCATCTGCCTTACTGTGTGTGTGTGTGTGTGTGTGTGCGAGGGAACAACTCATGCTGAAAAATCCTGTTGACGAGGATAAAATGCAAAACGCAATCCAAGAGGCAACAACACCAAAACGTAGGAGTAGAATATGATAGTAGAGCAACAAAGTGAAGTTGAGTGGGATTAGGGGAAGCGGCAGTGGAAGGAGTGTGCAAGTTAAGTGAAGTGTAGACACACTGTCAGAGGCCTTTCGGGCTTTAGGCCAAGTTTATTCTTGTACTATAAGGCCTCACGAATTGTTTTCTGGTCAAATCTGTCACTCGGCCTGTCCAACTGTCACTGTAGGAAACTGTAGCTGAGAGCAGAGACTCTGGCACAAAGCAAAAGGAAAGGACATGACAGGAAAGTCCTTTCTGAGACCACAGGCAGAAGTTTTTGAATTAGATTGATGATTGTTTGGGCCGAGAATAATCCAGAGAAGAAGTGTGTGCCCGCTTGAGGGGCACAAAACAGAATTATGACTTCTATATATATATCCATATGAATGCATGAGAGGGCATGAATGTAACAAAGAGTATGAAATATTAGTTCTTCCTGATTAAATAACTATTCGAAAGTAATATTTCAGTCCAAAGATTGTGAAGTTGGTAAATGAAACCACTTGCAATATGAGGCCCTAGGGTTACGTGAAGCATTTTTTTTTCTTCTTTTTTTGTAGGCTGAGAAAAGAAACCCCCGCGGCTTATGCTTATAACCGATTACACACAAAGATATTTGCCGACTCTCTGGAATTGCCTCATGCTGATTTCAATTTCTCGCAACGCAACATGAAACGCTACAAAATAATAATGATGACGAGCCGATTGGGTCTGGGTTTTTGGTCTTGGTTTGTTGATTCCAAGTTTTGTGCATTTCTTGACGTATTTTTCTCCTTCTTTTTACTGTCGGCCTCTTTCTTTTTAGGATTTCTTTATTATCGATTGAACGACCGACCAACCGACCAACCGATCGCATGTGGCTGAACAGAAACCGTTGCGTTGATTTCATTTTCAATTCATTCATGAAAAATCCAATCGTCGTTGTCGACTAATTCAAGTTGAAATGTGTGAACAACACACAAAACTGCCTGAGAGAGTCGCAACTCATGGGATGTTGGATATTGGGTCTCTCTGGTCTCTTTGGGACTAATGATTAATGTATGAACATATTGAATGGAGTCTCTTCTGGAAATTCAGTAGCCATGCTGGGCTGTCGATCGCACTGAGTGTCATTAGGGTTGACTTGAGCGCAGCTGGAACTATTGTGAGTGTATTCCTTGTGACTCCTAACTAAGTAGAACTCAAACTGTCAAATCGGTTTTTGCCATTTGGCATAACTCAATACGAAAGAGTACAGCTCCAATTTCAGTTGAGAGTTTTTTTTTAGTTCCTGCTTTCGGTGAATTAAGTCAATTTCAAAAAACATTCATGCATCATGCATGATCATCATCCACATCATCATCATCATCATCATGATCATTGGAATTGGAAACGGAATCGATCTTTGCTGACGGGGCGTAAATAAATCCAATTTGTTGCGCGCGTGAGCGTTTGACTTTAGCTACACCTCTTGCCCCATCGACACCACCTACTCCTCTCTCTCCTTCCTCTTTGTCTCCATTTGGATGCTTCATCACTCATACTTATATCGTTTACGCTTTCCGGTTGCCACAACATGTCAATCATTGTGCCTTGTGACAGCAAACCAAAACGCATTTTCCATTGTTCACTTTTGAAGTTTGTTTTCAGCTTTCTATCTGTAAGTCATTATGTGCAATTCGTTTTGCAGCTTTGGCTGATGATTTTATAATGGGATTTGTGTTAAATGTATACAAGATCATTATAGAATATCGCCAAGAGCATTAAATTTAAAGTCACAGAACAATTTCTCATGGCAATACCAAGAAAACTATTTCAAATTTTTAAATGGAAACGTTTGTTTACAGATTTGATTGTGATGTCATCCAGGTCTTCAATCTATAGAATTAACCAGTCGAGTGTTCAAATATTCAACTGAAAGGGTTAGTTTAAGATTCTACAAAATTTAAGAGTGTTAAAATTATTCACTTAGTTGATTTCCTATCAAAATTAAAGTTGTTAGTTGTTGTTTAAATAGCTAAGAGTTACTCAGATTGGATTTAAAGGAAAAAAAGTACTTTAAGCCAACTTTTCAAAAATTTTGTCATTACCATAACTGAATTGAATCAACGGGATAAAATGTTAATAAGATTTAAGTTCGACTAATTGGAAAAAAAAGAACCCCAGGTTTTGACTTCCTAGCAAATTTTGATACCTATCTTGATCTTTATTTCCAAGGATTTGATCCTTATTATTAAATAGGCTTTAATTTATGCCTTTGTACAACAAAATTTCTATAAAAAACTTTTAAAATTTAAAAATCTGATTTCATCCAAATAATTTCAATGGCAAATATTTCGTATATATATATTCATAATTTACCCAAAACAATATTCAATCACGCCCTGGCGAGCAGTTAGACACTGGTGCTCGATTGCTCGATTTCATTGGGGACTCATTTTGATATATAATATTTTAATTAAAATGTAAATCGAAATGATTAAGTGTTTCCAATTTATATATAATTTTTCATAAAGCACTGAAAATTCGTCGGTAGAATACAAAAGAGGAATAATTAATTACACACTGCCCCGAGCTGGAGCTCGAGCACGAAACGAAATGAAACAGAGCTAATGACAAACGTAGTGAAGGGCACAATCGGGGCGATCCATGGCAAAGAATGGCAAAGGGAGGGGGTATGGAAGTAGGCTGAATGAAATGAGAAACGATGTTTGGGAGCAGCAGCTGATTAATGATGGCCAGAGAGGCAATGGCAGAGACAGAGGCAGTAAAATCGAGTAGGAGACCTGAAACTGATGAAATGAGCACAACAACAACAACATCATCATCATCATCATCGTCATCGTCATCGTTATGAACATCGTTGTCATCGTCATTCTCATCATGATAAATATAATCATGATAATGAGCATTATATGATAAATCAGTAAAGAGATGATGGGGTATTGAAGAGTATGGGCGAGGGGAGGCAGGAACCATAATGAACGCTCTGTTGAAATTTCTGTGGCACAATAATAAATTAATATAAATGATACTTAATTTTATGATTAATGATATTGATGAGTTACCAGAGTCAGAGTCAGAGCCAGTCCCAGACCCAGAGCCCGAGAGCCATGGCCAGTTATTTCTCTCTCTTCACTTACCGCTGGCCATTGCCCATTCGGACTTCCCTCATAGAGGAGGCGAAAGGGTCGAAAAAGAGAAAAATTTTCATAAATTTATCAACGATAAATCAGTTGAAATTGCGGGACCAACCCTGCGCTCTCTTGTGCCGTGAATAATGTCCAATAAATAAAAAATAAATAATACATAATTACATTTCTTTCTTCTTTTTTTTTCTGTGTCTTCTTTTTTCCATTTTCGATTATTGGGCTCGGCTGCCGCCTTTTTTTTTTTTTTTGCCCGAAATTGATGAGTTCTACCCACTTCCACTGACGCCATTGACGCCTTTTGATCCATGGACATGCAAACAGCGTGGTGGAAGGGAGGGGAAGTTGCTCCCCTCTGCATGTTGTCTGACAAATGATGAGCACAATTTTCTTTTTCGGAAGAGATACATTTCAAAATGATTGAAATGTGTAATTAATTTACTTTTGTTCTTTTCATTTTTATGATTTTCATGCGCCTTGAGCACTTTTTTTTCTTTTAAGCCATTTGGGACAATTTGCCTTGGTTCTACATATTTTTTTTTATGTTTCCCCCTTGATAATGAAAACAATTTGTCAAAATTATCTTCACAAAAAGCGGGTAATTTTGAAAAATAAATTGAAGTATAATTTAAGTTGAGCAAGTTAAGTTTACAATATAGGAAGATCTTATAGATCTTCTATAGTAATTTTTAGTTTAGATTAGTTTGTATTAGAGTTTTTGGTTTTCAGAATTCTATGTTCTTCAAGTTATTACCAAAGTTACTCTATTGATCTTTCGAACATTAAATACTTTGTTCTATCTACGAATAAAATAAGTTTTCTTCCAAAAAACCAAAATATTGACTTAAAATGACTGATTGGTATGCCTATGCAAATATAAAAATCTCTAATTAAAAGATTTTAAATTTTGAGACGTGTTCTTAACTAATAAGTGCACGCCGATTCTGACTGCATACTCGGTTTTTGCCAATCAGGATATCTGGGATTGGAGAATAGGCACCCAAATGTATACTATAGAAAGTTGAAAATTGTTTTTCTACTCTTTTAACAGATTTTTGAATTTGCTGTTCAAGAAAAATAGTATTATTAGAATAGTAGAATATTCCAATAATTCTTTAAAATTATAAAGATGCAAATTTCCTATAGTATACTTTTTGGTTCTAGTCTTACTGATGTTAGAACCATATCCAAAGTGTAAGATATTATGCATTATAACAAAGGAACCCCTTTTTGACATTTTGTAAATTGCTAATAAATCATACCTAATATATTAATAGATTAAAATAATTATGTTTTTAGTATAATAATTTGTTTATATTTACCATAAAATATTGCAAATGAGGTCATTTTGAATAATTCTAACAAATTTTCGACGAATTGATGTGATGGACAAAAACTAAGTATAGAGGGCCATAATCAGCACCCCCAAATTACTATAAGATACCTATTGAACTTAAAACACTTTTTCATGACCTCAAAAATAAAAGCCTGTGTAATTAATTCACTAATCATAATTGTAAAAGAGCATTAAAAAGTATTTGACTTGTACAAAGTAATATTAGAAAAGTTTTCGTTTGCAAAACAAACTGCTCAGTTTCATTGGCATTTGAAAGGGTAAGGATTCAATGAGTTTCTGGGTCCACAAATCATCGTTGGAGAGTCCAAGTCCTTAAGGAGTAAAAATGACAAAGTTTCAAGCAAACTGAAACTCCACTTTATTACCATTTCCATCAGGATGAGTTGTCAGAGAACTCCATGGTCATGTCATGGCTACTGTTTTAGCCCTTTTCGGTCTTTCTCTTTCTCTCTATTACTGGGGAAAAAATATTGGCTAACATAAATCTTGGCGGCAAGTAGTAAATTTTCATTTTCACACCTTTCAACACTTTTCACGCTAACACAACCAGAAGGAACATTTTGCTGTCAAAAATAAAAAGCAAACTATATGGAAAGGGTCTGACCTAACCTCGACTTGCAACCAAACCTCCTTTCAATTTCTTTTTCTCTTCTTTCTCTCTCTCGCTCTCTCTTTCTGTTTCTCTGACAGGCAACACAAATACTGTCATATGCAGTGTGGAGAAGGCTGGGATGGGGGAAGCAAAATAAAAAAAAGAGAAGAGAGAGGAGAAACGGAGAAATGAGGAAAAAGAGGAGCCTTGGCAAAAGCAAAGCAGACAAAGTGCCTCTGAGCGTAAATAAATTGGAAATGTCCTTTGCCCTGGCACTGACTGGCGTTAGCCTTCCTCTTCTGAAAAGTGCAAGACAGAGAGTGAGCGAGAGAGAGAGTGAGAGAGAGGGAAGAGAGCCAGCGAGCGGGCAAAGGTCCTTGCATTGCAATGCGTCGCTTGTGCCTCAACGGACAATTGGACGAGCATGGGGCAAAGGATGAGAGGAATGGAAACGAGATGGCGATGCTTCCATTTTAATATTAATTTTACCCCAAAGCAGCAGACGGGACCCCGGACACTGAAAAGTTATTGCCTGTACTGTGGAGCTGGCAGAAGGCATCAGGCAGAAGCTGTAGCCGAAGCCGAAGCCGAACCCAAAGCTGAAGCAGTAATCATGGGGCAAGGTCCTGCCACTGCAGTATCTCTTCAGTTTTACCGCTTCGCTTTTACCCACTTACCCTGCTCCTGCCGTTGTCAGTTGAAGCAATTTATGTCAGTGCATATCCGACAGCCTGGCAGTTGCAAGCCATGTGCGGATCCCGATGTGCCACCCATCCACTTGCTATCTCTCTCTCACTCTCTGTGCGCTCCTTAAAAGCCCAACACCAAAGTGTCCTTGTTGGCAAGACCAACACAGCAAGAACAACAACAACAATGCAGCCTGCACCTATCAAGTTATCAAGCTGGCAAAAGTTGCCTGCCCACTGCACCTCAGAGCAATCCGTTTCAGCGTGTTTTCCAGTGATGACACGATCACGAAAAATCGGTAAGCCGTAAATACATCTACTGAGTGAAAATGATTCAAGATCAAGGATCTGATTTCATAGTAGACAAACTTATCTTTTGTTTTCATTAAATTAAAGAAAGAAAAAATAATTTAATTTTATCATTTTACTGACTTTGATTTTTTATCCACAGAAACTTTATTTTTAATAAAGCAAAATAAGGATTTTATTTAATATTTTGCCTATGCTATAAAAACTTTTTAGACAAATCAAATTTATTACATATTTAATGAATTATGTTGAAACTTTTTAAGCTGGAAAATGGTATAAAGCAAGTAAATAAAGGGACTTTTCGTATAGGCTTTTCCCCTCTTTTTTCTACTTATGTATTTTTTAAAATTTGGCAATATTTTTAGTCAAAACTCATAGATTAAGGATTCTAAAATTTAGAACATCGTTAACTGATTATTTATTTGATTTATGGACCAAAATTAACACTTATCGCTTTATCAGTTTATTGGCAATTCTTCAGAGAATAGTCAGAATTAAATCTAATTTTTTAGTTTAACTTAATTTCAACACTTTGATTGATTTAATTTGATTGATAAATAAATTTTATTTTGTTATATTTTTGAAAGTGGTTTCAAATTCATTTCAGTTAGAAATTCGATCTTGTTATTTGTACTTCCTATTAAGAAAATTGATTCTTCTTAAATTTTATTTTTTATAAATTTCTGTTAAGTGCATCCTTTAACTAGCTGTAAAATCGAAACTATTGAATTTCATTCGACTACCCATGATGATTTTTAGTGAGCTTATACAAAAGTTCACTCACGTTCGAATTGCATCTCTGAGAGAGCTGAACCCACTCCGGGCATACTCATCGTTCTTGTTGTTATCCTGGCAACGACATCGAGCAGGCCAAAGTTTAGTACAACCTTTGATTTATATTTCCCTCCTCTCGTTCGTCTCTCTCATTCTGTTTATGGCTATCTCTGTCTGTCTCATTTCGCAGCAGCCGAAAGGAATTGCTCTATTTTCAGCAAGCATATCCCCGGCCCCCAATGCCCCGGTACAACCCTCAACCCCTCAGCAATCTTTTGGTCCAGAACACCGGAAGGCGAAAGGAAAATATTTATTAGTTTGTTAAATTGTGAATTGGCCAAAAGCAAGCGTTGTTCCGAGTTCTCGCATTTCGATTTGTGTCTGAGTTTTGCCTTTTATATTGGCAAGGGATTGTGAGGTTGGACTAAGGGTGGTGATGGAGGGTGAAGGGGGGCTGAAGGTGGGACTCCGCCATTGCATTTTGTTTAAACATTTTTTTTTTTTTAGTTCCATTGTCCCCTTTGACTTTTGGCTAGCTCGTACATCGTTTGTCGTAACGACTTCTGAACAGAATGAATGAGCATCGTGTCTGCAGGCTAAGGACCAAAGGATTCCATTATTATTTTTCATTGGCATGCACTTTGACACCCAATAGTTGTACATTAAAATGGCGCCTAGGTTAGCCATTCGGCTAACCTATAGAAAGGAGCATCGAAATAATAGCAAAGAGAAACAACAAGATTTCTTTGATCCTTGCTGGGTGAAATAATTCAATTACATTGAATGAAAATAAAATGCTGATATTAAAATCTGTCCATAAAAATTTAGAAATTTATCAAAATGTTTGTTAACATTTCTGTATATTTTAGTCTCCAATCAGATTATATTTTAACATAAATTTTTAGAATTCACAGAATCAAGATCATAATCTGATATCGAAAGCTAAAACTAGTTGAGAATTGCATCCAAATGATACATCTGTGAAATATATTTTCTACTTTAAAATTAATTTTACAGTTTTTTATTTTCGTATATTGTAAATTTCGGACTATATTTTAAGGTATAAAATTGTTAAAAAAACGAAGGATTAGCTATTAGTATGAAAACAGAGACATTTTGCTTCTGTCTAGACGTAAAAACTTATGTGGACCTTAAAATTTATTGAGTCATATGTACTTAAATTGATTAGACTTTCCTTAACTAAATCATTTGTTTTGCTTTCTTAGAGACTAGGAAATAAAGTTATATTGCCAAGACGATATTGGCTTAAAAGGCGTCAACTTTTCATTCCGTCACTACTTCAAATAGTCAATACATCAACTTAATGAAGAGTTCATATTTCAATACTTATAAGTATAATTTATTTCTATTGTTGATGGGAAGGCAAAGACAGAGATAAAGCAGCAACCTTACTTCTAAAATATCTGCTAGACTTTGTTTAGTTTCCCTGCTGAACAAAAGTTCCTTTATCTTGGAAATCCTTCAATTAATGTGTCACCTACATCATATTTTACGACACGAACTGAGTTCATGTAACCTGCACAAGATCATAAATAACGACGCCAACCAAAAATAAAGTAAAGAAAACGAAACAAAAAGAAAATTTGTTGTCATACCATAATAGAAAATTGCGCTAAATGCCAAGTGCACACCCCAAAAAAAAAAGACGAATAAATGGGATAAATGAGAAAAAATCTACAACAGAACCGCAGAGAACAGGAACCACTTGTTTTATAGCCAGCAATATTTTTGCATCTAGACGGAGCACCAAGGAGCAGGAGCAAAGGGAGAATGAGTTGGATAGACGCCACCACCGACTCAGCACTCCCGAACGACCAGAGACCAACACCGACACCGACAACGCCGACAAAAAGACGTTAATCACGTTGAGTTATGTGACATTCTTATATCTCTGCGCCACCAAAGTGTCACGTACGCATTTGTTCCAAGCCAACTGGTTCGAGTTTCTGTTAGCCAGCGGGTTAGTGGCAACAAGAAGGTGGAGAAATGGGTGGAGGAGTGGGTGGAGGCTGTTGCTGTTATTTGCTGCAATTTTTTGCAGTTTTCTTTTCTTTTCCATCCAAGCTGAGTCGTCGTCTGACTGTCTGTCTGTCTCTCCATCTCCATCCGCCTACTGTGGGGTATTTTCCTTCTCTCTTTTTTTATCGTTCAACTCCAGCTTGCAGAAGCTTCTCTCGTCCTCTTCATGGCTCCACATATGCCACATACTCCAGCTCCAACTACGAACTTTTCTTTCCAGTTTTGAAAAGTATTTTTTTTTGTTTTTCTTATTTTTTGTCGAAACACAAAAGAGATTTTTATTTTTTTGTTTTTGTTTTCTGTTGCTTTTGTCATGTGCTCGCTTTTGTTGTTAGGGCATTGTCAACACTCGTCGTCTTTGGTTCTTGTTTTGAGGCTGTTTTTGGGTGCAAATTGCACTTCTGTTGGAACAAAACGCTAGAAAACAATGCCAAAAGCAAAACATTTTTCCACTAGACTCGTACATACACACATGTATATATATGAGGAGGGCTGGGACTGGAGGGCTGACATCAGAGACCAGGACCTTCCTTTTCATTTTGCTTAACTTTTCACTTTTTGCAACTTGTTCTGCTGTCTGGCGTTGACAGTTTGACTTATGCCATCTGGAAATTAGTATTTTTACTAGTCTGCAGTTGATTCGTCTACAAATGAGATTGTCAGTCGTTATTTTAACACTGAATAGTAATCCCACGAAAAGACAACACATATATCTATTGATGGGAAATGAAACAAGACCAAAAATTCTGATGTCCTGATAGACAAACTTATCTTTGGTTTTCATTGAATTTAAAGGAAATACATACATTTTATTTATTCTTAAATAATTATTTTACTCATATTAAGATTATTCCTTGACTTAAACTTGTCTTGTCTAATGTGTTGAATTTTTCATCAAATGCTGTCAAATATCTCACATGTATAAAATAAAAATTTATAATGTGGAAGAGTGTGAAATATTTAATAAATATAATAATTAATTTCAATTAGGTCCATTAGGTTCAGTAATTAAAATTTCATTTTTAACTTCATAAGAACTGCTTAAGGAAATCTTAACTGTCAAAATTTGACTTATTGCTTTCTATAAACCATGTTTTAGAGGTTGATAAGGGAATTGCACTTAAGAAACAAGAAGAATTATTAAGAATTATCCTTAAAGAAGGGACTAAAAAAATAAACTGATCATTCGCCGTTCATTATTATGCTCATGAGTCGTTTTACTGAACAAATTTTTATAAACATTACAAATTATAAAAGAGAATATAATTATCTCCTCACCTAATTTTGGAATAGGAATATGAATTAGTAGTTGCTTTTTTTTATACTTTTATTCTTACTTTAGCTACTTGTTTATTCAGTTATTTATTGGGTTGAGCGATTGGGAATTTTAACAACTAAACAGACTTCCAACTTTTGTTAAAATTGATTTTGAAAATAAATCTAATAAATCCTCTCTAAAGTATGCAAATGCCTTCGAAATGTAATTGTTTTCACAAAGTTCACATCATAAATCAAAAATTTGCAAATGTTGGAGTAATATCATTTATATTAACTGAAAATCTCATTGTACTCCCTCTATATCGATTTGCACACATAAATTGTTTAGCACAACAACTGTCACTCGGTGTGTCATCGATTGGCATGCTTAGTTGACACTTTGCCCAGTGGCAACACCGGGGCAGGACCACGACTAGTACCAGGCCAAAGACGAGGGGGAAGGGTAGAGGCAGGCCCAGAAGCAGAGGCGATAGAAACCAAGTGAAGGGGCAAACAAGCAAATCTTTCTTCAAGCATCCCTGACACGCACATGATAAATTATTATGTGGAAACTTGGCGATGAAAGGCAATGAAGTTGAACGAGAGTAGGAGCAGAGCCAAGTAGAGGGAGAGAAGTTAGATTGCCAACAACTCCCATGGACTAGAACATGCACTTCGCACTCTGCACTTTGCACTTTGGCACAATTTATATTTAAAAGGCAAAAGGACAGGCAAAGGATGGCAAGGATTGCTGCCAGTGGGCGGACAACATCGAGAAGAAGAAAAATGTCCTGTAGTTTTCAAGTGCGACGCGTAAGTGGAGCGGTAAACAAGTGACCCTAACCACCAGCCACTAGCCACCAGTACAACGCCCATAACACGCCCACACCCACACCGACACCCAACCCCACCAAGTTTGCTGCAGTTGCTCAACGGGCGGGCGCCATTTACCAAGTGTCAAAAGCAAAGCTAAAGCTATTGTCGACATGACTTTGGACAACAACAACAACAAGAACTAAAAGCAAAAGGAGTATCGTATGGTAGAGGAAGAGTAACAGGAGCCGCAGCAGCTCACCCAAAACTGAAATGCTTTGTTGGCAATTGCTGAGGAGTTGCCCAAGAAGAATTACCCGAAGAAGGAGCGGAGAAAGTATAGAACCCAAAAACCCAAGTCCAAGTCCTTGGTGACTGGCTGGCAAAGCAGCAGCAGCAGCAGCAGCAGCATGTGTCAACTTCTTTTGCAGACCGGCAAAAGGATTTTACTCTCGAGACACTAAAGAAAAGACGGCAGCAGAGCGAGGGGACAGTCAGGAGTTGAAGGGGATCCATTGGAAAAGTGGGTGACAAGTAACCGGAAAATGTATTTTATTGTTTGCATCCGGACATTTCGTTTTTCCGACCTCTGCCTCCGTCTCCGTCTTCTGACACTAAATTTGTCGAGTAATTGATGATATTGCACTTTTTTTTGCGCCTCAACTCAATGGAATCGAGAGCTAAAGCTGAGAGTAAGGCATTATTGTGGTAATGCCAGCAAAAGGAAAGAACACAAACAACCAGTCTGCGACTGGACCAAAGCAAAGTGCATTGAAGTTGACATCAAGTTGAACTAGTTCATATTTAGAACTTGCAAAACAAATTTTGAATCATTTTTATGATCTAGTCTCCATATTAAAAGTTTGTCCCAGAAAAATTCATTCATTAATAGAAAATCTATCCCTCTAGGCTAGACTAATTTAATTTACAAAACTCATTAGTTTTTGTCTTTGTCAGTTAATTAGTTTAAATAAATGTGAGCTGTCATATCAATATCGATAAACTCAATTGTAATTTGTATTATTCCAAGTAGTTAATGATGAAATCAGCTAATGATGATGGTCAGAGACAAAATCAAATATTTGTAGCCCCCGGATCTTCGTCGAAATATACAAGGTGATTTTTGCTAGTGTTATGATGTCTTGTTTATTTATAATCAAAACTGAGACTTACAATTAGACGACAAATTTACCCCCTTCGTACAAAGTTAAGTAAATCTATTACCAAATCTGGGTTTTAGCCGGCTTGAGGTCAATAAATCTTACTAATTTATAAGATTTTAAATCAAAAGCAGCACAAAAGGTGAGCAGGTTGCCTGTATAGCTGTTTCAAGAGTCACCAAGTCTATCATCAGCAGACTTCGCTAAAGAATCCACAGCTGTAATAGCCACACCAAATCTTCAACGCTAAAAGTTGTTGGGAATTCAAACTATATGAAGCGAAAAACAAATGGCAAAGATTGCAACTGCAGATTCCACCTTTTTATGTGCAAACATAAAAAGTATTTTCTGGTTTTTAAACAGACTTCATCCTAACTATGTATTATGCGATTCTCCTGTTATATAAAACCATTATTAAAATTTATTATAATACCTAAAGAGTGACTTTGTTTATCTCTTGAAGTTGTGAGTTTAGTGACTTAATTCATCAAATTTCACATATTTTAATAAATTATGATTTAATATTTATGAGAATTTATGTGATATCATAAGTAAAGTTGCATTGGAAATCCTAATGTTTCACTTTCTGCCACTTACTCTCTCTCCCTCTCTCGCTCTCTCTGTTTTTCCCTCTGACGGGCTATTTGAGGCATGCTTACTTGATAGATTGTCTAAATGTGCTGCGTATGAATGAATGACTGAATGAATGAATGAGCCAGAATGCTGATGCTGATGTTGCTGTTGCTACGTTGTGCCTGATGCTTCTCTGAGATTGATGGCCAAAATGGCTGTTGAAACAACGAGAATGACGACGAGGACGACTAACACAAGGATGAGAATGAGGACTGCCGCTCAATGAAGAAAAATAATCACCAACATCATTTATTTTCCGTTTTGCCTGCCGCCGCCGTACAGCACACATCAATCTTTTGCAACAACCAAAAGCAACAGCCATCCCAACTATCGACCATGACCATACCGAGCCATGCCCACATCGAGAACAGTAGAGAAGAAGACGCAAAAGGTGGAGGAGGAATCATGGTTTCGGTGGGGGGAAGCCAAAGTGATGTATACTTTTTGAGCTTGACAGCTCCTGACATGACTGGGGCAGAGAGAGAGAGGATGGAGACACGGACGGGAGGAGCAGCTTTAGCGCAGCTCTGGCTGACAGACGACTTTTGACGTTTGCCTGCAATTAACGATGCCTTCACAGTGTTGAAAAATGACTGCAGCTGCAGGTGAAAATGGCACAAGAGAGTGTTGGTTAATGACATGACAACAGTTGGACACAAGTCTTTGCCCCCCAGGTAACCTACCGCCTACATTCTCCTAAAAACTAACCCGCCAACCCCAGCCCCACTTGTTCTTCACGAGTCATTTAAATCATTAATTCCAATGACGACCCCACACATACACACCCACACACACACGCATCACATCAGTCATCAGTCAGTGAGAGCAAGAAGGTAAGTTTGAGGCTAGTAGTGGAAATTAGGGGGCAAAATGTTTCGTCCTCGTTTGCTGAGACTAATTTGTGGCTCTCAACTGGGACGCCCACTAAGTCAGTTGATACACTGTAAAAAAATCTATCTGACGACTGCAACTGATCCAAAATTATACCAAATACACTTATATGTAATTCCCAACTGGTTTTCGCCAATTTAGATTTATATTTTTGAAAGAAGAAGATGAAATTAGTTTGGATTCTTGTATCCACATCGCCATTTTTCATTATGTAATGCAATTGCTTTCATTTAATTTTTAAACAAAATACTTTGCATTATCCAAGAAAAAATTTCTGTCAGTGTATTTCGGTTTTTAGGAGCCATTTTGATCCTTTGCTGAGGCAGCTCGTTATGTGACTGTGACTTGGGTTTTTGTAGCCAAGTCACTTGAAAAGTCATTAATCATTTTGGTGGGGGTGCGTCGCCTCCCACTTTTTTTGGGGGCGGAGCCGCGATACTGGAAGCCGAGTGAGCCTTGAGTGAGAATCTGTAGCTGCGGCTGTTCGAATTGGAAGTTGAATTTTTGGGCAACTCGCAAAGCTGCAAAAATCCATCACGCACACAAAACGATGGGGCACTCAACTCACATCAACAATCAGCAAACAGGCAACATCAATGTCAACGTCAGGCTCTCCTCTGGCAACTGGCAACTGGCAGGATGCGGCGGACAAGGCGAAAACGACGCAGACGTCTGACAGGCGGAAGAAAAGCCACCCATCAAGTGTGTGGTGCTCTAGCTGTGGCTGATGGCTGTTGGCTGTTGGCTGATGTCTGATGGGTGAAGAGATGAGTGAGCGGAGTCAGTGAATGGAAAGTGCTTTGTGATTAGAGGAGCCAAAGCATATGCTTTTTAATTTGCATGTCAAGTTGTCCCTAGATGGTCGGTTTAGATTAAATGTACAAGAAGTTGTTAACCGAAAGAAAGATTACACTAAAAAAGTTGATAATAGAATGTTAATGCAAGCTGGTTGATAAAAAGTTTTGGTCTAATGTGAAATAATATTTATATAAGTTGAGCATAGTAATTGTACTATAGAAGAATTCTTTAGTTAATCTAAGTTTCTAGTATAAAATACAATCTGCATTAAAAAACGCATTCTGTGTACTTCTTTATTTGACATTATGGTCCAGTCAGACACTTCTTCGGTATTTCTAATTAATAAGTAAAGATTTTTACCAACAATTTTTCTACATTTAAATAATTTGATTTAAAGTTTATTACTGCAAACTTAAAGTAATGATAGTTCCGATTTGTTTTATTAAGATTTACTATTATTCCGTATTTCGTGTTAATTTTCTTAATTTAAGAATTATCAGTTATTTGCTATGAAGATTTGAAATTTTGAATTGGTTACACGTTCGCGCAAAAGTATGCAACGCTTTTTGGTGAATACTTGCTGTTATTTAACAGTGCTCGAAAAAGTTGCTGTTAAATTAACAGTTTTCGAAAAAGTTGCTAATAAATTAACAGTGTTCGAAAAAGCTTCTTTTAAATGAGCTTTTCAATCGGATTTTCTAGCCGTTAGTTAATCGAAAGAAGCTTAATTCAAACGTCAGAAAAAAACTCACATCATCGCAATTCTAGAAATTTTTTTGAATAAATTTATTGAAAAGGGAACCAATTTGAATTTCTTGAAGAATAAATAGCCGCATAAAATCTTATCTACGATAACAATACAATGTTTAATTCACTTACGAATACATATTTTAATGGTTGTTGTGTTTTTTGAGGTGGTAACGTAATACTACAAAATTATATATCGTTTGAGATCGATTAATCTTATTTTCATAGACAATCATTATTGTAGCTTTAATATTTTCGACAAGTCTTTGACCATTTTTATGAAATTTTCTTTGGTCCGTTTAAAATAAAGCAATTGGACAAATAAATTCTCAATTATTGAAGTAATTTTTTTTAAAGATAATCTCTTTTTACAATGAAATTGCTTAGACAAAGTAACTTTATAAGGTAATTCGCTTGTATTTACTCATTATACTCATATTCATAATAAGATATTTGAACAAAAATTTTGTGCCGGGCCTCGTGCTTTTAGACCAAAATAGCTGTTTCGATCATTTATTTATTGCTCATTTATTCACCAAAATACATTTCAAGCTAAATTTATTGCAATAAATTCTGAAAAAACTTGAAAACACTTGTACCAAACAAGTACCAACTCTGCAATTTACCAAATATTAGCCGATTTTCAGTGATATCTCTCTTTAATGTAATAAGATTCAATTTTTTATCATTATGTCATGCACATTATGAAGTTATTATTTCAAGGGAAGAAAAAAATGTTAAAGTATTTCATAATATTTCACTAACCCTTAATTTTATTAAGCTATAATTTAATTAATTAATGGAGTATTCAAACAATTTTTGTCTTCATTTTTAAGTTAAAAATCTCGAAACTTTTTTGATCAGTTTTTCCAAAGTATTGTGATCTATACATAAAATTTTTTTAGAAAAATGAAATGTAAATTTTAATTTTAGTTGCGATTTAATTGAGTTATTTTTTTTAATACCAGTTAAAATTTCGTATATTTTTTTATACCAGTTAAAATTTTGTAAAGTTCTGTATCAGTCAGGCAAAAATTTCGACAATACAGTCTGTAAAAACGAAATATTGCTTATAGAGTTTTGTATTTTTGTAAGTATTTTATATTTTAATCTATTTTCATTCATTTCCAACGGAAAGTGATCTTTAAATTTGGATTAAAGACCCACAACGTATATTTTGGTTTTTGGATTTGATACTTATGCCAAGTTGGGTCTTAGACACAATCCGAAAAATTGATATAACTATAACTAACCGATTTTTTTTAAACCAATACTAACTTCAGCCATAAATATTTTACAACCAAATTAATTTATTTATACCCTTTTTGTTTACGCTACTTAAACTGAACTTGATAAAAAGCTACAAAAAAAAAAACTAATATTTTTCAATAAATGAAAATATTAATATTAATTTTGCATAATGAATATTTATCTTAGAGTCTTAACCGACTGAATGTAGTAAATAACTTCTCGTCTAGTTTAACTACCGATTTATGGTCCAAGATTCCTTGCTTGGAGGGTGGGCAGAGGGTAGTTGGAAATCTGAAACGCATGCAAGTACGTAAGTTAAGTATGCCAACTTGGCGATCTATTAGAAGATATGCTAAAAGCCTGGACCAAAGTAAGTAGCCACTCTCTTTGCCATCAACTGGGAATTGCCTTCAATCCTCCTTCGCTCGTTCACTCCTCTTGCCGCAATCTCTTCACATCTCTGTGGCAAACACTTGAGTTAATGACACTCGTCTTAGACAGAGAAAGAGAGAGAGAGAGTGTGTCTGCTCCTTGGTCCAGTGTTAATTTGCGGTCATTAACCAAGTTCTTTGGAAGACTGAAACTCTGAAACTCCTTCGCGGCGGTGTTCAATCAATTTGCGTCTTGTACGCTCACCTTGGCAAACTTCTTTCATTTGTTGTAAGTAAAAGGCTTTCCACACACACTGACACAATGGATTGTTAGTTCACAATGGGCTTTTGTTAACGGTTAAATTACACTTGATGCCTGCCAGTTACCTGTGTGTGTTGCCTGTAGTCTCTTTGGCTAATGATGCGTTTGCAAGAATATAAATGCTAATTCATTTGCACTTTGCCTGATTTATTTATGTAAAATTGAAGACGTTAAACCAAAAGGGGCAAGGGCATAATCATAAATTATGAGCGAAAGAATAAGCTGAAATGGGTCAGGCAGGTGTTTGGGTAGGGGTTATGAGGGGGACGTTATCAGTTAAATTAAAAATCACCACGATGATATATTAAGTGAGTCTTTAGTGGCTGCTAAAAAGGAACCGATACGCCCATTTTCACACTTGGCCTAACCCAATTTTCAAATAATGAAAAACAAGCATAAAAACTGCCAAGTGCGAGGGCGGTTCGGTTTTGGGGGGGTGTGTGGGGTTCCAACTGCGTGCGAATCGAATTTCCTTTTCCTTCAATGACCAACTCCAACTCCAAACACCTGCCGAGTGAGGCCAACAAATTTCACTTATTGCCAATTTGCTGCCAATGAAATAAAATACTTTTTTTTCTCAGATGTTGTTGTTGTTGTTGATGCCCATAGCCAAAAACCTGACCAGGACAGCGACTGACTTCATCCAATCCGCACAGCAGCAGCAGCAGCAGCAGCAGCAGCAGTGGCAGTGGCAGTTGCATGGGGCACAGTACCGGGAATGGGGAGCGGGGGCACCACGACGATGTAGACTGGGCAATAAATAAATTGCAAAATTTATTTGGCGGCATTTTATGCGTTGCTGCCTCTTTTTCCTTCATCTTCTTACTCGGTTTATTTTTTTCTCTTGTGCTGCATCGACAGCATTTTCCATATTGATTTATTTGCATCGATTGGGTTATGGCAATTGAGAAGGGGTGGCGGGATGACGAGCGGGAGGGGGATTGCTTTAGAAAATATCAATAAAAAAATAAATAAATATTCTAGGTTATGGCCCATGTTAGAGATGAGCCGAAACAAATCTCAGCTTAAATGCGACTCTCAGTGCACGAGTTGTTTCGAAATGAGAAAAACCCGAAAGAAGAGACAAATTAGATCTAGGGCTGTGAAATGGGGGTTGACTTTGCCCCTTAAAGTAGGCAAAGTGATATCAAAGTTTGTAAATTATCTATAAACAATGACTATTTCCTTTAGCTCAAGGCCCAGTAGCTATAGCTAGTAAGAAGATTGACTGTAATTTAGAATCACTTCCCAATAACATTATAAGTAAATTAGTAAATATTTCCGAAATTTCGTTTCGGTGTTTGAAAAAGGACAATTTTGAACTGCTTACTGCATAATTTAGGGTGAAAAGTTTCAATTATTTCATAGTCCTTGGTCTGCTACATTATATTTCCAATAAATATCATAATGGCCTTAAAGATCAATCCTTAGATCAATTTTTAAAGTTTTTTACTTACTTTTAATGAAGTTCTTAAGTAGAAAATTTGTTTACTGCAAATTTAAAACTTTATCCTTGAACAAATCATTTTTTTTCGAATATACTTTTCCCGTGTTCATATTTTTGAACTAAGAATCTAGGGAAGATTTATTTCAGTTTTCAAAACTACATTTTCAATCATTAATTTGGAATACTGTTTTTTTAGTAATCAAATTAAATGGGATTAGTTTCGACTATTTTTTCAATATTCCAAGAAGTTTCATAACAAACTTTCAAAACGTTGGTTATAACAATAATTTTTTTTTTTTGCTTCCATAAGTAGTAAATATTTTATGTTAAACAACATATTTCCATGTTTCTTAAACCTTAAAATAAGTCTGAGAATCCTTGGAACACATGAGCTCAGCAAGTGTTGCTATTTTTAAGTTCCCAGGTGCATATCCAAATCCAATCTTGACTTTAAACATAAGATACAAAAGGTCTAATCCAGAATTAAAATATTGAAACCTTGAATCGTTTCAAACCTCACTGTGAAATTTGTACAAGTCTAAACTTTCATAGATTTAGTCACACTTTTATTCAAAGAATCACAGATTTTGCTGCTGTGGTCAAGTTCACCTGTCAACGCTTGGCCAAAAGTCTTTGGCTTTTCGCCCATCTGCAGCACTCAGCGGCAAGTCTTTTTGGCCTTACTGACTGAAAACAGCTTCCAGCTGGCTTTTCTGCGAATCTCTCCCCACCAGTGGCGCATCGGGCATTGAGGCTTTCGGGCATTTTCAATTGATTTTCGAATTTATCAAACAGGAAGCATCTTTTGACCATACGCAAAATGCACATGCAGAACTTGTTTTATGGAAGTAAACGTGTCCATTTAACGGCATTTCCACATACTGCATACATATTTACTTATATATGTATGTATGGATATGCATAAGACAATCTGAAGTCAAGTCGGCAATAGGCATAGTAGTGATAGATGTGACGAGTTTTAGCTTTTCTTGCCATTAGATGACAATTTGTCAATTGCTCGCCCCGCTTGACTGGGCTAATTTAACTGTTGCCTTAATTAGTAAGAATAAATTTGTTTTTCTGTTTGTAAGAGAGAGGGGAGGAGAAATGCATTTGATTTGATTAAGTGAGTGTCATTAGGCTTGAAAGAGGATGGATTAAATTCAATTGCTTTCTCAAATTCCTTTTCACTTGCTCTTCCCGCCATATTCTCTCTGGTCTGTCTTGCTTTGCAAGTTAACCAATTATTGTAAAAAAAAAAATACATACATACAATACATTCCATTTTCCTTTTTGCCAAATTGCTTGTGTGTAGGCTTAACCAATTGTATACCCTATTTAAACCCACAAGCTAATCGGATATATAGAGTTCTTTATAAAAGACTCAAGACTTTTTTAGGTGCTCTATTAGTTGATTCTCTGTCCAATCTTCTCAGGGGTTATGACACCAAAAAAAGACGATCAACGACTAACAATATATGGAAAGGCTACTGACAGTCGTTGAAAGGGTATTTAAAAGTCGTAACAACAAGTTGTCATATGAAATTCGTTGCTTTGTTCTTCCATCTATTCCTATAATTACCACAAATATCGTATAACAAGCAACAGCAAAAAATGTAACAAAAAAAAAAGGAGAAAAAAACTAAACTGGGTCACTTCACTAGCATTATTGGTTTAGTGGATCAACGACAACAACGACGACGACGACGACTACGCAAAAGGCAATTTGAGTTGCAGAAGAAAAGACCGAAATACTCCCCAGCAACAACATTTATTAGATCAATGTCTTGGCAACCCACAAGAGAGTCAGCAAGATGCATTAAATTGCAGAGGCTGCAGCCTACTCAACAAAAACAAAAAAAAAAACAAGAAAAAACTACAAAAAAATAGAGGCAAAATCAAACGAATGACTAGCATGGGGCCAATATATAATAATGGTTAGACGCCCAGGCAGCAGCAGGAGCAACATCTCTAATAACAGCAGCAACAAACTGCCCATTAACTTAGCAGAGACGATCCAAAACAGAATTCTCTGTGGCTGCTTGCAACAATTTAAATAGAATTCGCCAACATCAATAAGGAAATCGAATTGAATTTGTTGATTTTGCTGCCGTTGCTGCTGCTGTTTTGGTCGTTGCATGTTCATGTTAAAACGAAAGTGGAAATTGTTTATACCCTTTGTTGCAAATGTTGTGGCAATTGTTTAAATGAATTGATTAACTTCATTTAGAGACTTTGTTTTTATTTAAAGGGTATGGCCAATCCGGCAAAAGGCAGACACAAATACACAGACAGACAGACATACACTTGTTTGCTGTTTATTAGAAAATTGTAAAAGCAACTTGTTGCTGTTGTTGTTAACCACATGAGCAACATTTTGCAGCAGTAGCAGTAAACACAACACAAAGTTTCTCTGGCGGCATCAATATTGTTGTTGTTGTTGTTGTTGTTATTGGCCTGGCTACTGGCAACTGGCCTTGCCTTGTCCTGGCCTACCATGTTGCAGTTGTAGTTGTCAGTTGGTTGCTGGAAGTTGTTGTTCCGCCTATTGCTGCCTGCCTCTGCATATTAATTTATGTTTGGCTTGAAGAATTTCTAAAGCCGCCCCAGACCACACCCATCTATCGACTTTTCGACTTGGTTTTAGGTTTTTACATTTTCGGTTTTTGTTTTTTTGGTTTGCCTGACAGGCGAAAAAGGCCCAAAATTCAATTAAAAATATTATGGCCCCAACTACTGCTTATTAGAGTTTGGGTTTTTTTTTCGGTTTATGGCATTTGATTTGCGGTTTCTTCTTAAGCAGAGTAGAGAATCGATTGTGTGATCGACTGATTGATGTTTATCTAAATGGGTTTTCTTTGTTCTAGTCTGGTAGCTACTGATCAATGATTATACAGAATTCTTGGCTCAAGTCAGGAAGTTATGAAACGAACAGCACTGCTTATTATTATGTATTAAAAATTTGTTTAGAAATTATAAACTTATAATTTTAAGCAGAGATCCCTTAGGTCATAGAGCTTATTTTCCAATCGATAATTAAATAATTTCAACCATTTTCTGCGTTAGAAACCTTCAATTAGGGTAGGATAATTTTCGAATGCGAAACGTTTTTCTAATAGCCAGTGTACATAATTTTTAAATTAAGTAGGAAGTGGACCTGTCAGATAGTTAAATTTAATACTTATTACGCACTTGTTTTTTTAACTGCTTGATTGTGTTGGTATCTTACAGATAAATGATCTGTTCTGATTTGTTGTTTATATTGAATGAAGAATAAATTCGTTAAGAAAAGTAATGCATTATGTATTATATACACATGTAGTTAAAGACAAATTTTTCATTTATACAAAGTAGTACTTTTAATTTTAAGAATCTTCTTATATATTTATGACATTTTTATATTTTTAGAGTCGTATATTACCTCCATATTTTCTTGTATTCGAAAGATTTTAAAACTTTCCAGAATAGTTTCAAAAATCCATTAGCAGTGGAAAATATATTTTTATATATTTTTATTCTAAGTTTGTTTTCATACCGTTATGACCACGCAAATAAGAAAGGAAATCGTTCGCAGCCAAGAAAGTATCACATCCAAAAAGCTTTTTATTTTACTGGATAAGTCAAAAAACAGTGAAAACGCCACTGAATATGACTGTTCAAAAAAATCCACACCATTTTAACCAGAAGAGTTCGAAGGTCACAAGTAAACTATAGCCAATGCCATCCTTTCGTCTCAGAACAAATTTAATAAGTTCGAATCAAGTTACAAAAAATATAAAATAAGCCCTTAAGATTTTTGCATAGAGCTTAGAGATGCTCTGACGAGTTAAGACACCCGAAATGACTGTATGACTGGCTATATTGATTAAACTATATTGGTTACCATTGACTGGTTCAAAATGTTTCTTGCCAATACGAAAGGCGACCCATTTAGCTAAAGGTTTCTATACATTTACCATGTCAAGGGCTATGACATTATCTTGACATTGAGTTGATAAAATGTTAAAATTTGTAAGCTCAAATATGTTGCTCAAAAGGGAACCTTTTTAAGGGTGAAATTTAAAGAGAAATTGATAATCAATCATTAAGTACTAATAGGAATGTTTCATAGTTTAAGTATGTACAGTGCCGGATTAGACCAGTAATAAAAATCAATCAAAATCTATATTGCCTTTTTTTGGTCAATCGCTCGTTTTTTAGACCCAAAAGTTCTAGAAGTGATATATCAATTTACTCGTAATTTAGCCTATTTTAAAATGGCATCAAATACTTGTAGCAAAATCATAGAAATCATCACAATTTTTTGCAAAAATTAGCAAAATATTTAGTTCCTGAGATCAAGCAGATTAAAAATAATTATTCTAACTTGAAAATATAGACATGATTTTTGCAAGCTTCAAGAACTTCAGTTTTTTTGGAAAAATGTTGTGTTTGTTGTCAATTATTTTCTCGTTTCAAAAATAAGTTGATAATTTTAATTTTAAAATTAAATTAAAAGGTATTCAAAGGTTTAAAAGGGCAAAGTTACAGATTTTTAAAATTAAAAGTTTTCGGTTCTAAAGAATTTTTCCAATAAAATTTTTACCAAGTTACCTATTTTGCTCGGACTTGTATTTTGGTAAAAAAAAATAGCAATAATTATACCTTTAAATAATACAAAACTTTATATTAATATACATAGGTAATCCCTCACTGAGGATGTACGTACATACATAGGTAGATATCTTAGAAAAATGCATTAAAAGCATAAAATATATTTTTAAAAGATAAATTGGTTAAAGTGCTCTAAAATAATAATAAATATGTTTCTACTTTGTGACACTTGAGTCATAATTTGAATAATTTTTTTTTACCAATTTGATAACTGAAAAAAGTTGCAAATATGTGATTTAGATTTTGCTAAAATATCAAAAATTTCTATTGTACAGTAGAAACTGATGACAAAATTTTAAATTTTTTTGGCTAAAGTACCATAGGTCATTTCCATTCCCAAACTTGAGACACAATGAAAAACTCATAATCATGCAGATGATCTTGACCATCTTCAATACCCTTGGGGTATTGCCAATAAGATGCGTGTTGAAAAGAAAATCTTCTAAATATTCTATACTCTTACCAGAGAAATCTATGTCGCAGAGTTGTAAAATTTAAATTCGAAAGAGTCATTAGTTATTAATTTTACATAACTCTTCGATAATTTATTTTAACAAGATGGGTACAACTTTGTTGGCAAGATTCCATATACTTATTACTATAGAGTATATAAGTATACGAAATCAGCGCCAACAGTGTACAAATTTATGACTTCACAGTTTCCCCCACACACGCACACACACACACACACACTTACATTTGTCGAACCGGTAAGATGCCGAAAACCAAAGTTGAGGACCTTTTTTTTTTCTTTTGTCCCAACTACCGCACAATTTACGATCAGTTCATTTTCATTTAGGTGGCCCATTGTCCCGGCCAATGTTTATGCAATGTTTCTTACCCGTGTTTTTTTTTTTTTGGTTTCCTTTGCTTATCAAACCAACTGGGAATTTGTATCGGCAACGCCTTCGCCTTTCTTTGTGGGCGTCTGAGAAAGATTTCAGCCTCTCTCTCTCTCTCTATTTGTATCTGTATTTTCTTTTTTTTGGACACCATTCTTTTATCCTAGCCAAATATGTGCTAGGAGAGATGAGAAAAAAACGTGAGGCGAACAAATTGTTATAACCTTAAATAGAAAGAAATACAGATTTTGCTACCAAAACAACGAAAACTGGCTGCGTTTTAAGGCAAGAAAAGATTCTCCTCCTATTTATTCCCATTCGAATTCCCAGAGGGTTGAGCTTAGGTCAATTTTGTCTATGTTGCCATCGCGAGGTCCCCAGGAGCATTTAAAAATCAATTTTGGGCTCACATTTATGTTTCACACGACCAGCTGGCAAAGAGGGATAAACAACAGAGAGAGAGAGAGAGAGCGAGAGAGAGAAAGAGAGGCTCAGCCAAGGATCCCCCAGATGATTATCGCAGTCTTTAGTTCAGTTTTGGCTTTGCTTGGATTTGCTTTGCTTTGCAGTTTTGCTGTGTGACTTTCAATTTCCACACAAGAGACAAAATATCTATGTCACCAGGTCTCCATGTCTCTCTCACTCTACCAGCTAACTGAAAACCGAATTACAATTACCAATTGTTTATTTGTTCTTATAAACCAGACAGCACAAATAGTGTTTCTCCTTCTCGACTTTGCCAACTTTTCCACCGCCTTCATCAATTCGCAGTTATCTTGATCTTGAGGGGAACAAAAACTTTCCTTCCTTTTGGCTTCAAGAGACAGACAGCTTTTAATTTCACTAATGACAATTAATGATCGTACACGTTTATGAAAATGGAAAATCCCCATGTTATTTTCCACTGTCATGGCCAAAATGATGTGAAATTGAAGACGACTTGTCAATTGTTTGTGTAAAATCCATCAGTTAGCTTAACTTCCAGTGTTAATATAAAATGTAGGGTATCTATTGCAAGGCCAATACAACAAAATTCATACCTTACTTATGTGAACTTTACTGAAACTTATTTTATATACAGTCAGAAAATACTAGAAGTCTATTTTTACTGCCAAAAACACGAAGTTATCCTCGGCTTTGTCTTTTAACTAGTTGTTAACAATAAACTTAATTAACACACTTATCATTTATATAAAAAAGTTAGTTAACTGCTGCTAATTATATTAAATTCTTTCAAATAAAGGAGTTAATTTCAGTGATAATAGAAAATTTGTATTAACCAATATCGTTTAATAAAAAAAGTTACCAAAACAGTTTTTCTAATCAAATTTTTTTATATTTTTACCAGAGTAGATAAGGGTATTAAGTCTAAGAAAACTTCTTGAATAATTGTTTAAAATATAATATAAACGATTTCTTTTTAATTGCCTATAAAACTTCTAACTACAAAAATATCATTATTATTTTAATTTAGTTCATTTTGAATTTTTAATTGCAAAAAACATAAATAACATGAAATTCTGATTTATATTTTATTAACAAAGTAGCAATCAATAACAATTAATATTTAGTTATAAAAATAAAACGTAATTGTTACGTTTCCTGATAAGAATAATAGGAAAATTTTAAATAATTTATAATATTTCACTCAAGTTCAAGGCTGATTAAAATTAATAAACTTATCAATATATAATCAAAATCGTCTCAAAACGGTGCATAACGTAGTTACTTTTTCTTATATCTTATATCTGCTTAATGTTACGCATACGTCTAGGTTGCTATAAGACCATAATACAATGTTAAAAACATTTTCAAAGTAAGGTTTTAGATTTTAGTAGAAGAATTCTACAAACTATTAAAAGTTTCTTTTAATTTTGTAAAGTTTTTCCTTAAAGTAAGGTCTAAATGATATTGTTCATTATCACCTTGGAAAACTTTCTAAAGCTTCGAAAACGCAGAAAATATTTATCTGTGTTATTGTAAATTTGTCGCAAACTTATCAGAAAATTGTTGATACTATCTGTGTGTTTGCAGAGTATAAAAAAGTTGTTTCCACACATTTTTATTTGTTCGCCTGGCACTCGTAAATCCCAAGGCCTAAAGAAAACAAACATGGAAAAAAAAACTTTTCTCGCGACCAGCCCAACAAAATGCAGCAACTGCTGCAGCAACTAGAAAAGTATGCCAGCAACGAAGATTTTGTATTGCTGCTGCCGTTGCACAGTTGCACAGAAGTTGTCATCGTCAATTAGTTTAAAGGCAGTATAAATTTATGTTAACAGCCACCAAAACATAATATCCCCTTGGGAGAGATGGCCGACAAGGAGTAGGAGGAGGAGGCGGAGGTGAAGAAATGGCAGAAGCGAAAACGAAACAATTTTCCCTTTTCAACAACAAACTCAAACCAAAGGCCTGAAGAGAAGAGAAGGCGACCAAAAGGCGACTGTTTCTGCCACATTGGCATTGTTTTTAAAGACTGTGCGCTCGTTCAATTTTCGTGGCCGTTATAACAGATATCCAAAGAAGAGATCCCCAATTCACAATCCCGAACCCCAATCCCAGTTCCCAGTCGCAGTCGCAGTCCCAGTTCGAACATTATGCCTCAATGAAGCTGCTGGCCAAGTGGGTCGTGGCTTTGTCTCCTGCTCGTGTGCCTTTCAGCCAGCCTTTGATGTTGTCGCTGTTTTGTTAGAACGAAAAGATGCATCCAACCAAATGCAACCAACCAGTGGAGGAAGAAAGAAGGCATCTTTGGCGTTATTTAATGTAATCGATCGTGATGGGTTTGTTCTAATTTGCGGTGATTTTGTTTTTGGCGCTTGTTAAGCTGCAAACTGCATCACAAAACACCAGAGAGGAATTTAAACCTTTTTCAAAGATTTACTGTTTCATATGTGGTATTTTATTACAATTTATGACTTTTTATTTATCACAGATAGGGCTTGATAAATGTTTCGCATGTAAGATTTATATATTTTTTATCAAATTTAAAAATGAAATGACAAAACAGAATATTAACTTGGCCTAAAGAAAAATATGCAATTTTGGGATAACATTTAGCGAACTGAGTCTAGTCACTTACTTTCAGGACAAAGACTTCATTGTTACCTTATAGATTCAATATGATCACTCAAGGACTAAATAATAATGATTAGAGTGCTGAATATCTCAGTTGAATTCTAAATTGTTTGACTAACAGTAGTAGTTGACTGATTTAATTGTATCCTAATCTCGTAAGCATAACTAGATGAAGATGTCAAAATATATTTCAAAATTTTAGATATTAAATTTTTTAGATTTAAAATTTTTTTTTTTAAGATTGGCTGTAATAAACAATCACTGCCCAATCACATTATAAATAAATAAATAATAATATTTCCAAATTTTGAATTCTGTATGACATACAACTTATGCTAATGATTTTTAAACTTTTGCAAACTATATATAGTTATTACAAAATCGCTCTAAGTGGGACTTCAAAAGGATGGCTGTTTCATAATTTCATTCCATTCATAAGTTTTATACACATTTATGCCTTATTTATTCTGATTTTGCACTAATTACATTTAAACCTTGTAAAAATCGAGAAATCGCATATCTTTTTTAGATGGTTTGGTTAAAAAACAAAAATAAAATTATTATTTATAGAGTAGAAAAGAAAATTATAGTCACTAAGTTGAAAGATCAAACGTAAGCAGAACATATTCCAATGCCTAATTAAAGCTGACGCCATTTTTCTCGGATATCTATTGCCTTCGATTTAGGAAGATTAACCCCCAAAACCATTACCGGCGCATAATCCTAGTTATAGGAACTCTATATTCTTATTTCTCCAAATATTTAACATCTGATCTTAATACCATAAACTGCGTAGATTTCGACGTTTTTGAAGTAATTGACTTCAAGCTAAAACTCAGTTATAATCAAAATTACAATTTTTTTTAGCTTATTAAATTACGAAATTGAACAATTGAAACTGCTGACAATGTTGGAGCATTCAAGTCAAAGTCAAGATAATTCTAATGTTCGATCTTCTGTCAAACTTTTCGTGAAACTAAGATAAGCTTAAAGATTTATAAAGTCGAACAAACTTAAACCTGCCAAATAGAAGTCGTACTCATCAAACAGAACCTCACTTACAATTAGACATTTATAATTGTGTACTATAATTATCCTAAACACTTGAAAGACATAGAACTCATTATAACCAATTTAGGTTTGACTTTTTAATGAGTTTAAAACATTTCTATCGATGATATTGCTTCATTTGCCTCATATGTGAATTCTAATACATCAATTGGATTGTGTGGTAAATTAGACGCTCAACTAGATTGTAATTGCATATTGGCAAGCCCACATGGTAATGATCTCTTGTTGTGGCCAATTGAAGTGATCTCATTCGTAGACTTGATTATAGTGAAGCAATTTGAATGAACTGATTTGCATTCTGAACTGAATCTCTTGCATAACCGGCACGATCCCATAGAAAGTTCATTGGACTGCCACTTTGTGTTCCTTACAGTCACCTGCTAAGCAATTTTTCCTTAACATTAACCCCCACTTGATCTCAATGGTTGCTTTCCTTCTTTCTTTACTACCAATTTATTTCTTTTTTTTTCAATCAAACGAATTAAGTAATTTCCAATTCAGCGACAAGCAAACAGTAAAACCCCAAAAGAGAGACAAAAAAAAGCTAATCAAATAAAATGGATTTGTTAGTAATTTCAAGTTGAAAGAAAAGCGCCCACAAAATGTTTTTCGAGAGGGTCAGGGACAGATGAATAAAACGCTGAAACAACACCGAAAATATCGTATCGATCGGCTGTTTGCCAATGAAGTTGAAAATCGTGATGGAAAAGTTAAACAGCGGCCTGTAATTTTCACTAATTTTGCCAACGTTTCGCGTTTTTGTTTTGTTTTTTTTTCTGTTATTTGGTTTCGTCAACATTTTGTCGAATTTGCTTCCCAAGTAGCGAAAGCAATTATGCTGAGTAAGTGAAAAACAGGAAGGGGAAAGAAAATGCCACTTAAATGCTTATCGAAAAGTTGAAAGCAATTCACCATTTCCCTTCAGATGCAATTGTATCTTTCAGTTCAAGTGAAATCCATAGAAAAACACAAACGAGAATCTTCTTACGTAATGGAAAACGCTTTTAATTATGCGCAAAACAAGATGTTCTTGTCCCACACAGTCAGTCATCACAGCAATCTGTGGAGAAGATGTCAAGACCAAGTCTGGCCAAGTCAAGAAGTCAAGTCTCGTCCCAAAGTTCTCAGGAAAATGTCCATAACAGCAAATAAATTTCTGCATTTTCAAATAGGAGAGCAAAGGGTTCGTTTTGGTCTGTTCTGTTCTTTTCTTCTCTCTGACCATCTAAATCTTCTGTGCACGTTCCCCAAGGGAACGTTAGGTTGACATTTATGGAATTGTACATCTTTTTTCTTCCTACAATCGACAGCAGCAGACAGCATGGAACCAAAAGCATCTCATCCAAGTCAGTAACGGATTCAGGTAAGCCGAACAGAAGCAGTCGAATGCAGGTAGCTAAACAAGTTTTATATGTAACCTTTTTTCTTTTTAGTGACGTAAGCATTTTTAATAGACATTTAAAAAACCAAAAATTTTAAATTATATTGATTTCAAAATTTTTAAAATTTAAGTAAAATTTTCTTAACTTCCATCTCTTTGAAAATCTTTTAAAACATTTTCTTATTACAGTCGAGTCTTGATAATACAAAATGGCAAGGGAACATAATTTTTTACAAATTACAGAAGTTTTCAATTTACCGGGTTTTCAGAAGTTTTCGATTTACCGGGATTTTCATTCCAATGAAGTTTTTTCAAGGTATCAGCCGTTTTTACAAAATATTGAGGTTTTCGATTTAGCGGGGTACGAATTCTCGAGACTCGAATGTATTTACTCTAATTTTTATGCAAAAGGAACCAGTCCTAAAATATTCCTTACAAAACGAAAAACAAAACCATTATAGAAATTTATTTTATTTTAATTAAAAAATATAACATTTTTTTGCCTGATAGTTTAAGACAACATTTAAATCACATTTAAATAATTTAATAGCTAATCAAAATTGAAAAAACAACCAAATTTTTTAAAGTGATTTATGTAGTCGTAAATCATCAGTCGAAAAAATGTGGATTTGATTCCCAATTTAGCTATTTAATATTATTTTTTGTTCGTTATTTTTGTCAATTTCGCTGCTTATTAAACACCAAAGCAAAATAATTTAATACAAATTTAATATCGTATGAGATGCCTAATAATCATATTAATACAAAATGTATATTCTAATTAACTGAAAAAAATTTATGGACTTTCACCTTTTCCCTTCAAAAAACGGAATCCGCCACCGATTTGTAGTTGATTTGACTTCTTTAGGAAAATTGGCTTAAGCATGGCGTTTTAGTTGCGTATTAATTTCTTTTTCTTTGTTGGCGTTTGTGTAGATTCGTGGAAAACCAAAACTGTTTATCCACTTTAATTTTATTGCAATTTACTACACAATTCTAAATTACTATTGGGATATGATAACTGAACTTCCAATCAAGTCATTTGAGGTTTAGACTTCCTTTTAGGGGATAACCCTTTGGAGGGTCACGTATCTTATTGTTAGTTTGCATTAACTCAATATCTATAGGGATTATTAAATGTCGCTACTTATGTCCAAATAAATGTTTCTAAATGCTAAGACCATTTCTTCTTACTATGGATGCAATTAAGTGGAACAAGTTGATTGGGACGTATGTACATATGTATATGTATGTACGTTATAAGTAAATCGGATAGAACCGCTTAAGAATCAAATATTAACTTAACAACAGAGAATAATTTATCTCGACATCTTCTAACAGGTTATTCATCTTTGCATCTTTTGATTTCCTATCATTTCTCTCCCAACTTTTTAATGCCGCCAACAAGTGGAGAACCATTTTTTGTAGCTTTCGGCTGGGCATCAAGCATCAAGACACCTTGTCCTGTTTCCAGGGCCGTCGAGAAGATATCAGGGCCCGGTGGTAGTAAGCTACGGTAAGCTAAGTTTTTATCTAAACTTTTCCTTCTTTCCTTTTGTGCCTTTTGTGCTCGATATTTTGACCTTTACCTCAAAAAGAATGTTCAAAGGTTCGACTCATCGGTTCGATGTTCGATTCCTCGGTGCGATGTTAGCATCAATCGTTGCGGTTGCATTAAAAAGCTCGTTCATTTAAATTAGCTTTTGGCCATTAATGTGGCAACTGGCTCGTTGGTCTAGGGGTATGATTTCCGCTTAGGGTGCGGGAGGTCCCGGGTTCAAATCCCGGACGAGCCCAAGTGAAGTTGAATTATTTTGTTTTTTTATAATGAATTTTTCATAAAGTAGTCTATTATGAAACAAATCGGAGACATCGGAGTTGCAACCTAAACTTACAATTGATTTAGAAAATTTGTTTGGACATTCATGAGGAAGTTTATTTGGATTTCGGTTTTTGGCCTATTTTTGCCTAGAGTTCATACTAATTTCCGAGTTTTTAAGCTTATGTTGTTTTGAAACCGTCACAATTCTACTTTCTAATCGCTTACTGCAATTTTCCATTATGAATTATAAGTGCAATTCAATTTAAACTTTGTCTTTCCTAAATTAAAAATGTTGCCACAATTATGTCAAGATAATGTCATAATCCTTAATATACTAAAATGTTTAAGAACCATTAACTAAATGAACAACCTTTTGCAATGGCCAGAAACAATTTCCAGCGGTTATTGGTAACCAATAAAGTTTCGTTCATCAAAATAGTCAGTCATGTTGGGATTCTCAAGTTCGCAAACTATCTCAAAGATTTCTGCAAAAATCTTAAAGCTCTATTTCATCTTTCTAACTTACTTGGGTCTTGTTGGATTCGGTATAAGACATAAGGATGGCGTTGGCTATGGCTTACTTGTGACCTATGACCGCTTCTGGCTAAAATGGTGTGGCATCTTTTCAAGAGTTTTGTTCTGTTGTATTTTCTTCTGTGGTCACTTGGCCTACATCGGAACATTAGATAACACATTAGAAATTGTAATTAACTGGCTTCGAGTGATATCCGTTCTTATCTGCGTGGCTATGGGTATTTGGAAACAAATTTGGGAGGAAAATAAAATACTTTCTACGGCCAATGCGTTTTTAAAACTATTTTGGAGAGTTCAAAACCTTTCAAATAGAGCAAGTTCCGGTTTTGGAGGTGAATTCGAATTAGTTTTGTTGCTTTTCCTTTTCCTTTGTGTGATATATGAAGTATGCACAAATGTTGCATTCTTTGTAGAGCAAAAAAGCACAATTGACTGTGTGTACCAAATAAGTTTTATCTTTCTTAACATAGCAACTAGTTTCGTTACACACATGTGCGCTATTGGTTATCTAAGTGTTAATGTTCTTTACACCGAATTCAATAATTATGTGCGCTACGAATTTGCCGATCAAATAAAATCCTTGGAGCAATCAAACCGCAATAATAAGATTAGGAAAGCGGGTAAACTCCTTGACAAGTGCATAGCTCTTTATGAGGATATTCAAAGTGCAGCCAATAACTTCCATCGACTTTTTGAGCTACCCTTATTCTTTGCAATGGGGTGTTGTCTGTCTGCCATTGCTATAATAAGTTTTAAACTCATTTTAAGACCATTTTGGTGGGACAACTTCATTTGGGCTATTCTAGTTAAGCTTGCTCTAGATGTCATTATTCTTTCTGTCGCTGTGGATAAGGCAATTGCAAGCTCCCGAGTAATAAGAAACTTGAGTTTTGAAAACGAGTTCATCTGGCAACACCGCGAATTGGTAATGAAGGTGAGTACGTATTTATGTATTATGAATTTCTTTCAACTTTAACCAATTTTTACCATTAGATGGAAATGTTTTTTGGACGTTTACACCTAAAACAGTTTCGAGTTCAAATATTGGGACTTTTTGACATATCCAATCGATTTATTTTGATCTGTTTATCTGCTATAATTACTCACGTAACCATCGTCTTGCAAATTAAACTGGGAGAGAAGAAAAATAAGTAAACATCATGACATATAGACACTTTTCTATTCTTATAAGAACAACTTTTATTGAATGTAATCAAATATTATAATCACTATTATTTGTCAAAAAATTGATTCGTTTCAATTAAAATTAACTATGTTGAAAATAAAATAAAAATTTGATTGTATTAAAAAAAAAGTATTGGAATAGATTCAAAGTAATTTAAGAAATAGATTTTAAACTTTAATTTTATTAGAGGCTCGTGTAAAGAAAAAAAAACAATTAAATTGGTTGATTCTTTTTCTTATTTTAATTGATTTTGCAGTTTTGACAGTTGACTGCAAATCTGACTGAACTGAAAACAAATCCAGTTCATAGCAAAAAATGAGAAAACTCATAAAATTCAGGGCTAATCGGTTTCTGTGGGGAGTTTAACAATCAGCTGCTTCTCTTATGGTATCATAAAATTATATTGTATCCAATTAAAAATCAATTTTAATCAGGCAAAAAGTGGTGTGCTTGATCCAATATAACGTTTTCCTCTTAGCTGTTTCTTAATTTGCTACCAATGTAAAATTTCATCATATTAATGTCAAGATAAAGTCACCGATCTTATCGAAATTAACATTGGTAACAACCATTAACTAAATGAAGAAACCTTTTGCAATGGCAAGAAATTTTAACCAGTTAAGGGTAACCAATATAGATTCGTCCATCAATATAGTCAGTCATACAGTCATGTTCGAAATCTTAAGTCGTCAGAGCATCTCAAAGCTCTCTGCCATAATATTGAAGGTGTATTTCATCTTTCTAACCTACTCGGGACTTGTTGGATTTGGTGTGAGACGTCAGAAAGGTTTACTTGTGGCCTATGAACGCTTCTGGTGTAAATGGTGTGGCATCTCTTTAAGAGCTTTATTCACCTGTGCGTTCGTTTATTCTTATATCGATCTTATAAGTAATACTGATATGCTTTTTGAAGTTGTATTTGGTACGATTCGGATAATCATTACCGTAATCTGCATCACAATCATCTTATGGAAACAGATATGCTATGAAAAGCATTTTCTCTCTACTGTGAATACTTTTCTTAAATTATTTGCGAAACTTCAAACCTTGCAGAACCAAAGGAACTTGGGATTCGGAGGTGAATTTGAACTGTTTCTTTTGCTTAGCCTGACCTTGATCGTAATCTATGGGACATTCTCAGATGTCGTTTATTTTCTGGAAAAAGTTAACAAGTTCAAAAATGTGTTTTTAATTTCTACCATCTTTATGAACTTTGCATGCAGATCGATGTTGCACATCTGTTTCATTGGCTATTTAAGTGTGAATGTTCTTTACACTGAATTCAATAATTATGTGCGCCACGAGTTTACCGAACAAATGAGATCTTTGGAGCGTTTCAGTCGTCCTGATCTAGTGAAGGCTGGAAAGCAACTGGACGAGTGTATAGCTCTTTACGAGGATATTCAAAGTGCAGCTACTAAATTCCATCGACTTGTGGAGGTTCCACTTTTTGCTTTGTTATCTTATACCATGTATTTCATAACTCAGCCAATTTGCAAGATAATTTTGCTTCCATTTCTATGGAAGAAAACGTTAATCGGTTTTGTAATGTTGCAAATCATCAATGTGGTAATTCTTTCGTTCGCCGTTGATAAAGCAATTGTCAGCTCTCGGGTTATACGAAATCTTAGTTTCGAAAACGAATTCATCTGGCAACACCGCGAATTGATAATGAATGTAAGTGCAATTCTTTTTATTTTAATCAATTTGTAAACATTTAACCAAAGTTTATTTATAGATGGAAATGTTTTTGGGACGTTTGCACTTGAAACAGTTTCGTGTTCAAGTATTGGGACTTTTTGATATATCCAATCGATTTTTATTATTCTGCTTATCGGCTATAATCACACATATTACCATCATATTGCAGATAAAACTCGGTGCAGTTAATAAAAATTGAAATTCGATTTGTTTTGTTTCAAACAGAATTTTTACTTGCCTACCTTAAATATTCATAATACTAACCTATACAATGATACCAAATTAATGCAATATTTTTTCTTTTCATGTTTAAATAAGAAGTTAACATATTTTTGTTTGTCGAGTTGTCGTTTAATAAGGATCTCAAAGTTTTGAAAACAAATTTGAAGATTAATCGACGAAGAAAATCTAAATTGGCGTTATTTGTTTAGCACTTATTATTAGCAAAATAAATTCTGAATCGTATTAAGATACATTTCTTCAAATTGACCGAACAAGTGTTTAGCTTTAACCACACTCCACAAATATCAGTGGAAACAAAAGATAAAAAATATATTTCGATGTACATATATTGTTTTATAAAATATTTGTAAACCCAAAAGGGCTCGTCCGGGATTTGAACCCGGGACCTCCCGCACCCGAAGCGGAAATCATACCCCTAGACCAACGAGCCGGTTATGTAATATTCTGAAACACTTACTTAAAGAAGTAAGTTTTAAAATAGTTTTATTGGAAAAAAAATAAAGTTGTAATAATGAAGTTAACAAACTTATTGGCAATAATTTTCAAGGAGAGCAAAAAATTTAATGAAAAAAAAGTAACTCCACTTGGGCTCGTCCGGGATTTGAACCCGGGACCTCCCGCACCCTAAGCGGAAATCATACCCCTAGACCAACGAGCCAGTTTACTTTCGGCTTACAATCACGATTGATTTATTAATTAATTTAATTAAAAAGGAAGAAAAAACAAAGCTCTTGTTAATCTGAACTTCAATTTCGAATCCTTTCGAGAGTTCCATTGTCATAAAATAAAAAAGGAAGCAAAAGAAACTTCACTTGGGCTCGTCCGGGATTTGAACCCGGGACCTCCCGCACCCTAAGCGGAAATCATACCCCTAGACCAACGAGCCAGGTGATCGAAGCCGGCCAAAAATAGGCTCCAAAAGTTTCCCTTTCAGAAAATGCTAATTTATGTTTCGATAGTTTTAATTTATGTTAACAAATAGCCTTCATATTATGTAAGTTGCCTAATTTAAATTAAATATTCAATTTAATGAAGTTGGCTAAAAGTAAATAAACCAGTTTGTGCTTGGCTATGAGCCAAATGAACACCCTGCCAGGCCAACATCAACTGGCTCGTTGGTCTAGGGGTATGATTTCCGCTTAGGGTGCGGGAGGTCCCGGGTTCAAATCCCGGACGAGCCCAAGTGAAGAAAATTTTTTGTTTTCAAATATATTTTTAATAAACATTTATAGATATTTATTGTATTCTTTTTTGTTTGTTGTTGCACAAATAACGACTTAAAGGTAAATTATATTAACAATTGTTGGGCTTTGTGTTGTATTCATTTTTCTTGTTGTCCCACTTATTTAGTTAGTTTAAAAATTCAATTAATTTAGATAAAAGTATTTGATTAAATGACCAAACGAAATGGTTAACAAAACAAATATTTCTTTTAATGATCTTCATATGTATTGTATATATATTTTTTATATGTATATGTATTAATGTATAATATATATATGTATATTGAAAACAATTTCGAGACCTAAAAACTACATAAACATAAATAAATGACACATTTTGTGGACATAGAAAAACTTGAATAAACGTACAATACAATAAAGAATAACATACAGAATACGAAAGATACAGTTATATAAAGATGTATGTATATATGTATATGTATGTATGAATATATCCGATAAATACATGAACTTGTTGTTGTGTTGTTGATGACGCCATAATTGTTGTTGTTATTGTTGGTTTTGTTTGCTGTTGGGGCGGGTTAGTTGTTCATATTGAATTCATTGCTCGACGTCCTCTCCACAAATGCCTTGGAGGGGGGTGAACAGTCGTTTACTTCCGTGCTCTGGTTCTCATCTCCTGGGGGAGATGGCTCCTTAGGTCACCAACATCATCATCATCATAATCCATATCACTGTACATCACCAACATCATCATCATTATCATTATTATCATCGATTTCATTATGATCTTGGACCAGTTCTTTTATTGTTGTTTCTGTTATAAATGTTATTCGCATTATTTACATTAATTTTCGTGCCGTTTTGGTTCTCTTTCTTTTTTTTTGTTTTCATTTATGTTAATTATTTATAATTATGTATTTAATTAGGTTATTTATTATTAGCACTAATTATTCTTTGGTTGTTCCACTGGTTCGGGTTTTTGTTTTGTCGCTTGGTTATTGCATTTTCTTTTTATTTTTGTTGCTTCATTTGTTCATTGTGCTTTTTCTTCGGGTATTTGTTGCTGTTGAATGTTAATTACGGCAGCCGTTTTAAACAATTGCTTTTGACTGGGCTTATTTGTTGTTAATCTTTCTGTTGTTGTTATATCTGATGATGCTGGTGATGTCTGTGCAGTGGATTTTCTTAAACTTTTCCCAAATGTGGAGTTCTCTTTTAAACCTGTAAGAGAAAAGCCAATGCAAAAAAACGAAAAAAAGGACCATAGAAAATATAAAATTAATATTTTGTTTGCAATTTTTTTTTTCTATTAGTGTATGTGTATGTTTAAAAACCATTTATAATTTTTAGTAATGCCATTAATGATATATGTGAAACAAAAATTTGTAAGTTTTAACCTAATCAACGTATTTTAGATGTGTATCGTATATAAATTATTAAAGATTTTACAGTCATCGACATGAGGAAACTACTAGTCATAACCAACTAAATTAGTTTTAAATAACAACTAAAAAATTTTAATTTTAGTGTTAGTAGTTTAATTGATTATAACTCATAAATATTCTTTGATATTGATTGATTGTATTTGCAGTTAAAAAAGAACCTTCGTTCAAAACTTAATTCAATAAAATTACAAAGTGAAAAGCATATCCATATGAAATGGACAAAAGTATTGGCAATTTGACCAAACCTTCTACCTTATCATACACTGATATTAAATGAAATTGGAGAACAACCATTTTTTGTGTTCTAGAAAACTATTTTGGACAGAGTCACCCGACGCCGAAAAAATCAGTACGAAGATTTATCCAACTTATACAAAAGTCGTGAGCTGTCGTGAAGAGAGCTAAGAAAGTTCAAAAATTATTTAAAAGACTAATATTTCGGGGATGTCCAGACCCCCAGAATCCCAGTCATTTTCTATCACTTGGTTTTTCTTTAGTAAAAAGTTCCTAAAACCGACATTAGTCGAGAATATTGAAATTATTTCACTACTTTAATCCGTAAACACAGGCTGGGCACTAAGGAGAGAGTTGGCCTTGCTTAAATCTTTTTAAATAATACCCAAAAAAAAAAAAACAATTTTTTTTGATAACAATACTGTCAGTTTATGAACTATTCTTTAGAAAATCAGTTTCCTCTGATAAAGTTGAGTTCAAATTAACAGAAATACATTTCCATTCCATGTTAGAGAAATCTGTCGATCTCTGCTCTAGCTTTTACTAAAAAACCAAGGTTGGTTATTGTTAGATATGAGATCTTTTAAATTGTGTCCTATTCCTTAAAATTAAGAAGTGTGTTTTAATGTTTAAAGAACTTTTTTTTTTTTTTGTTTACCAAACACCTTAACCACAAAGAGCGAGATATGTATGTGCTTATGTGTGTGTATGATAGAGAGAAAAAAGTCAAGAGACAGCGAGTGAGTGAACGAAAGACAGAGACAGAGTGTGTGTGAGAGAGAAAGAGAGAGGTCGAATCATATTGCTGCTGATTTCTGCTTTGAAATTATATGGTGCACTGCCCCAAAGAGAAAGTTTTAGAAATGTTATAGTTGCATTTCGTTTACCTTGAAAACTCAAACGATTCTGATAGATCTCAAATATATCGAATGTTTTATAGCATGGCTCATAGCCGATTGCATCAATGTTA
Source organism: Drosophila willistoni (assembly GCF_018902025.1). Classification (NCBI taxonomy): domain Eukaryota; kingdom Metazoa; phylum Arthropoda; class Insecta; order Diptera; family Drosophilidae; genus Drosophila; species Drosophila willistoni. Next base: position 7,469,327 of record NW_025814051.1, read on the forward strand.
TCGATATCGATTTGAATTTGTTGACAATCAGAATTGTTAGCAGCAGCAGCAGAAACTGGGTTACAATTTAGCATATGGGAGGGTATCACAAATAGGTTTTGCTCCATTATCTCGGATGATCTCGGTTTGGAAATGTTTACGTTAACAGTGTCACTTGCTGTTCTCGTACAGGTTGTTGGTGTTGCTCTTGTTGTAGCTGCTGTTGTTTCAGTCGTTATTGGTTGTGCACACTGTACAGGTACATTCTGGGGGGTTTCGATTTTATTGGTTGATTTGGTTGGTTGGTCGGGTGTGTTGGAAAATGTTTATGATTAGTGTTAGTTACGTATCTTAAAAATTTCCATTTTTTAATTTGTGTGTGGTTTTTGTTTCATTCTAAATGCATTTGTATTGAAGAAATAATTTGAACTTACTTCGCTATCTTCACAGTCAGCATCATCACGAGAATCGTTTGTTAGCCCCTGCACAAAGTGGACATCGTTGCTTGGATCATCTGAGGCCAAATGGGCACGAAATTGTTTATTTCTATGGGATAGACCAAAAGTGCAAATTGATATAATTTTTCGATTAAAAAGGAGTCCCGAAAGAAGGTTTGGTTATATTACCTTAGCTCAAGCTGTTGCATTTGCTGAAAATGTCTCAATTTGCCATTGGCCAAATCCAATTTCTCCTCAAGGGCAGCATTTTCCACACACTTGATTGTGTATTTATCAGAAAACGAAAGAATTTCCAAACGCAGCTCTTCCAGTTCCTCTCTGAAAGAAGAGTCGGTTATATAGACTAGAGCCATTAAAAATTGTTACTTGAACTTACTCTCTCAACTTGGTTCCATCACCACGCATATGTTCACCTCGTTGAACTTGTCGCAAAAACTCCTGTTTGAAACGTGCCACCTCGCGCTGAACTTCGCTCTGGTGAGCCTTACGCATGGCATCAAGTGCCGCCAGTGTTGCCTAAGCAGGTAAATTAATTAACTAACAGTCCATGGACAGTTTTTCTTTTTTGTGATAAGGCCTACCTGTGTTTCTTCAGCCAAGGCGGTTTCTTTCTCTGCCAATAGACGCTCGATTTCCGATTGATGCTTTTCCTCTATTTCGCAAATGAGTCTGCGATGCGATGTCTCCATAGCACTTAGGCCCTTCTCGCAAAGTGTCTATTAAATTAAAGAGTTTTAGCCTCTTGAACATTGTAAAGCCTTTCTAAACTTACCCTCAATTGTTCTATTTCCAATTGATAACGCTTACGGAAGCTCTGCTCATCGGCCACATTAGCGTGTTCGTTGTGATAGACCTCCCTAAGGCATTCCAATTGCTTGCCATGCTCTCGCTCTAGAAGCTCCAGACGTTTCTCCAGCCTCTTGCAGCGCTCTTGCTGTTTACGCAACTCTTCGCTTAGCTCAGTGCGCTGCAGCAAGAGCATCTCCTGTTCCTGTTCCTGTGTGGCACATTTTTCCAAGGCCGTGGCCAGCTCACTTTCCCTTTGCTCCAGGAGCAATTCGCTACGCTGAAGATCGCTTTCGGTTTGCTGCTGCAAGGCGGATAACTTTTCCACCCGTTGCCTTAGCTCACAGCACTTGTGGCAGGCATCTTGAAGGCAACTAAGTTCCATTTGCTCGGTCACCATCACACAGGTTTCGGCTAGAGTTCTTTCCAGCTGTCTTAGACCATCCTTGCGTTCGTTCATGGGAGAGACGGAACGTCGACTACGCTGACCAGCGCGCAATTGTTGCAATTGGGTTAGACTCTGTTCGAGTCGCTCTTTGCTGCCCAGGAGCACATGCTCGAGACTGTGCAGCCGTTGCAGCAGGTGGGCGTTCATGGGACTCTGACTGGATTCACTGCTGCTTGACGACTCTGTGCATGGGGTGCTGCTGCTTTCCATTGATTTGCGTTCAACAGTCTCCCGTTGAAGTTCACTGAGTTTGAGTTCCAACTGCTCTTTACCCTTCAGTGAGAGGGAGCGACGTCTTTCGGATTTGGCTAGTTTTTGTTTCAAAGCTCTCACTTGACGCTCTGAACCACTGTACTTAAGAGTTAAATCTTGTATACGTGCCGCCATCAATTGAAGCTGGGCTCCATCCTCGAGTTTAGAGCGTTCCAGTTTCTGTTGGAGAGCTGCTTGGGCCAATTCCAGGGCATCGTATTGGTTTTGAGATTGCTTCAGCTCTCGCTTCATGGCTCGTATCTCATTGACAGCCTTCTCGAAACGTGAACGCAGTTCATTGTACTCTTCGGCCAGCGAATCTCTCTGCAGACAATACGGATCAATGTCGCTAATGGTGGTTAGATCACTCAGCGAATCCATGCGCTTCATTTTATGACGTTGCAGATTACTAAGACTAGCCACTTGATTGCTATCCGCCTGAAGTTCTCTCAGCTTTTTATACAAACTCTCATTCTCCTCAATGCCTTGGGCCAGACGATCCTCCAACTGCTTGATTTTACACTGACTCTCGGAGAGTTGGAGGCTCAGACTGTGCATTAGTTCGGCAGCACTTTGCTTGGCATTGGCCAGTTCCCCATTCAACTGTTGCTGTTGCTCCTGCAGACGAGCTGTCAGCTGTTGTTCGGTACGTTGCAACGTGCTTAACAGCTCCGACATGCGAGCCTCGCGTAGAGTGGCCTCCGCTCGAAGCGTTTCGCATTGCTGCTTCAGTTCACGATCTGGTAGATGCTCTTCGGGAACCACCAATAGTGGTAGCTCATCGCTGGCCACACTATCCACAGTGCTGCGACGTGAACTGGGCGGAGAGCTGCGACTACGTTTGTGTAAGCTGGCCAGACTGCGATTGCGCAGACAGCTGCGCAGCACCGGAGGCGATGGCGACAGAGGCGAGCCCCAGTCGAGGCTATCTCGACGACCACCTTCGGATGCGGTGCGATATTCCTCATCAGAGGAGAAGTGCGGTCCAGCTGGTGTTCCGGGTGTCACGGGACTCGACACCGCCGGCTGTAATTGAGCCTTAATGAAGTCTTGTTCAATATCTGTTGGCTTTGTTGTAGCTGTCGGTGTCTCCACCAGCTGTTGGGGTAATCCAGCTGCACTTCTCAGCACAGCTAGCCAACTGTTCCTTGAACTTGGGGAGAGACTGGCCAATAGTAGACGTTGCTTATCCCAGGTTATCAGCTGGAAAGCATGTTGTTTGGTTGCATTAGGTTCGGCCAGCACATTGGTCAAGCTGTTGACATCCAAGACGCCATCAAGAACACCCCGCTCTTCGCATAGTGGATCACGGTAATAAAACAGAGCAGCTCCACTAAGAGTGAACCAATGCTTTGACCATTCACCCGTTCGGTTATCCTGCTTCATTAGCCAACCCTTCTTGGCATTTAACGACTCTTCGGCATTTGGTTTGCCCGACGATTTGCTTGGGGTTGAAGCTTTGCTACTGGCCACCTTACTAACCGATCTCAATTCATCCGTTTTGGCCATATAGTTGGCACACATCTCATCTAGATTACAACCACCGTCGGGGTCACCACGTTCATGTTGATAATGCTTGGCCGGTTTCAATTGAAGCTGCAATCGTGGTGTACATTTGCTTTTAGCCTCTACTTGCTGCTTCTGTTGTTGCTGTTGCTGCTGTTGTTGTTGGGATACCATAACCGTGGGTATCTTCTTGACTATGGCGGATACAATTGCTGGCGTTGAATTGGCTGCCAATGGCAATGACTTTGGTCTCTCGCTGCTGCCCGTACTCTGATTTGATTTGTTCGTCGATGTCACTTGAAAATCGGTCTCATCCCGCGATGCCGATGAAAACTGATGATAATGATGCTGATTATTGAGGACATTATTAACAGCCGCCGACCAACGTTTGTTCTGCTGTTGACTTAGGTTCGTTATGGTATTGGCAATATCTTTAATGGTCTTCTCATCACGTCGAATATCTTCAATAAGCAGACATGTCGTGGGTTGGGAAACTGTATTAAAGAATTGAGAAAGAATATTCGATTAAATTTAGAAATAAGAATAGGTTCATTTATCTCGAATTTAAAAATTATCATCAAATAGGGCACTAACGAACCAAACTTCTATCAAATTAAATTTACCTTAAAAATTATTTTCTTATCCTGGAGCATCCATGCTGATAGTAAATTATAACTAATTTAAAGTTAAAGTCATTAACTAAAGTTTTCTTTACGAGCCAAGACAAGTTAATTTAACCTCAACTCAACTTTGTTTTATCGATGATAGCCATTGCCTGCAATCATCTGTAGGCGAACTAATGAGTTCTTTTATAATTGAAGGAGTTTCTAAAGCAAAATGGGTTTTATTCCCACGTAAATGACTACGCCTCAAGCGTAATAAATTAGCCATCCTTATCCCAAATAAACGCAAAAAGGCAGACATTGCAATGCAGCCATTTACTTTTAGCTTTAGTTTGCTTTCATCATTATTGGCAAAAACGTCTTCATTAAATTCTGTGAAATATGAGCATGTATTTTTTGTAATTTCATTTTAGTTTTGATCTTCCACATAAGCAAACCATATCAATGCCATTGACTGAAATTAACTTAGACACTGGATCTTTGTGGCAAACACACACACACACGCACACACACACACACACACACCCCTAACAATATTTATGTTAGCCATAAAACCATAAAACCAATGCTGGCACGAGAGGAGACTACCAAAGTTATGTGCGCGCAAATATAATAAAATTATTAAAACGGAGAAAAAAAAGGGTTGTAAGTGGATCCTTTTTTCGCAGAATATACATGGAGGCGAAAGAGAGCCTAGGAGAAATGATGGTGATCGGTTGATAAGAACCACCAGAACCACTGACCACTGTGGTTAGAGTAACCGAGCCAAGAGAGGGTCATAATTTTATTAACACCCAAACGAAAGGCATCAAGGGAAGGCAAAACTTGAAGTTGTCCCATAAAATATATGATTACAAAATATAAATTTAGACTTCACTTTTCAAGTTCTTCACATTTAGGTTTATTATGATTATGAGATGCACAACACAACAGCGCAAAAGCCAAAGCCTGGCAAAAAGGCAATGGGGACTTCTGAGTGCGCGCATCAATTCGGTCAGTCGAACAGGTTCGTTCTTGCAGGTTGGCAAAAGCTTTTCGGTCGCTTTCTGTTGGCGTTTATCTTGATTATTGAGTACAAAAAACAAAAGAAATAAGAAAATGGAAGGCAAAAAAAAAAAAAAACAGGGGAAAAGGGAAAAAATAAAAAGCGAAAGGAGAACACTGGTGAACCCTCGGCGTCATCATCATCATCAACCTACTACTCTACTACTACTACTACTACTACCATCGCCATCAACACGATTCCAAAAAAGACATCGCCAGACAACGTAGACGTAGATGTCCGCCTCTGACAGAGAGTGACTGACTCACCGGGCAGGTTCAAGGTTACTGTGCTAAATGATTGGCGTCAAGGAATTGTGTCTGATATGGGGTAAGGGGGGATTTGCCTTTAATTGGTCGACTTGTCGGTCGATTGCCAAAGAAAAGATGACCAAAGTGGCCCTGGCGACGCATCGTCGATTACGGCTTGAACGGGGGGGGGAGCCTCCTCAAAAATCATGAAACGACAAGCGACTGCCTGACTGACTCTACGAATAGTTCGTACGTTGAGTATGTCAGCAATGGAATTTATAATGCTTATGATATTACCCATATATACTCGAATGTTGCTTACATACATTCATAGGTACATATGTACTATGGTGTAGATGGGCGGCAAAACATCAACATTACGAACAAATCAGTTCAACTCTCTCAACAACTGACGGGCCAAGTTTATTATAAACTGATGTGAAGTATCACAAAGAACACGCAAGGAGTATCAGTTAAGAAGGCACTTGAATTGCTTTAGGGGTTTTGTTAAACCAATTAGTGATCGAAAGTTAACTAAGCTGATTTTTGTACCTACTTTAATGACATTAATTTTTCTCATCTTCACATTTTATAGTTAATGACTGTAGAACCAGAAATATGGTTTTTACATATTTTTCATCAAAAATGTGTTTCGGTTATAACGGTTATCGGAAAAGCTAACTTTTGTGGCTATAGTTTATGGTTAAACTGTGTAGATGGGGTTAGAGAAATATTGTTTTTATGCTTTTCTTTCAAAAAAACTTGATTTGGGTTATATTGGTTATTTATAGAATTTAAACTATAAGCTACATTTTACAATTAACAACTTTGGTTGTTTCCTAATCCGAAAATGTACCTTTAATTTTCAACATTTTTGCGTATTAATCATACGTTTACGATTTTAATCACTTTCGGGTAAAGATTTCGGTTGATGCTTGCTTTTTGGGAGGTTCGCTTTATAAAATTTATTGGCTAACCCCATGACTTCCTTTTAATGCCTTGTTTTGTTTACAGGTCATCAGGGATTCGTGTAATAAATACCGTAATAAATTTGTAGATACACATACATTACACATATTCGAGCCTCTTAAATCGTCTTGCTCTTATTTTTTATCTGGTTCTTTGTTTCGCTTTTTGTTGCCCTGTTGCCCTTGATGTGTTTTGCACCATTTAATATTTATTGTGGCTTTTACTACGCGCTTTCAAGTTCAAGATCAAATCTGCCTCTGCCTCTGACTCTGCCTCTGATCACAAAGGCTTCAGAGAAACAGCAACAGCTAAAGCAACTAAAGAAAATAAACCCTTGCCCGGTATAAGGTGCTAAGTGTAATTAAGTTGATAAAAACTGTGTTTTCTGATATATGAAGAGAAGACAACGATGCACCGCATAGTAGTTCAGGCTCTATAATTATAGTTTGCCTTCCATAAGGATGTAGTGGAGAAACAATGTGCAAAACAAAATGCAAGAAGCTGGGAAATATCTGCGGAGGGGGGAGATTTTAAAAACAAATTTAGTTTTTTTTTTCTCGCCCCCCTTTTCTCATTTTGTGTCGCTGGAATTGAAGCGTTTTTTCATTTCTTTAATTAACAACATTTGATTAATTATTGGTACAATTAAGCTGGCTCAGAACAATCCACTCAATCATTGAAACCAAAAGCTCCGCCTTAACCATAATAAATAATCAAATTGCAAGTTGATTTGCCTTTTGCTGTTTTGCCCCTCCAAAAGGGGGAAAATAACGACGGTTTTGGGCGAATGAAAGCGAAAATTGCCTCTCTGTGTCGGACAACTATCAGTATGTGTGTGTGTGTGAGTCTTATCCCCTCCCACCACTCTTCCTCTATGTCTTTCACTGCCTTGTTGTCTACCCTGGGGCCCCCTCACACGATGACTTTGAATAATTTCTAACTGGCTTGAGAAAAGAGGCAAAGACTTGGACACCAGCCATCCAGCCAGCCAGCCATGTTGCATAAATTTTGCTTGCAAGTCGTTACACTTATGAATATTGATTGGTTATTGGTGGTGCTGGTGGTGGTGGTGGTGCTGCTGCTGCTGTTCTTGCTGCTCGAGATACTGGTGATGCAAAGTGTGGTTAGTTCTGGCTAGTCTGCAAAAGTCTCGTAAATCGTACAACTTGCATCGTTAGCTGCCGACGACGCCTTCTCCTTCATCTCATCTATAGAGAAACTTATATAGTCGGCTGTCATTTTGCATTTGCCCAGAAGTTGTCCGAGCCACCAATATACCCACCCCAATACCCCTCTCTCTAAGAATATAGAAGAAGGCATGATTGCAACGAGTTGGATAATCCTCTGAGCTTCAAATATAATTAAATTCTAAATGGATTTGCTAATTGTCTTTCCTTTTCAATGAATAGTTTATCCCTGATTTTTGGTTGCCAGAGATTTGTTTTCTATTATTAAGAAAGTTCTACAGCCAACCGAGAAGTATAGAAAAAATTAAGAAAATGTAAAATTGAACTAAAATTATAAAAAACATCTTTATCAATACTACTTTAAATAAGCACCAATTAGTTTACATTTTTTTAATCGCAAGATGTGATCTTATAACTTTGATCAAAATGTTTTGGATTAAATTTGTATCAGAAATTATTCTAATAAAATTTCTATTAAACAATAGAAAAATAAACATTTTCAGATATTATTACATATTTGGCAACCGAAATCTGGAAAATGTAGTAATTTAGAAATTTAGATATCTTATAGATATTTTACTTAATTATTTTTATATTTTATATTTTAATTCGAATTAATCGGTATATTCTGAGTTATTGATAATAAATAAAAGATTAAAAAGCTTCATAGCCACTTTTGTAGTCATTATATCGATTAATAATATTATTTTATATCATATTTTTTCCAATTTCTTTGCCCTTTCCGTTAAAAAAGAAGGTTTTTCTTAAAATCTCTTTGTAATTCAAAAAAGCATTCCCCATTAATGTTTTGCTACTCCTTTCTCGTCTATGTTAATATGTTCCTTTTAGGGTCATTTTTATCAATCGTCTAAGCAACAAAGTATTAAATGAATTACCTTCTCATTTTTATGTAGTTTTACTAACTGCATTTCGTCACATTTTGTGCAAATTTTTGCACTCAAGCCAAGTCAGGTCTTCAATTCATTTTCTCTGGCAGCAGTTTTTGAGATTTATTTGCTGTTATTCAGTTTGCTGTGAAACTTTGCCCATTACACCAAGAGAGTTCTTCAAGAGACCAAGAGAGAAAAGCAAAAACCTATATATTTCAACCTGGCCCCCTGTCTGACGATGGCCTTAACTGGCCGTCGGGCTATTAGGTGTAGACAGTTTTTTAATCTTTGTCGTTAGGCTGAGGCTTTTCACTCCATACACACACACACTTCCTTGGCGAATAAGTCACTTCTGAGAGCCCCCCAGTTGAATTGCCTCATTTGCCTTATGCACAATTTTCCTTATAGATGGAATGTAATTAGTCTATGTCAGCACTACAACATGAAAATGCCCTAAAGTCCTTCTCTTGCAGTCTTTTGGTAACCGATCTAGCGGACTTGAAACTGAATTCGATATAGAGTGAGTTGTAAGGTGAGATTTTTAAAATGGGTTTAAAGTTTAAAACAATAACATTAAAGCATAAGAGGGTAAATTAATGATTCATTAGTTTCTTTGTACGATTTTATGCAAAGACTTATCAGGTCTATTATAGGATCATCAGAATAGAAGTTTTCTGTGTTAATATCGATAAGTCGATTAGTAATTCTCAATGGTAGGAGAGCTTCTTTGATTGATTGAACTTTTTAAACGGCCCTCGCATATAGTCAAGAGTTCTAATTCTTAGGTTTTTACATTGTATAGTTACTTTTCCTTCCCTCCCTCTCTATGGCAACTATAGCCAACGTCATTGTTGTTAGTCTACGAAAACAAACGGGTTGAAGGGGTAGTAGACACACTATAATTTAAGCGTGAATATCATTTTTCCATGAACAAGTATCCTGCAGCAATGTATGTGAGAACATTCACAGTAACTGCAATTACCAAGCCATTGAAGACTTCGCGGCCAGTGAGGCGATGCCTTTTGAACGGACGATTCTTTGGCCCAGACTGTTGGCCAACTGTGGCCAAAAGACTGCGCCTCCGACTAAGGGCCATGTGACTCTGTATAGCTGTCTGTGTCTGTGTCCATACTCTGCGATCTAAAGAAAATTTATGAAGCCTACCATTATACGATGTTAAGTAGTGGAGAATCCCCTCCATCTCACTGCATCTCTTTTGTCCCCCTCATTCAGTATTTATGTGTGTGTGTGTGTGAATTCAAGGTTAATTTCGTGGCTGTAGCTTTAACTAGCTGCACGCACTTCCCCTTAGCCAAGATCCCTTCTATACATGACTGCCCTATCTTCTGGCCCTTTTTGCAATCCTTCAACTTTATGTGTTTGTGTGTGTGTCTGGGCCATGGTTGATAATTTTGATTGCTGCAAGCCATAAATGATCATAAAAATTATAGCAGCCGATACAAGCAGAGCAACGGCAGCAAAAAAAAAAAACCCACCAACAACAGCTAAAAATATATGGCTGTCAGATGAGAGACCAAAATACAGAGCAGAATATGAAAGATTGTTTAAATAATTGGTAAGAGGGTAGCGGTTGGCGAGTTAGGCAAAAGTAAAAGTCACTTTATCAACTTTGGTTTTTATTCTTAATACATAAATACTGATTTTTCTCTCTTGTGAATTTCTTCTATCAGTTTCCTATTGCCTTACGTTGAGTTCACTCAAAAGCTGCTGGGTTTGTCTCTCAGCTAAGTTGAATGAAAGCTTTTCTCTTATTAAACTATAGAAATATAAAATTTATTAGGGGGATTCTAGAAAAGAGGTACTCAAAAACAAATCAATTCTAAGTTCAAGCAATTTAAATGCGAACTTAGCTTTTATTCTCAATGGATTGAACGAATACATATCAAATATAAATCAAAAATTCTCATGTGAAAGAATAGTGGCTACGATTAGTGCCCCACTGTTTCATCTTCTTCATCTTTTGTTTTTTTGATTATTCCTGTATTAAAAATTAACTTACCCCGATTTGTGATCTCATTGCCAGCATTACGATTATTCTCATCCTGTCCACCCAAACGACTGGCATCTTTTGATTTTCTGCTGGATGAAACTTGCTGCTGTTCTCCATCTGCATCATCATCCTCTTCATCATCATCCTCGCCAGTTTCGACGCCATCGTCTTCCTCATCATCTTGGCTCGGATTTGTTGTTGTTGTGACAATAGTGTTTGAGCTACCAGTTGGCACTTCCAAATTGCTCAACAAATTTCCAGCCGATTGGGACGACGTTAGTGTGTCCTTGTGATATGAACTATGACGATTGCCCAATTTGGTTGATAAATCTGTATTATTATTATTCGATTGTCGCAGGCTCGTAACCACTTGGCCACCTGGCAATGTGGCACTTCGCTTATGTCTTCCCTTCGATTTGGGAAATGCTGCCAATATGTTAAGCCACCATTGCGATTCCTCTTGGCTGGTGCCCTTGACAAAGGTAACCCTTTCCGGAGTGGTTATGGCAATGGAATTGGGATGACCAGTTACCTCTACAGCGCTGGTCACCTCAATCACTTTGGTCATATCGATGCAGGCCTGCGGCACCGTTTCGGGCTACAGGAAAAGAGATTGAAAAAAGGAAACATATTAGTGAGTTGTAAGAAAGAGGATTAGATGTAATATTAATTAAAAAATACCTAATATTATTCAGTATGTTTTATAAGCAATTCATTCCTATTTATGTATTCTTTTCAATAGTGATTTAGGTATGGCTTAGAAATCGAAATCCATTATTACAGTTATAGGTGATTTTTCAGTAAGATTCTGAAGAATTTATCGAGTTCAAAATGCTAATGAATATCTTTGGAACGCTGAACTAACTTTTACTTCAGTCTTATGATTAAAATTGTTGTGAACTGCAACTAAAATACACTTTATTGTAAATAATATTTTTAATAAATCTTCATCTACATCTACTCAATCAGCAAAAGCTATCAAATTAAATAATTCTCCTGTTTCCCAGCAAATTCAAACACAACAAAAATTACGTCATTGACACAAAAAACATGCATAATCTTAAACAAATTTATTAATAAAATCGGGGGAAAAAAAGTAAATTTATTTAGCTGTTGTGTCGCTTTAGTTTAATCAATTTGTTCGCACGCGCCAACGCTTCAAGTTTTGCGAACTTGTTATGTTACCTTTTGTCTGGCCTTAACCGATAAGATTTCATATCTTCTTCGTTGACTTCTTTTCAGATAAAAAAGTAAAAAGCAGAAGCTGAATTTTAATTTCTTGGGATGTTCAAATAAATTTATGGTGCATCAGTAAACAAGTTTATATAAATGAATAAGAAAAGAGAGATTTTAGTTTCTATTCTAATAAGATCAAAATTTTGATACTCTTAAAAAATGACCCTAACTACAAGGGCAGAAAAAAATATTTTAAAAATGTTTAAAAACATATCAAAAAAATTTATTTATAATTTTAATAATAAAAAATAGCTGGTATTTGATGGAAAAAATATAGTTCTTGTTTGATTTACAACTATTTTCATCAACTTTGATCATCTTTGGTAGAAATATCAAACTTCTTTAATTGCAATAATTTTGAAATACTGAATTAAGTTTATCTGTAAAATTATGTCAAAAATAGCAAATACCTTTTACTAAACCTTTTACCCTAAACTAGAAGGTATTAAATATTTTTAAACCTTTAGTAAAAGAATATTTTGTTCAACAATTTTCAAATATTTGTATCAATTTTTGGTAGCTTTATTTGTTTACCAAATAATGACACAAAATTCTATTCTATTTTATTTGTTTGTATTTTTTTGTTTTGTTTAAAAGTTATTTATTTGCTTTTATCTTTAGTTTATTTTCTGTGTGTCGGTTTTCTCTCAATTGTTTGATTTACTTACATAATCGTCAACAGAATACGTCAGTTCGCCGTCATCATAGAGAACAAACCATCGTCTTTGCCAACGCTGAAAATAGAATAGAGGAAAATTTTTAAATGAATATCAAAATATTTGATTAAAATTTTTTTTGTGAGATTATAAGAAATCCAGTAAACAATGCAAATAAAAACGTTTATTAAAACTAAACAAATTTTATAACAAACCAAACAGTATTAATTCAATTAGAAATGTTAATTAAAATTCGCATTTAAGTGCTGATAATGACACAATTTTTTAGATTTTTAACCTGATTGGAACTATCTTCATAGCTAATGTCGATGAGTTAATTAGAATTGATTTTTCAATGTTTTGGCCATACTTGGCAAGAGTTTCCTTGTCTTAATGGGGATCAAGATCATCTATATTATTGAAACCACTTCTTTTCTTCGTACATTTTGATCAATCAATCATTAACCTGTCTGTATACCTAACACACCCATTAACTCATTCATTGTTGACATATAAAACCCTTTAGCTCTCTCTACACTATTTGCTCTTCATTAAACTAAAGTTTCAAAATGGGAAGGTCCAGGGTTTGGAGGATGAAGGTGCCCAACCACTCACTCTTCAAACTCAATACGTATTTGCAATTTGCGAATTGTGTAAATTATTTACAACGCCTCCGCATCAGTGAGAAATCATAATTCCTTTTATATGCCGGTTGCTGTTACTCTCTGTTGTCATTCTTATGAAAAGCCTTGCAACGCCTTCGCACTGATTCATTGTGTATCTCTGCTCTATATGTACATACATATACGTATGTATGCGAATCAGATTCTGATTGTTATTATTGTTGCATACATAAAATCATAACAAATCGTAGAGTAGAGCGGGTACGACTCTCCTTTGGATATTTATGCAAATTGCTAAAAGTCAAAGCAAATTAAGCTCAAGCTTTCAGTCCAAAGAAGAAGATGACGTTGAAATGTTACCAAAGAAGAAGCAGACTTAAACCAGAGCAGATCAGACCACAGAATACTAGGTGTGTCTTGGCTATCCATAAAAAAAAAAATACGAAAAATAAAAACAGAACTTGCACACGAATAATCAAGAGTCTATTTTTCACTTTACGCTCCAGTTCTTATTTCTTATTCGACCCTCTTTCCATAAATATTTCGTTGGCAGAATGAAGCAAAAGGAATCGCAAATGCCCCACAGATCTTTTAATCAAAAGCTAATACGTCAGCAAATGGATTATGGCCAACAAAAAATCATTTTTCTACATCCTTTTGACATTAGTATTCAAATTAGTTGTACCATATACAGAAAAGCCTTTGGCAAAGATAACTTGTCTTTGCTACAGAATACTTTATGACTAAAGACATGACGTTATTTGGCCGCACTCATAATAAATTTTTATTTGACCATTTTGGCAAGCTTCAAAGTCATAAATAAATTGCATCAGAATTTAGTTACACTGCAACAAATCAAATAAAATCTTTGGTGCATTATATTCGTGTCGTTTTGGGTGAAAAATTTTATAGATAATATTGACATTTTTTTGACGCTATGTAAATTCCATTCAAAGTAATATGTATTATTTTAACTAAAACAGCTTTGGAAGTGAATGCGAAACCCGTCTTAGATTTGTAATATTCATTTTACAGTAAAACCTCGTTTATCTAAATTACTATTAACAAATTTACTAGTACTGTTTCGAGGTAAAATATATTCGCCACCAAGCTCTGAATACGTTTACTATAAAACATGTTTATTTTTCTCACTTTTCAAACTGTCTAAATTGCGTGAAAAAAAGTTCAAATAAATGTTAGAGCAAGCGATATATTTGTTTTTAAATTAAAAAAAAAACTTCGACCCATGAGAAATTATTTTGTAGTAAACAACAAGTGTTCCAGACCTCCAAAACCATTTGCATTCAATTTGTCGAGGGTTAATTGTGGCTTAACTTAAAAACAACTTCAGCTCTATTTATATAATATACCATTACATATATGTATATAGAGCTTTTATATTAAATATTTCTAAAATTTAAGACATGTAGAATAAATGAAAATATGTTTTATTAATTTTTTGTTTCTAAAAATCCAATGCATATGTACTTTTATATTTTTAAAAAATTCACAAAAATATCTCGTCCCGCTTCACCAAGTCCGGCCCTTTCTAAGATCAAAACAAAAGTTTCAAGACTCTGATACAAAATTTTTACATGCATGTGACTAAATTGATACCCTCACATTCTTTTTGACCTGGCTAATTTACATGAATGCCAATTTAAAATAATTTTAAAGATTTTTTTTATATTCTTGAATTCATGTGCAAGAAAATGTCAGGAATCATAAAAATGATATTATTTATTTACCTGTGATTTGATTATAAATTGGGCCATTATATTTTATGAAATAATAGGCAAGACATAAAAAAGAAAAAAATAAAACTAACGACAGAACAATAAAATTTTTGTAAATATAATAAATCAACCAATAAAAATTTACCAGAGTGTGTTTTATTATCTAAACAATTGTGCGGTTTTGTGAACTGAAGCGCAAGTGACCACAAATAGGGAAACATGATCTATTAACAACAACAACAATAATAATAATAAAAAAAAAACTATTATCATTACGCCAATTTAGTCATATATGGAAATATTCTGGTCATTTCCTTAAACAGATAAACACTGAAATGGGACTGAACAACATGGTAAAACAAATTAGATTATGTTACATACAAATAAAGTGTGTAGTGTAGCCTAAATAAGTTACCTTTTACCCCTCAATGCTCTCATCCCTAGCATCATCATCAACCAACCTACATACATACATACTATATACATAGAGAAAAGCCGCTTAGGTTGCATTGCCGTTTAGAAGCCCCACATATTAAATGGTCATTGGTGTTATATGGTGGGGGGGTCTGGGGGTCGTTGGAGGTGCCAAACTAGGGGAAATCGGTTTTGACAGGTATGCTGGCGTCATTCGTCATTCGCCTTTCGGGGTTAAATGTCAGCACAGTGCTCAAGGGGGCCAAATCACCGCAGATAACGCACTGTACTCACTGTAATCGGTGGGGGTTTCGTGTGGCCACCTAATAGGCCTGTCTGCCTGATAACATATACTCTCAGACTCTTAACAATCGTATGACTTTTTTCCTTCGTTTATTATTATTATTATTATTGTTTTATTGAACCCCCTTATGATTATCAGGTGGTAGGGGTGTTTGGGTTTCATTTCTAAAAGGAGTTTGTTATCTTTTCGAAAACGTTTTTGTGGGTCAGTTGTGGCATTAGCATTCACTGGGTCAGTAATGATCAGGTGCATGGCGCATGACCAGAAATTAAATAATTTCTCTATCTATATATTTAATTTTTAATTATATTCCTAACTGATAACCCAAAAAACACCACTTAAAACACTTGGGGTGGGGTGCGGCTAAATGGCAATCAAAATATTGAGAATTCGAATGTGTTTCTTAATTGAAGCATCATTTAATTTTGATTTCCCAGCAGATTGCCAATATGGAGCAAAAAGTAATGTCTAGAAATTTGAAAATATTCCAATCTACTTGCCATCTATTTCATATGCATATGGGTGGGTATGTAGTATATAGAAATATGTGCCATAAACAAGTTCAAGTATTATTTATGTAAATTGCAGCACGCTTTTTTTTCTTCCGCATACTTATCTCTCTCTTTCTTTATTGCTTTACTCTTTCTCTCGGAGCACTGCATGTGCCTTAACCCACTGTTACCCATTCCAATAGAGTGAGGGAAATTTCCAATATTCTTAATAACAATAGGTGTAATCTAATCGGCGTTTCAATTCAAAGTGTTCAATTAAGTGGGATAGGTTTAAAGTTATCATAAAAGAAACTATAATAAAAAATATTGGGAAAACAAACCATTTAATCAACTTTATGTGGTAGTAAATATTATTTAAAATTGAGCTTATTATTTCGAATTCGTTATAAATTTATGTTGGAAATTTGCAATCAAATTTTATTATTATTATTATTATTAAAGTTTCTAAGTTTAATTTTCTATCCTAAATAAAATAAAATGCAAATGTAATACATATATGAAAACGAAAACTAACATAATATAAATAAAATGTTTAAATGGAATAAAAAACAAAATCTAATATATGCAGGTATTCATACGATTTATTAAACCCCAGTTTTGAAATCAAAAGAATTTACAATAAAAAAAAGGTATAATATAAATAGAATGTAAGTAAAAATTATTAAAACCAAAACCAACAATAAAAAATATATAATAAACAGAATCCAAATGAACTCATAAATCAAAATAATGTTATAAAACGTTTAAAATTTGTTTTGCAATCATCTACAAACTTTTAGATTACTTCAAGATTATTTGACATTTTAGTTGTTTTTAATTTTTGAATAAGAGAAATATTTATTAGAATATATTGTTGTTCCTTGAAATAATAAAAAATTAATCTTTATCAATACTAACTATTTTAAAATAAATAAATACATAAAATAAAAATAATTTGCCAAACTTAAAATATAAATATATATAAATATTAGAAATCTTTAGTTGAAAACTTTATATTTTAAATTTATATATGGAAAAAAATTAAACTAAAATTCTCTTAAAAATCTAAAGCATTGCCTAAAGATAAGTTTTCATTGTATCCTATGAGAAACTAAACTAAAACCATAATGCTAAATATGTTAAACCATAACCGAAACGTTAATTTGTTACGGTTTCATGTCTCTCCCCGTTAAAAGAATGCCATATCGTATGGGTTAAACATTTAACTGTTTAATTATTTGCAATTTATTTATAGGTATATTCTTTTTTGTTGTTTCTCTCCCTATATAGAGATAGCCACCGCTATATGTTTCGTGTGTTAGATGGGCTCGGTCTTTATATATATATAAGTTTCTATATGCATTGCTAATGAGCTGCGTTAAGGGGGCGTGTGTCAGCCCCCACAGACCCCACAGACCCCACAGCCCGTTCCCAGCATCAATCAACTCATATATGTACATACATGGAACGTGTTAAGTGCCTAATAGAAAGAAAGAAAAACAAGCTCTTTGCACTCGTGGCGATCGGTATTCAGCCCTCTCTGGTCTTTCCTCTCTCTCCACCCCTGATGTCTCAGCTAACCACTTGTTTATGCAAATTAAGCCGAAGTTCAATTGTAAGTTCGTTTCTCTGCATTAGTTTGCCTATTGCTTTGACATTCAATGAAGGTTAAACCTCTCTCCCCTCCACCCCGCACTATCTATTTGTTCTCAGTCGATCTCTCTCAGTCTCTTTCTCTCTCTATATGTACATTTACTATATTTCTCCGTGCATTTTATGCAGATCATTTGCATTATTGCAAATTATGGCATATGTCGACGACGACGTCGACGCCAACTGCAGCAGCCGCCCCCAGTGATGAAAAGTATTTAAGGCGCTGCACATGACGAGGATTTCGATTATTGCCCCAGTGCAGTGTAGTCAGTGCAGCAGCAGTTCGGACCGGCTTATATAAAAATCACATTTCATTTCTAAAACCATTTTTTTTGCTTCTTAAAAAAGAGTAAGTAAAGTGCAAGTGGTCAGTTCTAATACGAAATGAGTAGAAAGTTTATGCAATCCTTAAGTTTTCCGAGCTCAGTGTGTTTTTAGAAAGAATTTTCGAAAAAAAAATTATTTGTGTAACTATTTAGTTGAAGTTTCTTCAAGTTTTTCATTATTAAACCTTTTTTTTTAAAAAGACTTTGTTTTTCATCGAGAAATTTTAGTGTGTGATTTGAAGGCCCGACAGGGAGACGCGCCCACTTTTCGTAAGAGGCGCGCCTACCCCATAAACTTACGCCTCTGTTAGGGCATAGTTAACAGTCAAGTTTACAGCAAGGCCGTGTGCCTTCGTCAATAAAGAATATATAGAGACCTAGACGACTGATAGAGAGAGAGAACAAGAGAGAGAGAGAGAGCGAGCGAGCGAGCAAACCGGCGCGTGTAGACTACGACATATAGACAAGAAACTTACGTGAGCTTGTAGTAATTTTCCAAAAGAACTCAAATTCTAGACGCTGTCGACATAATTAAGCAGGCAGAGCGCCAAAATAATCATAATCTCCATATGACGACGAGGACGCACACTGATTCTAAATTTAGTTGAGAAGAGAAGAGCCGCCAAAGTTTGCCGGAAAAAAACCAAAACAAAAACAAACCGATCTACAAAAAACGAAGTGTGCTCACTTCGTGTGTGCGAGATAAGAAAACAACGTAGATTATTTTTTAGCGAAAATTCTCCTATAAATAGGTTTGGCATTCTGTGAAAAGACTAACAAACAGTTGAAACATCTCACACAGGTAACACACACAATGGCTCTCACCAACAAGAACATCATCTTTGTGGCCGGTCTGGGCGGCATTGGTCTGGACACCAGTCGCGAATTGGTCAAACGGGATCTCAAGGTTTGTTCAACTTTAATTATTTTGGTTTTGTTTTCCAAAAAACTTACTTTGTTTTCCCGCTGGTTAGAACTTGGTGATCCTGGATCGTATTGACAATCCTGCTGCCATTGCTGAACTGAAGGCAATCAATCCCAAAGTGACAGTTACCTTCTATCCCTATGATGTTACCACACCCTTGACAGAGACTACCAAATTGTTGAAGACCATTTTCGCCCAATTGAAGACTGTCGATGTCCTGATCAATGGAGCTGGCATTTTGGATGATCATCAGATTGAGCGTACCATTGCTGTGAACTTCACTGGTTTGGTCAATACCACCACAGCCATTTTGGACTTCTGGGACAAGCGTAAGGGTGGACCAGGTGGTGTCATCTGCAACATTGGCTCTGTGACCGGTTTCAATGCCATCTACCAGGTCCCTGTCTATTCCGCATCCAAAGCAGCTGTTGTTAGCTTCACTCAATCCATTGCCAAATTGGCCAATGTTACGGGTGTGACTGCATTTACCGTGAATCCTGGTATTACCAAGACTACATTGGTCCACAAATTCAACTCCTGGTTGGATGTGGAGACCCGTGTGGCCGAGAAATTGCTTGAGCATCCCACCCAAACAACTTTGGCCTGCGCCCAGAACTTTGTTAAGGCCATTGAATTGAACAAGAACGGTGCCATCTGGAAATTGGATTTGGGCACATTGGAACCCATCGAATGGACCAAGCACTGGGATTCGGGCATTTAAATTTTAATTGGACCACATCAACAAACAAACAAAAAACAATTCCAGTTTTTAGTCTTACAGGGTAATCAATTACAGAAACCCAATTCTCGTTTTTTCGTTATATTTTGAAGGCTGATTTGATAATCGATCACACACACACATACAAGCATACGCAAATGTATGTATGTGCACATAAACACATTCTGTTATTTTGAATTATAATATTAAATAATAATATTAATAAAATTTTATGAGAAATTTTTAACCCAAAAAACAAAGAAAGATAAACTTAATTTAATTAAATTTTTTTGGACAAAGGAAAAACTGATAAAAGGTAAACACACGCAACACCAATACTAATACCAATACCAACATACATTCTACTTGGTTTTGCAGGTATCTCTTGGTCTATGATTACTTTGGCATATTAGTTTCAATTTAATAGCCAAAGAATTATGTACGATTTAATGGGAAAACATATTTGCTATGTGGCCGATTGCGGTGGCATTGCTCTGGAGGCCTGTAAAGTTCTTATGACCAAGAACATAGCCGTAAGTATTGAATCAATCCATCAAGTGGCATGAGAAGAACAACAATTACAATACATATATATAGATGAAGGCTATTTTCGCTTTTATAGATCAACACAAAAACTAGTTAGTTTAATGCTACAGCAGCTGACGAAAGTCATTAATTTAATGACTTTTTCATGTTTGTTCTTTTAGTTTGCTTGAACAATTAAGTTTATGTTTGTTTTTGTTTTATTATTCAATTTTTTCTTATCAGACCAAATCTACAAATCAAAATAAAAAGTTTGTAAAACTTTTCAAAGTTCTTACTGTGTTTGTTTTTTTGTGGACCAAGTTTGCTTGGGTAAACAATTCGTTTACTCTTCTTTTTTTTTTCTATTTTCAATTATCGTATACTTATCTTAGGTAAATAGAAGCGGTAAGAATTTCACAATTAAATATTTATTTATTAGTCTTTGGCTTGGCATAGAACAAAGTTTAAACCTCGTAGTTTAAACGCTTTGATTGTTTAACTTGGCAATAAAAAATATATAGAAAAAAAACTGGAAAAATTTGAGTACTGAAATAGAGTAAATTATTATGATTTCATGTCTTAAGTCATAGAAAAACGTCACAAGTTTGCATTTGTTTTTAATCCAACTGTTTAGTGTTTATATTAGTAATTAGTAAATCCTATTCCGTTTCTAATTTCAATTATTTTTTAACTGAAAAATTTATAATGATCAAGACATTGATTAAATGAAATCACTTTTTAAACTTTGAAACCATATAACTATATTGACATTTAGAATGTTTAGCACAAGAGACAAACCATTCAAACACAACTAAAACTTATGTTGGTTTTGCCTTAACAAAAAGGTAGAAAATTCATATAAAAAAACTTTTATTTCTTGAATGGTTAACAAAAAAAAGGTTATAATTTAAAGCTTAGTATGTTATTAAAATACCTTAAAACAGTGTTTACTAAGTTAACACGAAAATGATGTAGCAAAGCCATTAAATAAAATGAACATTTTTGTGATTACTTCAAGAAACTGGCCATACTTCACAGCGTTGAGAATCCTCAGGCAATTGCTCAATTGCAGTCGATAAATCCAAATACACAGATCTTTTTCTGGACCTACGATGTGACCATGGCCCGCGAGGAGATGAAAAAATATTTCGATGAGGTCATCGTTCAAATGGATTACATCGATGTCCTGATCAATGGGGCGACATTGTGCGATGAGCGAAATATTGATGCAACAATTAATACAAATCTAACGGGCATGATGAACACTTGTGCCACCGTTTTACCCTATATGGACAGACAGATGGATGGCAAAGGTGGTCTAATTGTGAATGTCACCTCAGTGATTGGATTGGATCCATCGCCAGTTTTCTGTGCGTATAGCGCTTCGAAATTTGGTGTTATTGGATTCACACGAAGTCTTGCGGTAAGAAGAATAAAATATGTTACTTAAACTGAATTTATAACAATTTAATTTTGTTGTTAGGATCCACTGTACTACAGTCAAAATGGTGTGGCAGTTATGGCCGTTTGTTGTGGTCCGACCAAAACATTTGTCGATCGTGAATTGAACGCCTTTCTGGCCTATGGTCAATCATTTGCGGATCGCTTGCGTCGTGCCCCATGCCAATCGACACGAATTTGTGGCCAAAATATTGTCAATGCCATTGAAAGAGGTGAGAATGGTCAGATTTGGATAGCTGATAAGGGTGGACTGGAATTGGTTAAATTACATTGGTATTGGCATATGGCCGATCAGTTCGTACACTATATGCAAAGTGCCGACGAAGAGGAAGGAGAGGAGTGACCTCACTTCCTCCACAAATATTTATAATTTCTATCTATTCTGTGTGCTTGTCGCAAAAAGTAGGCAACTAGTTTCGTAATGAAACATTTGATTTGGGTGTGAATGAATAAAATAACTAAATACGTATAATTGAAAACAAAAAATATGACAGCGCCTAAAAGTATGCACTAAAAATTTCGTTTTTCAACTATTGTCTATTTATGCATGATGGGTGAAGGAGCTAGAGGCGATTCAGCCGGTCAGTAGAATAGCTTTTGTTTATTGTTGAAAAGGGTGGACAAGTCTTGAAAAATATAATTTCACTTGGTTGGTAAGAAATTTTAGTCAACTCATATTTTGTAATAATGTTGTAATAAAACAAAGCAAATAAAGAAACAAATAACTACCCAAGAATTTTTTCAGCACTTTTCATGAAATTTATCATAGAATTAAAACTTAAATTAATAAAAACTTTTCATACTAAGAAAATGTATACTGTAATTACTGGCAAAAAGTAATGAAATAATACAACCAACAATCATTTTCTTGTCAAAAGAAATAACCTGTCTAATGCAATCAATTGAAATCTTTAACAAATATAAAAACTTTATAAAATTGAAAAGACAATTTCTTTTTTAGTTATTAAGAAATGGCGTCTCTAATTAGCGCCAAATCATTGATTTTAAAGCAATTAAAATTAGTGTAAAGTGAGCCCACTATATAATAAATCCTTTTGAATGTCAATAGTGTAATTGGTTATTAACTTAAGAAGCCAATTGGAAAAGTGTTTTTTTGTGATTTTAGCAATTGTAAGCATCTTATAAATAACTAAGAATAAGAGAAGTTGCTCTTTTAATGGCTGTCATTAAAAAGTATTAAAGTTATAGTCTTGTAATTTTAGCAAAATTTTCTTGAAATCAAAACCAAGATAAAATAATTTTTTTTAATGGCGCCTCCTAATAGATTTTTTTTTACGATTTTCATTAATATAAGTAGTTATATTTTAATGGCCGATATTTATGCCATTTTGGGTTAAAATCTTTATAAGACTTAGCATGGATTTAAGATTTATTTCAAAAAATCTAAACTTAAAGGCTCGACACAGATTTAAAATTTGTTTAAGAAAACAAAAGATATTGATTTATTTTAATTTTATTATTTTTTATCAATCCTTAAACATATAAAATAAAACGCCTTCATTTCTGCACTACAGAAATATGAAAAAAAAAACATTTTTTTATTAATTTCATTAATATAAGTAGTTATATTTTAATGGCCGATATTTATGCCATTTTGGGTTAAAATCTTTATAAGACTTAGCATGGATTTAAGATTTATTTCAAAAAATCTAAACTTAAAGGCTCGACACAGATTTAAAATTTGTTTAAGAAAACAAAAGATATTGATTTATTTTAATTTTATTATTTTTTATCAATCCTTAAACATATAAAATAAAACGCCTTCATTTCTGCACTACAGAAATATGAAAAAAAAAACATTTTTTTTCTAATACGAATCTAAATTTATAATTAATGGTGTGCCAAATTACAAAGGAGATGACAAATTGAAAATCGATTACATTTATATAAAATTACTGTATAAATATATCTTGGGGTGTCAAGTTCCTTCTAACTACTTTGGTTTACCGTTGCTTTTTATTTGAGAATTGATTTATTGAATTGGATTTTTATGTTTTCATTGTATTTGCCATCAAAAGCAATTCGCAAGTGTCATCTGCATAAGATTATTTTCCCTATTTGGCCAAGAGAGGCAGGGAAATACAGTCAAACAACAAACAATTTCCAACTATGCGAGAATGGGAATTCAAAATGGAATTGTAGCAATGCCGTGCAATGAACTTTGGCACATTTCCAAACAGCATTGCCAAGGCGGCAACCAAACACACAAAAAAAAACTATTAAATACGAAAGGTATTCCATTCGACTATTAAAATACCCTTTGTTTGATAGAATATACTTGTATAAGTAATGATGTGGAACTGATAGGATGTACCTGCAACATCAAAGTAATTTTTTACACTAGAGATTAGGATTTTCTCTTTCTTTTTTAAATGGTTTAAATATACCCCTTTTTACCTAATGTCTAGAGGGTACACAACTTGGAGACGAACGAATTGCGAAAACAAACAAATCTGCCGACACATTGCCGGGTGAGAGACCAAACCAAAGAACGACCGACCGACCGACTGACTGAACGTCTCAACGGCCGCCACCGCCTTGGCATACTTCCAATTTCTGTGCGTTATCGTTCGACGCTTGTCGCTCCTTAGAGAGCTCGTAAAAAAAAAAGCAGCAACCAACAAAAATCTATAGCCAATGTCTAAGAGAAGGCCAAAACCAAGATACGGCTGGCCCAGTGATGCTGCAGGAGATGAAGATGGAGTTGGAGGTGGTGGGAGGAGACCAAGTGACCATTTTTCCGCATACCAACTTTATTTTTTTCCTTATATTTTTTGCTGCTTTCCATGTGGCGCGCAACTTAATTCCAAAAATCGATTAGTCACTGTAAGCGAACCATGCAATTGTCCAGCATTTTTCATTTATAACTTTAGTTTTTTAGTTGTCGTTTTTTTGTTTTCGGGCACACGCTTGATTAATTTGTGCAGTGAATGGGAAGGAAGAAGAGGCCAGCAAAAGAAAAAATGCAGGAAGTGAAGTAGTGCACGAGTTTTTGCCCAGTGGTTATAATTTGGAGAATAATTCATAAAGTTTCTTCAAGAAAGAGGAAATCGAAAGGGTATATGAGATGTATAGTCATATATTATATTAAAGTTTAGCTACTCCTTTTCGGCTAAATACTTAAGCTTTGTACCCCCTTTTCGGCTCCTCACTTGGAACATGCAAGGCAATGCAATGGAGCTCGCATCTCTGGCAGTAGGTGGAAGATTAATTGGAAAAAATGCTGTGTTTAAATGGCACTACGTGCCTGGTCATCAGGTATTTTACTAATTAACCTGACGGATGCACGCCACAACAGCGAACAGATTATGATTATTATGCAATTGCATGGACGAGCAACTACAACAGCAACAACAACAACAACAACAACAACAACAACAACAGACGACAGAACTAAAAGTTGAGATCTTTGGATAATTCACCAAAACCAAAACGTAAAACTCGGTGGGAACAGAGAGAGATAATGAGAGCTTGTGCAATGATTTTGTATAAAAGATATTTAATATCGATAATGTTATAAGAATCATTTGAACTTTTGAATGAAATTTGTAAATAAAGTTATTATTAAGAAATTATATCTTATGAATATTTCGATTTTTAAAAGATCGTGCATTACTTTATTTGCATTTCAATTCAATTTAAAAATAAAATATTTGTATTTTTCTAATAAATGATAATTTATCTTCTGCAGTAATCTTGAGGCTTTTAACTAAATACATATGGCGATAAAGTAACTTTTGAATTGCAAGCATTAGGTAATAATTAATTCGTAAGTAATTACTTAAGGTAATTAAGGTAATTAATTCAGTGTCCATATGAACATATTTTTATCTTAATATTACTTATTAATCGATGGAAGAAGATAAATTTGGGTGATCTTTCGTTTATTAAATTCGAAAAACATAAGTTTTGTCTACACGAAGGTCCTAAAAAGAAGACTTGTCAATTTAAGGTACTCCTGGAAATGATTTCTTTATAGTTTTTCCAATTTTATAACGCCCACAGAACTGTGTTTTGACATACAGTGTAATAATATTAAGGACGACTGCATGTTGTGGATATTAAGTGAATACAATAACACAAAAACGAGAAACCATTAAAAATTGCTCGACAAATTTGATAGATATGGAAACTTTTTGCTTAACCTGCCACTGCAAGACACTTTAGATAATTTTAAATGTATTTTTATAAGATAATCTCATATAGTAATCCATTTGCAATGTATAAATTGTAAACTTATTTCATTGTATGTAGGTAGGTCGGTACTTTATTATTTTCTTTTTGTGCCCCGCATAATGTCTTCCAATGCGAAACAAAGAACAATCAATATAGCCAATGTTCAGCAACTAATAACAGTAAACGTTGAACTACTGGCCAAGATTGATTCAACGATTGGCTCACATCATCCTCATCCTCATCATTGCCATCGTCCCATCATCTTTGGCAATCAAGTATCGAGTTTGGTAGTAGTTTCTTCTGTTTTCAGTCCCAGCCCAGCAAAAGACTTTTATCACACAATGGAAAAACGTTGAAGACAGAGCAGAAGGAGATGATCGAGTTGAAGGTGGAGGCGGAGGTGGAGAACTCCAAATGCAATTCCCTTGGCAGCACGCAGAGTTTCAAACTATGGTAACTGCTTTTGAGATCGAGAGGATCTGTCTGCCAAGTCTACCAGGCAGCTTGCCGGTTCTGACTCTCTGTCTGTCTCTCAGTCTGCACTGAGTGACTGTCTCAACTGACTGGCCAGATCACTCGCTAGCTGAACGACGACGACGACGATGACGATGACGGCGACACATGCTACGGGTATACATAGAATAAAAATTACTTCCTGATTGTGTTACATGCACCTAGGAACGGACCGGTCCCTCAGTCAGTCAGTTAGTCTGTCTGTCTGTTTGTCTGCCTGTCTGTTTGTTGGTTGGTTTGGTCGTTTTCTTCTCAGCTCTTTTGGAATATTGCTTCGCTTCTTTATTTTCAATCTACCTCTAGTTTGTATGTAGTTTGGTTGCTATTTTTTTTGTTTGTTTTGGTTTTGTTTTGTATTATGTACATACAAAGTGGAAGCCGACATTGGGGCACAAGTTACGTAGTGCGTGGGTTAGGCCTGAGAAGAAAAAGGTGGAGGGGTACGTTCTAAAAAATCATTTTTGGTTCTTATTCAGTTTTGACCCTGATCACACACAACAGCTACTGTCCAGTCTAACAGCAACCATTTTCAGAGAGTGTCCAACTATGTCTAGCTGCATTTTGGCATTTACTCTCGCATATCTGGTAAAATCACCGTGCTGTTATTTTCTGTGTCAGTCAGTTCAGTTCAAGCTACCCCGAAGCACTTGTCGTGATTAGTTTAGAAAATGTTGACTATTAATTTGCTGCCTTGAGTAACACTTGTTATTTTAGCTCTGTTTTTTTTTTCTTCTTTTTTTTTTTTGTTGCTACATAATCTTGTTTGACCGCCTTTTGGCATGTGTGCAAAGTGTACAACTTGGTGTGTGTGTGTGTGTGTGTGTGTATGCAGATAATCTTTAGGAGGTTCAAGAGAGCCTTACAAGTCGGGCATACAAATGGGGCTTAAACTTGGTTTTCTTTTTGGGGCTACATTTGTTATGAAACTCAAAGATTAAAAACTTTGATAAGACAAATGTTTAAATAGTGTTAGAAAGACGACTTCTTTCATTCAAAAACCTTTAACGAATAGCCGCATATGTTAACCATATATGTACTGAATATCATTAAACAAGACATCAAGTCAGGGCGCGGTAACGTTTTTGTTCTATGTCAGGGCTGGAAAGTTTCAGTTCTCTCAACTATTAATCACATTTGATTAGTTTTCAAAATCTTTGTTTTTATCTCTATCAAAATGGTAACTGAGTGCAAATTAAGCATATCTGCATATTTTAATAAGATAATTAGCAGTTAAGTTCTAATAAAGTTATCAATAAAGTTTTGGTCTTGGACAAACTGATCAACGATTCATCAATAAAAATAAGTTTATAAATAGATTTCTAATACATTTGTCTACATTAATAATCAATATGTAGGATGCTTTAAGCTAAATATGTTAATTTTTACCTACAACTCTTTGTTACATGTTTTATAGCTAGGACAGCTTTCAATATTTATAATCTTAATTTGATCAAATAGATAGGCATAAACCGGTTTTATAATAGTTTTGATTGGTCTCTCTTGTTGAACCTTCTATTGCTACTTATTTAACTAAAAAGTATTGCCTTCTAGAAAATTAAAGAAGAATGATTAGAAGAATTTTGACCATTCTTAGCTTAAGTTTTGCCTTATACAAGACTTTATCCTCCATATTTCTCAACAAATGCCATATAATCTGATAATGTTTTCAATATTTTGGAACTTTATTTAGTATAAGTGACTTGAGACACTCTTAAGTTTTAGTCAGTTTCTATAGATAAAGATTCAATACATTTTATATTTCGAATATCAAAGAAAGTTTAGACTTACTGTTAGCATTACACGAAAATTAAAACGAAAACCCCTAATTAAGTCGAAATAAATTATATATTTTGACAAATAAAATAAGGCTAAGGTCTCTATGATTTTTAATGATAACACAAGCAAGTCAATTATCAAATATATAATTAATTCATACACAATAAACCTAAACAAAAGTCATTAAAAGAAAAAATATGCAACTCTAAAATGAATTGCATTTGAAAAAGTTATTAAAATTTTGTTAGATCTGAAATGAAATCGAAATTACTCAAGCTGAACCCAAAGCAATCAAAATCATGACGAATTTTCGTATTGTGAAATAATTTGGCCAATAAAAACATTGGAAATTCCAGGCCATTGAGGCAATGGAAATCGATTAGCGCCACGCTTCGAGTAATTTGGAAAAAATAAAAACCATTTCCTTAACTTAAAAAACCAAAAACGAAAAAAAAGAAGGAGGTTATATTAAGTTATCGACAAATGCTGTGCGAAATGATCGTGAAAGCGCCTCGTGGCGAATGCGTTTATCATCTATTCTCTCTCTCTCCTCTCTCATTCTCTCTTTCTCTCTAGAGAAAACTCATTCAGCCATTAAATGCCGTTATCTGCTGATTACACAATAAATGCAACCACAACTGCAACTGGCAAAAGAAAAGCTACTGGAGCGCCCCAAAGCCAAGAGACCTAATTCGAGGCGCATGCGCATCTGTACGAAAGAGTTGCGGCAACTGCAACTGCAACAGAAACTACAACAACCGCATCCAATAATATAACGTAACGTTTAGAACGTCTTGCATACTGCTACCCACAAAGCATAGGTAAAAGTTGCCGCAACAATTTCTCGCAACATTTTGTTGCTGCCTTGCATCATTTAGGGAGATGCCTCTGCAGCAGCGGGAAAGATGGGGAGAAGGAGGAGGAGGACAAGGAGGTGTGGCAAGGTGTGTTGCAACTGCACAAGATTTGTTGCGTTTGGCTTGTCGGTTTCAGATGTTCTTCTTTTTTTTTCGTTTGTTGCCAAGGCAAGGATATGTCAGAACAACTTCCCGAAACTGCCACACACACGCAGATCTACACACACACACACACACACCCGAAATGCCCCAAAGTAGAAGCAGATGAAACAACAGAAAAGAAGAGATGTGAAGCAATGCAAAGAGAAAAGAGAACTAAACTCGACTTTAACTCAAATGGAGGAGAGCCTTTCACCCATCGAGACTTTGTTGCTCATTCCTAGATGAGAACAATCATGCCACACTAGACCACATACCACAACCACATGATGCTATTACACACATGTTGGCCAGCCTACATACAAATGTACATACAATCATTGCATACAGTGGAATACATTTCAAAGTAATCGAATAAAAAGGATTTACATTCTTTACTATCAAAGACATTTATGGAAAAACCCTCTATACATAAAGCTTAAAAATTACACAATTTTTATATTGAGTAAAACAAAATAGTTACGATAGAAATTTGTATTAATTTTCATAGATTTACATTTTAGAATTTCGTAGAATTTTTGAAACATAAATTTTCGGACTATCTGCCTTTTCTTTTTAGACTTTATTTCGTCCATTTTCAAATAGTTTTCCAAAAGTTATATACCAACTAAATCATTATTTGGTATATTTTGAAATGGTATCAAACAGTTGGGTTTAATTTCAATAAGATTTAAAAAAAAATCATGATGTATAATCTTTTTAAGAAAGTCGGCAGAAATTATGTTTTTGAACTTAAAAGACATAATTTAAAACTTTAAAATGAACACAAGAATTTTTTAAATACTCCAAAAATAAAGTAACTTAGAGCTTTATGAAATTAAGGAATATTGGAATAGTTTGCGGCTCTTTTTTTTTAAGTCTCGCCTAAAAATCTTACTTGGCAATTAGCGTGATATTCGTTCTTTTTAAAAATTGAATATAAAAGCCATAAAATGAGTTAGTACATTTTGAAATTGGATAAAATTTGTTACAGATTCGCTTTGTTAAAAGTTGAGTACTTGTGTACTGCTTGAAAAACTACTCTTAACAACAAATATTTTGAAATTACTATTCAAATACTGTTCAATTAAAGACTAAATATACTTTCCCTCATTTTAGTTGTTTAAAAATTTAGCTTACGCCAAATATTTTAAATGCTTTAAGCTCTATGTATTAAGATCATTAAATCAACAGGCACAACAAAATTCAAACTGCTTAAAAATTTGCTTTTTAATTTATTCAACGACATACTAGAACTGATAGTCTTATTAAGTTAAATGTCTTTAATTCTGATGTATAGAAGCAAGTATCTTGCTTAGAATAAATTTGACTTTGCTTCAATTATATTCCATTACTAGTTTAGATCACTTGTGTATAATTTACTTGATAGTTAGAACTGTAGCCATTATTATGAATATTTAAGTGTTTATTTGTATTCAACTTACTCACTTATTTTTAAACTAACTACAATTTATGTGCACTATGAATAGATAATTACATCAAAATTATTTAATCAAGTTTACAACTTGATTCCTCAAGTCATTAATTGTACCCATTAAACATTCTAACTAATTGAATCGTAACTAACTACTTTGTGTTTATATAGGCTTTGGTTTTCGATGACCACATCTTTAAGTAATAGATAGGGATTTGCGTATTAAATTTTATTTACACAGTTCTAATTACACATTAACTTTCTAAAATATAAGTAAGGTAGGTGGTAAGAACGGGCACATTAGTAAATAGTGTGACTGTACACCTTCTTCATCTTAATTTGCAATACACATTATTTTAGGACCTAGACTTTTAGTTGCAAATACTATTTGAAGAACTTTATCTAGTACTAAAGTAATAAAGCATCACTCTTTAAAGAATTAGAGTGAGGAATGCTATTCTTTCATTTTAATTCTTTAATCCTTATATCAAAAGAACTGAAGTTTGTGTCTGATAAGCATTTTCGATTAAAACTTTCAATTGAACCTGAGTGAACTGTATCTTTAACCACAGTGCCCCTTGATTTGCCAAAACATGAGAACAAGCAGCTACAAGATAACTGAAACAAAACTTAACAAAAAAGAAAAGAAGCAACATAAACAAAAAACCAAACCTTAGAGATCTTGTTCTTACGTACTCTTTTCTCTAACACACACAAAGTAGAAATAACAACAAATAGCTTAAGAGACTTTTGCGGTAGATATTTGGCATGTGGTATTTTTGCATGGATGATGATGACTATGAGGACGATGCTGCAGTAGAAGATGACTATGGAGATGAAGATGATGATGATGATGATGACGATGACGATAATGGGGGAGAGCGGGTGAAGAGATCCAATAGAGACAATGGAGCATGGACACTGGCAGCAGCCTCAGCCGCAGCATGGACAACAACAGGCTTTAAGGTCGTTGCGTCGCTCTCGCTCTCTCACTCTCTCTCTCCGTCTCCCTTCCTCTTGTCTGCCCCCAATGGAAAATGCTGTTAGTCCGAGACTTGAATCTTAGGTGCAAGAAATCGAGTCTCAAATTGCGCCAAAGCCGACAACTGCGGCCAGCACCATACTCCACTTCACCTCACCTCACTTCACCGCTTCGATCCCACTTTTGGCCATTAGTTATTAGAGCTTTTTGGCCAGTATCTCCTTTGTATGTGTGTCTGTGTGTGTGTGTGTGAGTGGAATTTTCAACAAGTTTTGCTTGCCGCAGCGTAAAATGCTAAAATATGATATTACCCAAGCAGGTTGCAGTCAAAAATCGAAAAAAACCAACAACGCAACGATATATATATTTATTTGGAAATGGCGCCCCATTCCTCGGATTTCTTTTTGTTTTTTTGGGTGAACAAACTTAAAGGCGATTTTTGTTGCAAGACTCATAAAAATGCATATGACAGAGTAGAGCAGAGAGCGAGGGGAAGATTGTAAATCGCTTGCCCATTTGATTGACGTTGATTGTTTTCCTTTTCTTGTTGTTTTTTTTTCGTTCATTGAACTTATTACACAGATTTTGCAGCAAAAATGACTTGCCACTAAATTGAAATTTATATAAAGCATATATATACAGATATCTGTCAGTTATCTGTTCTCTCTTCACCCCCCCTCGAAAAAGTAAGGCAATTTTCAGGGCTTCTGCATGAAAAACATTTTGTTGGCTTGACAGGCTTCACAACCAATTGATTTGTGGCCATGGTCGAAAATGAGAAACACCAAAACAACTTGTTAAGATAAGGTCATAATATAAATATATATACATATATATAGGTAGATACATAGGTAGAAGGTACAAGGGGATACCTATGCATTCGCATTGTGCATCGACAATGTCTTTGAAGAGGTTCACACGATTATGAAGCCAAGATAGAGTCGATCATTATGCAAAATGCTGAAGGTCTTCTTCTTCTTGAGAGATTTTGATTTATGATTTTTACAAGAGTTTTATTTGAATACATAAATGCCAATTATGTATGCAAGGTTCATAGATCTGTGTTGTATAGAAACTGAAGCTCATCATTGGCACATTGTCTTTGGTATTGTAAATTCTTCTTAGCCTATAGAATTTGTTATAATTCTTACTAAGTTTTATGCCATTAAATTAAAGTATTTAAATTTTGAGTTTAAGTCAAAACTTAATAAGTTATAATCTAATGAACAGCTAACAAAACTAAAGAAGTTTTGGTTCTTCGGTTTCTATGGAAAGGCGAGATGACACTATTTATTAGATTTATCTTTTTCAGATTAATTTAATAAGTTCTTAATTGAAATGAAATTGAAATGAAGGTGTAAATAAATCAGTTAGCGCGTAACCTAAAAAGAGTAGAAAGAAAAACTTCTAATAAGAACTAGTTCATTACAATCTATGTAGCTCTTTTATATGGTAAGTTTCATTTTAAAGCCACATATTTTTACTATTGGTCTAAAGTGATTAGACTGAACTACTACTTAAAAGTTATGTTTCTTTAAAGAACTAGTAAAGAAATAATCAACACACCGAACTAGCTCCTTTATTAATAAACGTCCTAAATAAAATTTAAGGAAAAAGATTAAACGAAATGCTGGTGAGCATATATATTATATCTAAGTACATCATACATAGCGATCGAGGAGAACACAGAGGTGCAACAGAATAAACTCAACCAATAATAATTATATAAAACATCTCCAAATAGAAAACCATGATGCCTTGCCTTGGTATTTTTTTTTTTGAAGAATACTTAATTGTGAAGCTTCTTGGATTTCCCTTAATTAACATTATTATGATCAATCAAATACTTTAATCAATACCCCGTTAAACATGAGCTTAGCCGAAAAATTGCGCAAGTTCCTATCCATCTATCATGGTACAAAGTATCGAATAATATGCAATAATAAATTGACGCAAATGAACTTTTCGCTAACGAAGGTCAATTGTCTTTTGTGTAAAGTATTATGTAGTTTCTATATGGTGTGTGTATGTGTGTGTTGTCATAGCCCCTAGAGACAGCTGGTCGACGTTCCTCGAACCCAACTCGTAGCTAATTACGATAGGCCCCCCCATCGCAGCATACAAACTAATTGAATTGGTAAAAAAACAAAACGAAAATCGAAGAAAAAAAGTATATAAAATTGAAAATGTATAAGACAAAAAATAGAAGAAACAAAAAAAAAAAAAAACCGCCATAATGGGCCCACTAATTGCTTCAATTAGACAAAGCTAAAGCTGAAGCTGAGACTGAGAGGCTAAGGCAGAGAGGCTGCCTGAGAGCAAAGTCAGCTCAACGAAACAGGTGTGCGAAAAATGGCCGACAAAGTTGTGCAATCGACGGTTTCCCCTACTACTCGGTACTCGATGCCAACTCTATTGTTTTCGAAAGTTCATGATATTTTGCGGTCACACCTTTGGCTTGGGAGCGGAAGGGTGGGGAAGGTGCTTTTGTTTTTCAATTAGACACAAACAATTGACCTTGGAGACGAGATTTCTACTTTGATACTTACACAAACACACGATCAGGTAAATCTATTCTCTAGGGGGTATTCACTCACCTGCAATGAAGAGAAGAAACAAACAAAACATAAATACATTAATAATTTACTTTCAATAGACCTTAATGCTACATATATAGCATTAGGAAGGGAGAAGAAGAAACGAATACTAAAGAACACTTCCTTATGGTGGGGGCCAACTAATCTTGCAAGCCATTAAAAAACAGACTTTTAAGACCTCTCTTGCTCTGTGAAGTCGCCCAAAAACCTTCTGGCCATAATGAATTGTCAATCATTATGCAATCTTCGAGTGAAAAATGATGCAGCAGGTTAGCTTCTTCTAACTCCCATCTCACTCGTCTCACTTCTCTACTTGCTGCTGCTGCGTGGGCTCACTACCAACATTTAGACAGACGGATATGGTATCCCTCCCCCCTCTCTCTACCGCCCCCACTCTTTGTGTTTGGACTGATCCTATGTGTTTGTGTCTTAGATCTTTTGCCGTGTGCCAGAGCCATGTGGCGCTAAGCCAAGACACATGAA
Organism: Drosophila willistoni; assembly: GCF_018902025.1. NCBI lineage: Eukaryota > Metazoa > Arthropoda > Insecta > Diptera > Drosophilidae > Drosophila > Drosophila willistoni. The sequence goes on from NW_025814051.1 coordinate 7,503,775, forward strand.
AATCTCCAAGTAGATGTTCATAGAAAAAGACGAAGGCAGCGGCATCCCATCATTTATAATACGGACAGCTTCTCGTTTGCATCCAGCCGATAAGAGAAACACACAGACGGAGCAGAGCGCCCTTTTAGACAAACGCACAGACAACACACACACGCACACACTCACACACATGATGATGTATGCCCACAACTTTGCCTCATAAATTGAGCTTGTGTTGTTATTTTCTTTAGTTGTTATTTTTTTTCTTTCTTTTTATTTCATGTTATTTTTTTTTTCATTTTTTGGAAGATGAGTAGAGATAGTTTGGACATTTTGTGGGGGCGTTGTCTTTTTCAGTTTTAGCTTGTCAACAAACTCATCGAGACAGTGTAAAATGTCTATTGAGAAATTTTTTCTTTGTTGTTTTTGGTTAATCAAATAAAAAAGAATACAAAAAGTTCATAAACTAGAGAAGTTGCATCGAATGTCTGGTACACTAGCTAAGAGAAGAGAATGCTATGCTTGAGCAGTTTATAAAATCTTTTGGTTCAAGATCCAAATAAGGTAGGCATATAGAGGAAATATCAACAGATTCGTCATAAGAAAGAACTATACTATATCATTTGAAGCTGTATATCTAGTTGCTAAAATGGATCTAAATAGTAGTAACTAGTTTCAGTAAAACAAGGACCTAATGGTTTTCCGATTCTATAACTTCTAGTTTTTATCAATTTTACATTTTGAAAAACTCACAAATCTTCATAATGTTGTCTGATCCTAACTACTTATTAAATGAATTTTCTAAAATTGTAATTTTAGTGGATTTTTGATTTTATAAAACTTTCTGGAGCACTTTTAATTGCTTTTTGTTAAAAAAATGATATAATTAAAAACTATAAGCTTTCCACCTCAATAATAAGTTGATTTTGGCTAGAGGCAATTGGGAGCTTCTTAATTACTGCCTACTTTAGGGAGTTTCTGATATTTTAAAAATATTACCCAAATATGAAAATTGTAAAATCTATTTCATAAATTTATTAAAAACCATTAAGCGATTTTAAAAGAATTTGAAAGTATAAGTTTTAAAAACCTTGAATTTGATATAAAACTTCCCAATGGTTTTTTTTTTACGATTTTTCGGTGATTTAGGTTTAAAATTTGAATTGCTGGAAAATGAATGTACCTATATTTTATATTTGATTTTAAAGAGCTTCGATTTGAATTTTCAATGTCCCGTTTCGATGGACTTTTATAGTTTTGAAAGTCGTACTTGGCTTATAAAAAAATCATGAACTAGTTCGTCTCAGTCGAGATAATAAAAAATAAATGTAGTGGAAACTAGTTAGCCGGGCAATTAGGAAACTAGTTCAATGAGCTGGTTTCAATTTGTGCACAAAAATTAGCTTAAGCACCTAGAACTAGTTTAGTTATTATTATTTAATCATAAAAGTGTATTAAGAATTGACAAACTAAAAACTAATCAATGTCATAATGATCAATTGCGATTAGATTGCCAAAGACATTAAGACTCAGGCCACAAGGGGAGACCGCAGGAAGTCAATTATTGATTTAGTCATTTACCAAACAGCTTGCAGCTCTCATTTTCAATATTCGTCGATTGATTTTTTGTTTTTGTTAAAGTGAATGCAACTTCCTCTCAAAGAGCCAGAGCACACTTGTTGCTTTAAGTGTTGTTGTGCCCCGTTTGCTTGTCGTCATAAAAAGTTAATAAAGTTGCCTATTAAGTTGTCAGTGGGCTTTAGTTGGCAATTTGCAATGAGAAGGCGCCCATTGCGAAATACACAGAGGGAGAGAGAGAGAGACAACTTAGCCTTCCCGTGGTCAAACAGACCAGACCAGAGCAGAGCATTCAAGTCAAGTCGTCAATCATTTTCATTTCGTTTAAACGTGTCAAATGACGGGCGCGAACGGAAATCATTCACTTTTTATGGATAGTTTATTCTCTGGCACAAAAGAAGGGTTGGAGGGGCTGCTTATTAATTGCAGCTAATGCGATGTATGTTAAAATAGAAATAACACAAACAATTGCCACATCTCTCAGTCAGTAGGCGTTCTCTATCTCTCTCAGATGTAATTAGTGTGAAAAATCTCTAATTTCACAAAAGCAACAAACCAAAAGGTAATTACGCGGAAATCAAACATCAAATGTCTCCCTGGTGATTTTGCGAAAAATCTCAAAATGAGAGAAAGAAAAGCCGTTACCGTTACTGCATGTATGATGAAAAACTTTATGGTCTATGTGAGTTGCACATATTGCACATTGCACACACTCACACACCCATTCGCACACACCATATTGTTCAGTTTCCGAGAGAGACAATGGGCGAACCAGATGACAAAAACAAAATGCAACAAAAAAAGAAACACAAAACTAAACATAATAACAAAAAAAAAAAAAATAAAAGAAATACATATGATATATTCCCCCCCTGTCTCTCTCTCACACATCATAACCCTCCTAACACTCCCAGATCCATAACACTTTGAAAGACTGTGTGTTAAGTAATAACATCATGAAAAGTTGTGCGATTATGGATTTCAAAATACCCTGGAAAATAAATATTACAAAGTGAAACTTTATATCTCAGTTGATGCACTTTGAAAACTGTAAAAGAAAATTATTAATCTAAAAAACTTTTTGGTGTTTTTTTAATCAATTTACAGTATTCTATTTTTGAAATCAATTATGAACTTAAATAGAGTAGAACTCAATATTTTTGTAAATTAAGTTTTTTTTTAAAGCAATTCCTCTATACTGAACGTTTAGAAAATTAGTCTAATTAATTTTTTTAGTAGCATTTTTTTAAGAGAAAAGTATCATAAATTTCTGAATAAATATATTGTCAAAATTCTTAAGTAGAAGATAAACTAAAGATCCGAACTGCTATCTGAGTGATAATGTAGTTTTAACTGATAGTTAATCATCACGTAAAGCATTTGCTATTTTGTTTCGTATTTGTTGAATGCATTTATATATTCTTTTCCATCTTTTGTAGCAATATTTTCGCAGATATGAAGAGAGATAATTAAATTATATCACTAATGCTACGTTGAATCAAGATTTTTTATAAAATATTTAGAAATTCAGTTTCCAATCAAAGTACGTAAAAAAAATTGTTATTTTCCCCCCATTTTAGCAAATTATTTTGTTCTAAGGAAATGGTTTGTTCAATTGACTTCCTTATTTCTTTCTTTAAATTCAACTATAATCGACATTTTAGATTAATTGGTAAATGAGAAAATTACTAATATAAAAAATAATTATAGCTCTGCCTCTAAAGTTGCCAAACTAAAAAGCGATTTATCAATATTGTTTAGCAATTTCTGACGCACATGTGTTAGATAAATCAAGCAAACTGTTAGAAAAATGTTGAAATTATGTATGCAATAAAAATTAATTTTAATTGACAGTAATTTTTGGCTATTAAATGAAAATATAAACATGATCATCAATTTTATTTGATTCAATATTCAAGACGAATAGAAAAAATATTTACGAAATTAACTATAATAAGTCTGAAATTATTATTAAATTTATTATGAATTTACTAAAGTGAATGATTCACCTTTGCTAAGAATATAATTTTCTCTGTGATCAATTTTTTAAATGCAAGAAATTTGCCTTCTATCCTTCAATATCTTTGCATTCTTTCTAGAGTCTTAGTTAACTATGGTTCGATTTGCATAGGCTGAGATGTCTATATGCTAAAATTCATTCTAAATCTTTCAGTTATATTGTTTTGCGGGGTATTTGTTGATGGCGTACTAATTATAGAGGCTGTAACCGCAGTTGGACATAGACATACATAACCCCGATTGTCTATATCTATCTGTCTCACCCTCAGACAGTTCGTCAATGCAACACAATTCCATCTTTCATCTCCCTCTCTCCCTCGCCCACTTACCGTAGTGCTCACAATGACAATGACGGCGTGGAAACCTAATATGTGATCTCGAAGTCAACGTCATTGTCCGTTAGACGTACATAGATGTTTTTTTTCCAACTGACTTCCATTGAGCTCTGGGTCTAACAGTCTCGCACAGTTTTATGTAATGGCTGCTCCATTGACAGATAGCAAAAAACACAGAAAAGCAAAAAAAAACTGGACGCGCATCGTTGTCATTTTGAAATATGACTATGAACAATATGAGGAAGAATAAGACTTTGAATGAGTGACAGGATGCTTTTGCAAAGAGAAGCTAAAACTTGGCGTTGGTGGTCCTCAGATTTTACAGTTAGGAATGAAGCAAACCAAAAGCGAGCTATTAATTAATACAACTTAGGGCCACAGTCAAGATCCAGAGTCAGTTGGGGCCAACCCACGTATGACATTTACAAACACTTCTTCGGACTTCAACAAGATAGTCGCGGAGTGGAAGAGGGGAATCGAGTTGAGATATATGTATGTATATATTATATATCAAAATTAGCATATAAATTTAGAGGTATTACATTTTGTACTCGTATTTATACAATATTTATGAATGAATAAAACTGACAACAGACCAAGACTAAGGAGGTGGAGTTAGACGATTCACACACAATCTAGCCAAGGTCATATTCAGTGACGGCAATCGCTTCGCTTCCAATTGGCAGTTTATGGCTAAGAAGTTAGCTTGACTCTGAGATTTATTGGCATGTTATTCTAATTGCTATTTATTAGTGGCGGGGGCTTACTTGCAGCTGTTTGTCTGTCTTTTCTGCCAGTTTTTCATTCATTCAGTTAGTCATTCCATTCCGCATCGTTCATTCATTCAAGCTGGCAAGTAATCAATGTGCAAATTTGCATTTGCATGTGCTTAACCCACTTGTTTGGTATGTGGCTAACAATCGCTACTCGCTCAATAGCCAACTCGCAACACACAACACACACACACGCAAAATCGAACTGCATTTTTAACACTTGTGTGAAATTTTTAAAAATAAAAAAAAAACAAGTCTTAAATTCGCAACAATAAAATTAATTAACATTTAACCAATGGCATTTAAAGAATTTGTTTGAGCCAACTAAGCCAAACATTTTTAACAAATTTTTCTTAACTTACCCTAACCCAAAATGCTCATATGGTTATTCTAATTGCTACAAAAATATAACTTAAACAATTGAAATGAACTTCTTTCAGCAATCTATCATGAACAATGGGCCATTACTTGTTTTTACAGCCAATATTATAATTAAATATAAACAGGTTTGGTGGGATCTGAAAAGCACTTAAAGCTCTTTTGCAAAATTCATTATTCATAATTTATTCTGTTAAAAACTAATTAATATATATTCAATTTGTCGTGAGGTGGATTTTCTTTAGGTAACTATTATTATTGAACATGTTTTTTTCAACAAATATTTTTAATATTTATATTTTGTCCTCAGGAAAATATAAAAAAAGGTTTTTTACTTACTTTCTTTAAAAATTAATTTACAACTTTTCGTTTTCCCATATTCAAAATGCATAAAAAATTTACAAAGAATTCTTTAAATATACCAGAAAATGCTTATGAGGATACAAAAATATCAAAAATAAATAAACATACAAAAGAAGCAGTAAAAATCATATATATAAATCTAGTAAGTACCTAAATATGACCATTTCAAATCACTTTCTATTCTAAGATTTATTTAAGAACAATTTTTTACTCTCCATCACATTTTATTAGAAGACAATAAACCTATTTGTCTTGTCAACAATGACATAAAAAAATCAATGAAATAATAAATCCGATTATAAAATTTCAAGTCTTTTTTGTAAGATTTGATTTTTGAAAGTTTTATTGATTCTGTTGATGTTTCTCTTACAAATCATTCTATACCATATTTCGATTATATTTTTTAATATCGTGACAGTATTGATCTATTTTTCAATAGATTTCAACACCTCCCTCGCATTTGTATCAGGTTAATTGCATCCGTTATTCACGATTATAAACATTTTCCACCCACACTCTGTTCTTTTTGTTGTTTTTCTTAATGTTCTAAGCTTCAAGCCCACGAGTCTATTGAATGAATTCTTCTTCCGTTTTCATTTCACATCTTCAAGTTAATTGCAACTAATGAATTTGTTTGTTTTTGTATAGATGGCGATTTCATATTCTAATTTCCCAAACGATTGGTAATTAGTTTTTATTTCGTTGAGGAAATTACAATAAAACAACCACAAACAACTAACAGAGTGTGGACTGTAGGCGTTATGTCTAACCAAAACTCAATTTGGTTCCCTCTTTATTGAATAGAGGAATGGAATGGCGAGTGTGGCTGGGGGTGTGGCTAGGCGGGAAGCTATCATCAAATATCTTTTATAGCGGATTCTGTGGCTATCAAAAGACCATAAACTTAGCCATACCGCAAATCGTAGCTATTACCGCTAGCTGGAGAGTCAAGAGAAGAGGAAAATTAATATGCAACATTTCGTGTAATTCGCCCACCGCGAAAACACTTCCTTAATGGAAACGGTTTGCTAGGTAGACAAGTCAGAGGGGAGCCAGAGGGGCAGCTATATCCAAGGAGAGCCAGGGCCAACTAATGCGTGCATAATTTTTAATAAATATTTTTCAAGATCTCAGCACAGCTGCAGGCCGCCATTTAGGGTGGAGATTGGAGACCAACTCAACATAGAAACGGGGGGGGAAACGACCTGTGGAACGCTTCCTGGTTTAATTATTAAGGCAGACGTTTGCATACAGTGGTACAAAATATACTTAAAAAACAATTTACTCTTTACTATTTTATGCAAGTGAAAGTATTGTTTTTAATGTTTTTAATTACAGAAAAAAATTAAAATTATTGCTTTCAAAAGTTTTTTTTTAGTTTTAGTTTTAAACAGGTCTTTAGTTAAAAGTTGCTTTAAAGGTTTCGTAAATTATTAATTTACGGAGTTTATAATAGTTACAATAATAAGAATACATTTTTTTCGAAATTGTTTTCTCATTTAATATATTGTCTAAAATCTTTAGAAAGATATTTGGAAAATTTACTCTAAATCTTACAGATCATTCTAACTCATAGTAAATTTTCCAAATATCTTAAATATTTAAAGTCTTACAAATCATTCAAACTGCAAATATTTCTCCAAAATGTTTTAACTTTCGCTTTTCAAAAGAAGGATAAGGAACTTAATCCTTGAAAACTTGTGTTCCCTACAAGTAAGATTTAGATCATTTTAGTTATAATATTTTGCCTCTTAATTAAAGATCCATAATTGAAATACATCTATATATATAGAAATCTATCTCTTAGGTCTTCAAGCATTTTCACAAAAATTTTTATTCTGGTTTTCCAAATAAGCCTTAAAATTTTTAAATTAATCTATTTATTATCAAATTATTTATAGATTATTGAGTAAACTTAACGCCATTATGCAAAATCTTTCATTCCACTGTGGCCCACTTTGTTTTTGTGGTGCAGAAAATGGCCTCTAGACTTTTGCTACTTGTCAATCAACAACATTTCTGAACGGTGGCCACAAGCTGATGACGATGATTATGATTATCAATTTCATTATCAGAGGCAAAGTCGAGTGGAGTGGATGTGGTGATGATGTTGAAACCAGTGCACGCTAAAAACGTGAAGGAGCCTAGCTTGAAAACACTTCCGTTTTTGGGGCAGGTACATTGAACTGGCAACAGCAATTCAAGGCAAAACTCAATTCCAACTCACGCAAAAGTCGTCATCGTTGTTCCCTTCATCCCGCTTTGGTAAACCCATGTCCAAGTCATCTCATCTCCCGGGAGTCCTCCCTCTGGTCCAGCGCTTATCGGCTGCTGCTCAACCACGTGTTTGTCTGTCCAACGGTCTGTCTGTCCTATGTCTTTGAGCAGGTTTTTCTTTTTGAAAATTATGCACTTTGTATGCAGAAAAGTTGGCGAGGCGATAAAAATCTGCATAATTTCAAGTCGTAAGTTTATTGCCGTTTCCTAGCGCGAATGTTGCTGTTGCTGCCGAAGAGCAGTTTCCCCATCTTTTATCCCCTTTCTGGTGAGCGTATATATGTAGGTATATAACATACATATGTATATGCCCTTTCATAATCGTAATCAATATTAAGTTATATGATAAATTATCGTTGCCAAATTGCAGCATTTAACTTGTCAAAGGAAATTATCAGAAATTATGCTAAGAAGGGTTTCAACATTCAGATTTCATGCAGAATCCAAAAAATAAAGTTAAACTCTTCTCTGCGGGGGAAATTTCGCTTAACTGTCAATTTATCGCTTAACTGGTTATGGACCAGTGATTGGAAGCCAATTTTCATTTGTGATTGGTTCATTTTAAAGAGCAAGTTTTATATATCAACTTGGACTAAAAGCGAAACAAATTTTTAAGTTGTTAAACATTTTACGAAATTTTCCGTTTAGTATTTTCCATTTATTTTATATTGAAAGAATTTAATCAAAGAAACAAAATTAAAAGTTTTGCCAAATTAAAACATAATATAATTAATTTCAAAGTTTCTTAGTGGTGATTGCTAATTAATTTAGTGAGAAGAATAGAAATCATTAGGATTTGGGGTAAGTTTCTACTGATTATAACTAAGTTTTTGTATTTGTCAAGTTTATGTTTTGAGGAGAGAGAGAATTTTGTATATATTAGTGACTAAAATTTATCTTTGCAAAACTTTTGATTTATATATTCCAAGAATTGTCACTTTTTCACGCTAACATAGATTAAGTTGATTGATTTGTTAACCCGTTTGTTGTTGTTGCTGTTGTTGTCCATTCACCAGCCACCCACAAAGATTTGCATATTCAAAACTTAACCCAAATATCATGGAAATATGGAGCTAACAAACACCTCCAAGGCACATGAGGCATGAAGCCTTCAGGGGGCAAGGTGTTCAGCAGCATTCAATTATTTTCAGGTGCATGGCCACTAGACAAAGCAAATGAAATCCTAATAACTGCCAAACGAAAGACACAAAAAAAAAACAGAGGAAGTAGAATAATGGACAGCGTGAAGTTATATGTAGGTATTTATATATATGGGGAGAGCTCAATAGACAATAACAAATTGGCTGCACCTGCAGCTGATGATGATGATGAGAAGGAACGAAGACGACGATGAGGAGGCGGACGGGTGGCCAGAGGGAACGTGTTGAGTTGCCGGTGCACATAATTGCTCAAGTTGTGTGGGGCAAAAAACAAAAAAGGGACCAAAAACGAAGCGAAAGAAATCCCGCATTACTTTTTTTCTTTTATTTACTAGGTAACCCAAAGCCCAAAGCAACATTTTTTTTTTGCTGCTGCCGGCTAGGAAGGGAATTGTGTGAGTTAGTTAATGGACTGACTGACTACCACTTTCTAATGAAGCCTAAGACACGGTGGAGAAGGAGGGGTTCCATTCACAAACTCAATTCACTTAAACAAATCAGCAAGTAGCAATTCTAATATGCAAATATCGTTCAAGTGCTACCAACTAAGTATCATAAATTATGTAGAAAATCAAATGAATACAGAAAAATGCTTTAAATTAAATTTAATCAAATTCTTGAAAGTGAGCTTTGGAAATCGTACCTGAAGTATAAGTCTTATACAATTAAGATTTTTGGATCAAAGAGTAGAGATAAATGACAAAGTCCTAAAGATAACATCAATTAGATAGTATATCAATTATATTTTCAGCAAACCAATCAACAATCAATCGTCTTGTAGATATTTAAACGATTTGTAGTACTTCTCAAAGAAAAGATACCTACAAACTGGTACGGATGTAGGACAGGGACGTATCCAGAGGGGGGTCCAGGGTGTCCGGATCCGTACCTGATGTAGGATATGTCAACTAGGTGGTGAGAGGTCAATTCGTAATAAATTAACCAACCCAGCTAAGAAATGCCTGAATAAAAGGCAATTAACTCAGAAATGTCTATGAAAAGCAGCTCGAGTGGGCCCTAAAAGTTGTGAATAGTGAATCAATTAACCTCAATTGGTACTATTTATATTTTCTTTAATCATCAATATTCAGTCCATTACAAAAAAGAAAGCTAATGGCAAGTTAAAGCTATCGATAGATTTGTCTTTATAATTCTTAGCTACACCAAGATCTAATTATTTCAATTCTACAACATTTGACTGCCTAGTGGAAATAAATTCTGATACATTAGTTGCTACTTTTTCCTTTCTTTTATTTTAAACGTCTTTTACATGAATTGTTATTAATTTATTGTACTTTTATTTAGTGCCAAGACAGTTGAAATTCTTTTCATTTCCTTTGGGTTATTTTTTATTGACTCTATTTGACTGTTTATTTTATTGTCTCCGTAGAGTGTGAAACATAAACACCAAGAACCTTTTTGCAATATTGTATGCAAATTGTATGCAATTGATAGTAAATTCTATTTACGTCTTTTTATGCGAAAGACTATTAAAATAGAAAATGGTCACATAAAAAAAAAGAAAGTACATATCGTTATTTGACTATTTTTTTGTTGTTGTGTTGTTGTGCCCCGCCCTCGATTTACGATTATTATTATTTTTGTTAAGTTGGTTTTGCTTTTGTTTTTAGTCAGTTAGCTAGCACAGCACATCCGGTTAATGGTGGTTAGTTGCTGTCCACAACAACAGCAACAACAACTAACCACCATCTAAGCAACGAATGTTAATTAAATACCTGTCCATCCATTAAAAAACATACGTAAATTTATGTTGTTAACAAGGAAGTGCGCGGTGAGCATGCGCACACTTTTATTATTATCATCGTCGTCGTCGACGTCGTCGTCGTTGCTAATGCTGTTTCCCCCTTATGGACGTCGCTCAAACTTCAGTCGGAGCCATTTCTTTGGCCCGTACCCGGATCGCTTCCTTCCAAAACTAAATGTCTTTCTCCGTTCTCCGTTCCGTTCCGTTCCTCCCTTTATGTTACAGTGGTACAGTGGTAACTGTTTTGTTGCCATTTGCATATGTCGCGCGAATGCTAGCTGCGGTTTTAACGATGCGCTGTCGCCACGTCTCTACGTCATTCGCTAATTGGTCGAGATACAAATCGCCACGAGACAGTGAAGGAAGAGGCGTTGCCTGGACTTGGTTCAACTAGTACTACCAATGTATAGGAGCTAGAGTTGGGGCTGGTGCTGGTGCCATACCGTCGTCACCATCATCAGCATCATCATCATCATCATCGTCGTCGTCGTTATTATCGAGCCTCAGTGGCACTTTCTTTGCCAGCCAAGCAACAAATCGGCTGCTGCTACAAAACTGAAAAGAGGCTGTCAAATATTTGCTCAAGTGTTTTTTGTCGTTTTGCGTTTTTTTTTTTTTTTTGTATTTTGTCTTCCCGGTAGACATGGCGACCAATTTGCTTTATGGGATTTACTTGTAAGATAGGCTGGTTTTTTTTGGCATATTTTTTTCTTTTTTTGGTAGAAAGTGGCCATTGAAAATTTGGTTAGCCTTAATGCATTCAAGGTGTGATTTCTTTAACCGACTCCTTTATCGGTTTTTTTTTTGTCTGTCTCTCTCTTGTATTTCCCCATACTGGTTCGCTAAGTGTAATGGCTTAAAATGACCAAACAGAACTAGTTGACTTAGAAAATAAGAGGTGGGGATAGCTCTAGGCCACTTCATTTGCAAACACTGAATATGCTGAATGTAATTGCTAAATTGATCTCGCTTATCTATACTTATGTATTATTTGTGTATCCTTGCAAAAGGTTATCTACCTTGGGCAACGTTAATTTCAACTAGTTAGTAGGAATCAATCAAGTTTAAGTTCAGAAGATTGGAAGAGACTGGTAAAACAAGAGCGGGGGAAATTGTTGTATATCACTTAAATACTGAAATTCTTCTGCCAAGTTCATACCTTTGGTAGTAAAAATATTATAAATTGGCGCCTAAACAAGTTAAACAGTTTATCCTAATAGTAAGTGAATCAATTGGAATGCGCTGTCTGTAGTGGTAGTTACTTTAATTAAAATGATCAAAATTATATATATACTTATGAAACTTTAACAGATAAGATAGAACTCTATAACAACCCTAAAGAAATTGTCTTATTTGTCTTTTTTCTCAAACAATAATGTCCACTATAAAATACATGAACTTGAAGCAAAATATTTTTGTTTTTTTAAATCAAATTCCATTTTATAGATTGATGTATTAATTTATTGCTATAAAAAAATGGTTCTAAAAGCTACTGACTACAACAAAAACATGGTAAATCTTTAAGAGATAAAATTTTTCTATAAAAAATTATATGTTAAGAATAAAACAAAAGCTATACAAAATCGTCTTAATATATCAAGTGCTAGAAATGTTTCATTTAATTGATAGCGTTTATTTTCGATTTGACTATATTTATTTGTTAGTATTGCTAATTTATTGAGTATTTCTATTAAAACGAAGGATCAAATTCAGTTTGTTAGCAAAAAATTAAATCCAAAGTGGAAAATTTTCAGTGATTTCTGGCATAAGTTATCACAAACAATAAACACCACTCATTCAAACAACGGAAAATATCTGATCCCAATTTTGTTTACGAAATTAATATAAACATTGAGTAAATGAAATTTGGTCAACATCTTAAGTTCATTACAAACCATTTGGAATTCGCTTAATGAACTAAAAACTGCTTTATGAACTAAGACCTGCCACATTTGCCAACAAATCAATTAAATAAATGATCAACTTAAAAATTTGTCATCTCATCCATTTTCAATTTATATTTACACAAAAAATCGATTTATTTCTGCTTACCTTTGTTCTATATAATGGATTACTGAAATCCCAATCGGGTGCAACAAACAAATATCCGCATTTGGAGACCTTTCGCGATGCCTGTAAAAAATAAAATTGATACAAGAGAAATTATTATTAATATTTATGCAGAGAAAAAAGAGATGAGCTAATTTGGTTAACTAAGAAACGAAATATGATGAAATGTTTGCATGCTAATTGACCAAAAAATAAGCAATATATTGCATAATTCGAACCGATTTATGACAGTCTTATGTAAATATTACTAAAATCTATACTTTGCCTATTCATTAATAACAAAACGAAAAAAAACAAACTTTTGCCAAAAGCAAACCAAAATTGTTATCACATTTGGCTTATCGTTTCAGCCAAAGCAAAAAAAAAAAAATAAATAAAAAAATTCAAATGTATTTTTAATTAAAAATGTCAATATTTCTTAGCTCCCTTTTGTGTTTGGCTTTTATCATGGTTTACTTATCGCAGAATTTTCCCTAGTGTTTTAACCAAATTGCTTGTGCTTGTGTGTGTGTGTGGGTATGGGGCACGTGTCACAAATTTGCTTGGCTATTTTGGTTGATTTTTTTGTTTTTTTTTTCGGCTATCCATTCCCTCTAAGCCATGACTAATGTTAATGACATGAGCCAATTTAACTGTCGGCGCGGTATTTTTTTGCCTTTTGTCTGCTTCTATTTTTGGGTAAAAGCAAATAAAATAAATTACAAGTACAAGCAAGACAAAAAAACCGCAAAAAACAAATACAACTATAACAACAATAATTGGAATAAGTACGGAGAGTGCTGGAGCGCGGGAGTGTTTATTTTTTTTTACTTTGGGGCTGGTTCAGGGAATTGTTGGCCTTTTGCACACCTTCAAAAAGTCAACCACAACAATTGAGTTTGTTTGACTTAAAGTGGATTTGGTCGTTAGTCGTAGCATAGTTTCGGGTAGGAGGGTAGGTGGTTGAGTGGGTGGTGACTCCAAAACAATGCAACCACCCAATTGAACCCAACTGAACTGCGATTAAATTTATTGAAATTCACAAATCGCTAAATCACTATGAGATAGGATTCGATTCCTTATAGACCGCGTGCAGTTATCAGTTTGAATTTTAAATGTAAAATTTTCGAAAGTATACATAAATAAAATTGAAGTAAAAATATACATAAATAAAATTTAAGTAAAGATATATTTAAATATATTTAAATGGTTCACCAGCTATAACAAAATTTGTATTGAAAACAAATCCGGCAATGCATTCGAGAATGAATATATTTGAATCAATTGCACAAAGAGATTTTCCTAAGCTACATCGTTAAATATTTATATTTTAACTGTCATTAAAGCAACAAATTCTCTGAATAATCGAACAGAGTTTCAAAAATTACACCCAAATTCTTTAAATATTCGAGTAATAAAATATTAAAATCCTTTTAAATGCTAATTTATTTGATAGCCAAAATACTCGTAAATTATTATAGCCAACTAAGAACTAATATAATATTAAAAACATTCTTTAATATTAAGCACATTAATTGGATAGATAAACCACTTTTACTAACTAGAACTACAGAACAAGTCCTAATTTTTCTAACTAGAACTCTACAGCACAAGTCTTAAATTACTAATGATTAGGCTAAACAACGTAACATAAATCAAATCTACATGACAACATAAACAAGAAACTAGAAACTCTTTAAAGAATTTAAAAATTTATAGAAATTAATAAAAAAATACAAAATCTATGTCAATTGTTGGCAATGCTTGTGAATAATCAATTGGGGGCTTGCATTTTATAATTAGCAGCTTTCAAAAGCCTTTATAGAACAAAATGATTATCCTTAATTACTTGAAAGGTGATTAATTTCCTATATAATTAATATACAAGTTTACACTCTTTTATGTATTTTCGTTCTCAGCCTGCATCCTAGAAATCAGGTTGTTGCAAAGGAACTTCTCGGAGACTGAATAATTCTCCTATTGTTAATATTTCGGGAACTTCCTCTTGAGTCATATAATGTCAGGAGACTAGGTATCAAAAAGTCTCTATCTGACACAAGTTCTTTTTTTGAATATTCCTTTGTTGAATTCTTTGTGGTTTAGACTATCATGGTATCTCCTTTAAGTTTTGGCTACACATTCTAAGTGTTTCCTTATTGGGTCTACATACCTTTTGCCTTTAGCTGACTCTATGCTAATCTTTGCCATGACGTTCATGTTTAGACATTTCTGTCACTTTGTATATTGCTACACTTTATGAGTTTTCATAGAGCAAACAATTAGGCTCGCCGTTTACAATAAACTTTTGTCACCCAAACCAACTGGGCCAACTGGGATTCGACCCCCGATCATGTCTTGTAAGCTGACACCATGGAAACTTCAAATTCAAATGCCAAAAACGAAATGTGTAACACGGTAGTTCCCGGTGAGCTGCTAGCCAAGCTCAACTACAACAACAACAACAAGCCGCATAAGCAAAAGCCAACTCCAAATGTTTCGTCTATATCTCTCCTGCAACTCTGTTTTTGGTTTTCCTCTGACTCCATTTACTCCCCCGAAAAAATTGAAATTCAGCTGCTCTGTTTTAGAGTCTCCCGTGTTGCACTATGCTGTCTCGTTTGCAATTACGTTGGCTAATTTTATTTATCTCATTTGTGTTATTTTTTTTCTAGATATTTTTTTTTGTGGATTTTCTTATTGTTGGTGTTGGTGTTGCTGTTGTTGTTTGTTGTTGTTGTTGGCAGTGGCGGCGGGTCGTTTAAATGCGCCATTAACATTGATTTATGTGAAAAATCGCACGTTTGTATTCAAATTGAACTAAACAGAAAGCAAGACAGAGATAGATACGGGGAACAGAGACAGAGTGCAAGTGTTAGAGTGAGTGAGTGAGAGAGAGAGTAAGAAAAGATTAACAGACTGTTGCAAGTTGCAGTTGCAGTTGCAACTATACAGTAGCCAGGTATTGCTGTCAGGCTTTCATCAGGTTTTAGTCACTCGGACACGTTTTTAACATAAATTTCAATGGGCTAACGTTTTGTAGGTAGTTTGGTATTTCTTGGCACCTTCTAAAAAACTTGCCACACGATCAACCTGAACGCGATCTACTTTTGTCACATTTAAACTGTGCTCAACGTGTGTGGACCCGAGTCTAATGAGAATTGTATGAGCCTCAAGAAGCCAAGGGCTATTTCTGTTTCTATCATGCTGTGTTTTGGCCCCTGGCCACTCGTAATACTCCACCATGCAGCTTAAGCCTGACTTTATGGGACTTTGTTGCCTCACATATACTCGGGCACACAGAAATTATCAATGCCATTGTGTGATTTCAGCAAACAGAAACCGAAACACAGAAACAGAAACAGTAACGGAACGAAAACAACAAAAATCGTGACTTAATGAGTCACAATTGTCTTCCAAATTGTGCGAACTGTTTTCGTTTTAAGACACACCATACAGACAGACAGAGTCATACTCTAGAGCCCAAGAAAACCTACCTCCCCATAATGATTGAATTAATCAAATCAAATCTAAAGTTAACATAACACTTATTAGATGCTCTACAAAATGCTAACGAAAACACTCTAGAACTGAAGGTCCCCAAACCTAACAAAAACAAAAATCATTCATTCTGTTTGGTCTCTAAAATTTGGAAGTAACCAGTAACCAATTGAGGGCTCAATGGTGATAGTTGCCCTTCAGTAAATGACAATTAATTAATCGACAAGTTGCCGATTTATATTTATTTAAATCATACTCAAATTATTATCAAAATATGGTTTTAAATTTTATAAAATATTTTTAGTTTTAAATACTATTTGAAAAATAAAAGATGATATTATTTACTGGAAATAATACAAAAGATAAATAAGTGAATATATAGAAGGAACTTTTTTGATTTTATTCAAATAACTTCACAAAGGATATAAGAATCTTTCAAAAGAAGTCACTAACCTGATATACAATATAGATTTTTGATTTATGTTTTTCAAATTCTTATGTAAACTGTCTTAGGAATTTTTATATTTGAATAATATATACTAGAAAATATTTTTAAGATCAGAACTCTAAAGATAATATCGGTTAAATAATATAGATAAATATTGAACTGGATTTCATGTGCAGAAATTCAAATACGTATCCTAATCTAATCTACTAGTCCTAATAATATCCTAGTCTTAGGACTAGAATAGGATTAGTCCTATCTTTAAATTTTTATATTTTTTCTTGAAATTTTTGGATCTCAAATTGAAGTAATATACTTTGTATAAACGAAAAATTTGTCCGATATACCATATCCCATAATGCCTATTTGTTCAGTAAGTGTATTAGCAACAACAACAGCAACAACAACAACAAATAGCACATGCTGGAAATTTATGCATCGCGCATGTCGCTGCTGACACACAAATGAAGCAGGGAGAAGGCCGCGTGCAGAATTTTGAGTGAGGCGGCGGTGGCGGCAACAGTGGGCGTGGTGGCCGCCGCAGCAGCACTTGGGAGGGGTCCCGCCTGTTGGCTAATGAAGCCAAGTGCTTTTGCTATAATGTGGGCAGATCGAAGCGGATCAGCGACAGCAAAATAAAAAAATAAATGACTGAATAAAAAATGAGTATGCATGCTGATGACAAAACAAATCAAAAGAATTGAAAATTGAAAAATACAAAAATCTAAACGGCATGAACCAGATTGTGATCATAAAAGAAACACAATGACAGTTATAGGAAATCATTTAACGAATTTAAATCTGATTGCCTAACGGTACATTTTTTTTATAACATTTTGAATCCTGAGAAGCGTAAAATGTGTCTCTATAAATAAGTGTTGAGAAACCCTTAAAACTAAAATGGAAACAAAGACCGAAGTCTGATAAACAGAATCCAATCTAGAAATAATAGTAATTTTTATACAGAAATTAACTGCAAGACATATGAGTAATATATTATAATATAAAATATGAATAATTGTTAATGTATGTATGAAGAAATGATAATCATAAATAATTTTAAAACGACATACAACTTATTAATAATTCTCACAGCCAACAAAACTAAGGCGTTCGCCCTAGAACTAGAGATCAAAGTATTCTAATTTATAATAGTTTATGGTGCTGAATCGAAAGTGGAATTATTCAGATTGTCTCTAATTAGTGAGATATTGTAACTTAAGAAAACAGTTCAATTTAACATATAAAACTTATAACAGTCATGGTATTATTTACAGTTAGATAAATAATATTATTTTAGATTGTTATATATGGAGTTATAGTAGCTAAAAGTGAACCAATTTTTGAGCTGAATGAAGTTTAATTTTTAAAATTTTAAAATTCAGAAAAAATTCGTGTGTTTATAATTAAAAATTAATCTATCTCCATATTTCAAAACTTAGTTCATACTAAAACCTAAAGCTCAAACTAAGTTTGATGGACGATCCTATATATCAAATCTATCGTTGATATAGTCCAAAACTAAGTCACTAACTAAGTTATGGCTATAAATATTCAAATAAACCAACATTTATAATTCAGGTATTAGTTATCTGTTCAACAACAGATTCTGTTGTTTTTTTTTAAGTAATAAGATCGAAAAAGATAATCAATTGTTAATTTAAATGCTTTTGATAAAGCTAAATCAAATTTAACATATGTTTGAGAAAAGAGAATTTTGAAAATGATTTTGGAGCTTTTCTTGGAAATCAAAGAAATGTTAATGACTCTAAATAAATCTAAAAAAAGTTGAAAACAAACAAAAATCAAGAGTCTGAAATGAGACAACTAGTTATGACATTAGCTACTTAATGGACACCAATACACTCGAAATGAAGTCATGCAAACGCAATTATGTATGACAGACAGAAGAAACAATTTCTATAGATACAAATACGAGTATATCTGTTGTGTGTGTGTGTGTGTGTGTATCTGTGTGAATGCGACTTATAACTCATACTTATCCTCAATATAGATGCTTTTTTATACTTACTGGTTCTGCCATAGACATGGACTATTGCGCAAGCGTGCAAGATATGAATAGAGAATTGCATTCGGTTAGTAATAGAATTATAGAGAGAGACAGAGATAATTAAATTGACAGAGAGAGAGAGAGAGAGGCAGGTAGAACTGTGGTAAATCCAAAAATGACTCAATTAATAGAAGATGATGATGATGCATTTTGACATTTAGCTACATTCGAGATGACATTCAAGACATCCCAGATGAATGCCTGAGAGACTGCAACAGAGACTAAAACTAAGACTCTTAGACCAAAGCCGAGCCTTTTGCTTTAGACCAGCCAAATGAATTTAAATTGCCGCCAACTT
This sequence comes from Drosophila willistoni, assembly GCF_018902025.1. NCBI lineage: Eukaryota > Metazoa > Arthropoda > Insecta > Diptera > Drosophilidae > Drosophila > Drosophila willistoni. The sequence goes on from NW_025814051.1 coordinate 7,522,763, forward strand.
GTTTTCGATTTAATTTGATAACGACTTCGCATACTTATGACTTTATACTGTGAAATGTCAAATCAAAAAGTCACGTTTTCCACGATCTTTGCTCATAAATCGCCGTCTTCAAGAGGAAAATTTCACTTTTTTTTTGCCTTGTATTTGTATTTTCTTCTCTTTCTTGCTTTTATTATTAGTTTTCGTCTTCTTAAAGCTGCGGCAATGGCTAATAAGCTAAAAACCGATTGACAAATAAACAATTTAAAAGAGTGAGAGAGAGAGGGAGAGATAGAGACACACGCACACGTGGGCCATGTCCAAGTCAAAGTCAAAGTAGGAAAAAAAATAAACACACACACACACAAAATAAAACTTGTCGCCGTCTTTAGTTTGGAGTGGAAAGTTGTTTGCAGCTGAATCTGTTGAATCTCCTGGGCTTTTAACTCAATTTCTGTCTGGTTTTAGCCAACATCTGCTGCTGCTGTTGTTGCCACTTGAGACGCAATATCTGTGCGGCTTAATAAGCTAGCTAGCTATCCAATATAATAAAACCCGCATCCTCAATTAGACGAAACAACTAACTAAGTTCGATCACATACATATAATGATGAAGCATTCTGCCAGAGCGCAAATAATATTTCCAACCAAAAAAACCGAAATTGGTTAAACAAAGTTTAGTCAATTGCCAGGAAATGAAAATGAATGTGAATAATGTTTCAGTTGTAACATTTTGATGGTTTTTTTCGTGTTTGTTTGATTTGGGTTTATTCGAATTTGTAGTATTTGCTTTAATTTATTTGTTTTATTCTTAAATATTAGAATTACGGTTTCGTTTATCAAAATGTTGATTGATCTTTTATGTGTTTAATGTAGAATTTGAAATATTTTTTATTAATTTACTTAATTGTTGATATAAAACTTAAGTTTTTTGACTTTTTAAAATCTTTTTGTATTTGAGGACTTTTTTTTAAAAATTTCTATGTATTAATTGATCAACATTCAAAAAATCTCAATATTGCTATTAAAATTCATATTAATTATTATTTTACTCACATTCTGTTCTTCAAGCCACTGCTTTAGTATATAACTGAATTAAATTTTAAATCATATTTTACTTATGTATAATTGTTGTTATATCTATTATATCTATCACAATTATACTCGAAATTTTTCTTACTTTAAGTACATTGTACTTAAATTTATCTACAGATAGATACGTAGAACAACATTGTTCTACGATGTTTATGACAACATTTCAAGTCTTTAAGTCTCAATACGTTTTAACCCGTGTTTTATTTATAAACACTTTGTGTTTTTAATATTTATATTTTTTTTCTTGTAATTGTACTAAATTTGCAATTAAAATGAATGTTTCATCATACTTTTCTTTACGGAAATTCAATCTAAATGTTAAAATGAACGTCGATTTCTGACAGTCTTATAGAATTTGATTTGTTCAAATAAATTAAATCAGTGTTTTTAGATATTTATTAACAACCCAATCAACCCAAGAATATCTTACATATTTCAGCAGTCATCTATGATATTACTCCGTCATATCGCTATTTGAATTATAAAACTATTTCCACTTATTTGAACACTATCATTCAAATGTGCTTCAGCAAACCTCAACAAGTTGTTGGAATATTAAATAGTTTGTTGTTTTGCTATTTATATATCTGTGGTTTATCAATAAGCAAGAAGGGGAATTTTTGTGTGGAATTCCGTTTAAAAAAATGCTAATTGAAGGTTTCTCAAAACAATTCTCATGAAATTGTTAAGCATATGGAATTTGAGTCAGTTCCATTCCCGCGAAATTGGAGTTTCCAAAAATACCAACATTTCGAAGTTGAAGGATGTGGTCTTTATATTTTTTTTCAGAGATGCCTTTTGCATAACTGTGATCTTGCTTTCGGCGGCCCTTCATGTAAATTGCAGGCTATCAATTCCAATAATTGAACCATCAAATTGTAACCTTTTGGCATAAGTGGGCCAGGCCAGGGCAGGAAAGAGATGGAGATTGAGTGAGAGAGAGAGAGAGAGAAGGAGGGGGACATGTGTCCAAAATGATTGAGTGCAACAATTGAAATATGTACATATATATTTTCCAACCACATACAAAAAATTCGTATAATTAATGTGTGAGAACAACTTTCTTCCGTTGACCATGACGTCGAAAATGAAAGTGCCTCGGCTCTTTTTTTTCGCTCACCGTCTGAGTGGCAGTCCGTGGCTTAAACGAAGGGCCATGGACCATGGTAGATGTATTTTGTGATTTTAGGCGGGCGATTAAGCCCATATGAAGGCTAATCTTTGCCTCATTCATAAATACCACACATCTGGTAAGTGGAAACGCACAGACATGAAATATGATTAATAAGTTTCGCACGCTTATTAAAGTTTCATCCCAGCTCCCTCCTCCGCAACTCTGGCTAAGATGAGGGGTGGCGGTAGCAAGAAGAAGAAGAAAGTGGTTAAGTCTCACACAGCATAAACAGAGAGACGGACAGACAGACAGGCAGACATACAGGTTGAGTGAGTGACTGACTGCAATGTCGCGCGATGGATGGTCGAAGATTTTAGTTGTTGTTCCGAGGTCGTTCCCAATCCATAGACCGATGGGGCATCGAAAAGGGTAAAAGGCAGCCACAGAGAGAGAGACAACGATCTGCCTCTGGTAATTTATAAGCAACGACGAAGGTTGTGGAAGCAACAGCATCAGCTCAGCGGGTAAACAGAAGGAAAAAAGACGAGGGGACACCAATATAAAGTAAAATAAGAGCAAATAACGAATTGTAGATACCTTTTGAAAATGTCTATTAAGAACTAAAAAGAAGATGTACATGGTGGTGGTTAGAAATAATCTAATCCTTTTTTATTATTCACTACTCTTGTGATAGATATTTAAAACTGATCAAATACTTAAATATTGGTTATTAAATCGATTAAAAAACAAACAGTAAAAAGTATTTAAATTTTTTATATTATCTGATGAAACTTCTTTACTTTACGAATTTACAAAATTGTTTTTAATGTTTTTGGGATCTTGATATTAAACTTTAAAAAGATTTCGTAATCTTCATTTAGGGCAAAACTCCCTTAAAATCCCAAGAAATCCTTATTTGAGTTATTAATCATATATGAGTTTTTGAATCTATTTCAATAACTAAAGGGGTTAAGATCTATTCAAAAACAGAAGCAAGAAAATTCATCAGATTTTCTCCAAAATAACGACAAGGTTTTAACAATTAAATATATTAAGATTTCGTTGTCTGTTTTATACAAATTTGTTTGTCTTAGCATTCGGATTTTAAAAACCTTCGAATAATTAAAAAAGTACATATTTCGTCTCTATTGGCCAGCTGAAGATACCTTTGCAACGTTTTCTTATTTTTCAAGGGTATAGAAAATCGAAAGTACAAAAGAAATCGAAAGCGAACCGCTGCATTGCAAGTGCAACAAACCAAAAGAGCGGCGTGGAATACGCGACGGGAATGGATGGCACAGCAAGAGGAGACGGAAAAGGTGAGCAGCGTGTGGCAAAAGCAGCAGCGGCAGCAGCAAGTGCATCGCAGGCAATGGCACGGCATGGAACGAAAAGATGCAAGTGTGACTGACCAGCGCAGAGAAGGTGCAAGATGGCATGGGGACGGAGCTCGGGCTAGAGCGGGAGGGGAGTAAATGAAAGCGAATGTCGCGAATGGCGTTTTGTGGTTGCTGGTTCAGTTCAGTGCAGTTCAGTTCAGTTCGTCGCCCGCGGTGCGGTCGCGCTTCAAGCTCCATTTACGAAAAAAACAAAAACACAAACCAAAAAAACAGAGCGGATCCAATGATGCAGCGCCAAACAGAGACAGAAAGAGAGAGAGAGTGAGATGGGGAGAAAGACTGCATGTCTGACAATGAGTCTGTTTGTATCTGTCCGGGTTGTCTCTGCCGCAAGCGATCGAAGTATTGACCAGTTCTGTGTTGCATGCCAAGAATTTTGTTTACTCCTCCCAATCTTTCCCCTCTCCATCTCTGTCCGCCCAGCTCTGTTTCCACTCTTTGTTGTTTTTTTGTTCAACGAAAGTTTTGGAATCTTGTTATTGTTTCATCATGATCTTCATCATCATCATCTGTAGAGGAGTTATTAACATAACATAATATTGACTTCGATGGGTTGGGCACCCAATACCATTGTGTAATACTTGGAAACAACTATGTGTAAGAGAAATGAAGAGAAGAGATATTGAAAAATATTTATTTTTTATGGGCTTAACACATTTTCACTTTCATTGACTGACTCTTAAAATGCGGGAGAATCACCTGTTCGTAAGTAAATGAAAAAGCAAACGAAACCAGCCTAATGAATGATAATTATGGATTGAAATATTATACGAGAACTATCCAATACTACAACATAAATTTGGAATCATTTATGTCATCGATTCTATAGAGTTTCTGTTCTTATCCCACTCAAACATAGGATGAATAGATTCCAAAGCTGCTTATACTATAAAGTCTCTCATTTGAATGAGCTTAGAAAATCTTAAGAAATGCTAAGAAGGTTTTTCGTTGATTATGATTTATATTTATGCGGTTATTTAGGCTAAAGCTATTTATTCTACAAACTGTTTAAAAGGCTTGTTACGTCAATGACAAGTTTGTCGTACTTGGCTTTAATTTTATCTTTAAAGAAAGAATAAATGTCGGACAATGAGTTTTTTGAATCAGTTAATAGCTAAAAACTATTTGTCAATGTCTTCAGATGGTGATTAACCAGTCAAGTTTTCGATAAATAAGCCTCCTAATATATACAAAATTCTACAATGGTTTAACACTTAACGAATGACCAATCAAAGCAACAAAGCTCTAACCAAACAAAGGCTAAAAGTAGGTATTTTAGTGTGACTTAACGACTTGTAGGCAGCTCCATTCATTGATTAATTACTATTTTGCCAAGAACTCGGTTCTCTTGGAAAAAAGTTCTTTTATTTATACAAGTTCAGTTTAGTTTACTGAAAATTAATCTCTTCCACAAATAAACAAAGCCGGGGGAAAAATACCTTATAAGTTAAGAGAAACTAAAGTTAGTTGATCTATATTACTTTACATTTCTTAATATTTGTTATGCCTATTTATTGCCAATAGTTTAAAAGGTAAACTAAAATTTATTTAAGTATTTCAGGAACCTTATTTATTGGAATATAATGAAGATACAAGTAACCAGAAATCAGTGTTAGACTAATTATGTTAAAAAAAAGTAATATGTTTTACAAGAATTAAAAACTCATAAAGCAAATTAAAATTTGTTTAAACTTTCCAGAAACACAAAATTCTATAGTTGTTCTAATGGTTAGAAAGATTAGGTTTTAGACCAATTATGTTAAAAAAAAGTAATATGTTTTAAACAAATTAAAAATATATGCAACAAAACTAATTAAAATTTGTTGAAACTTTCAAGAGACACAAAATTCTATAGTTGTTTTAAGAATTAGAACGGTTTTGTTGTTTGAATAGTCTTTCGATAAATGTAGGAATTTTATTAATTATATCTTAAGGCATATAAGTACCAGTTATTTTTTAATTCCGAAAAAAGTTGACAAAACTGATTGGCTAAAAACTATTTACGCTAATTTAAAGCTTAATAGCAATCGGTGTGACCGAAATCTCTCATCAATTTTCCACAAATTAATCGAATAGTTTAGTTTTATGGCTCTGGTCACACTCTACTGATTGCTTGATCAAACTTTGTGTGTAGAGCAAAAAAACTTTCCATCTCATTTTCGAATTCTTTTCGCTTTCATTTTGCACATTTCTTTGCTTCGTTCGCCCCGCATCACTTCATTGCAAGTCACTCGTCGGTGGTTCGCCAAAGTTTATTTTACTCTATGTATTTTTAAATGCATTTCTAAATGAATTGTAATACCCGATGGGCTGTCGGATGGAGTCGCGTTGCACGACACAAGTGCGATGTCTATCGCCAAAAAAAAAAAAGAAAAAAACCTACAAGAAGTAAAGTTTGCTGCAAGCTCATGTGCGGCAATAAAAATAAAATGCAAACATATGCGATACGATGTGGTGCGGCAGCGGCTCTCTTCCAGAGACAACATGTGAAGCCAAAGTAACCGGCGAGGTGATTTTTACTTTTACTTAACTGAAATTCATGTGCACGATTTTTCCAACCATACGTTCAGACATACACACACATCGATTTCAAATGCTGCCAAGACTTTCAAATGAAGAGGCAAAAAAAAAAAAAAAACGAACAAAAAACCAAGCAAAAACTCCACGCAGAAGTCAAGAGATGATGAAGCTACCAATAAAAGTTCCCCCAGGCGTGCCTCCAAACTCCATTGAAAGTGAAATGTTGTTGTCTTAAAAACCAACCATTGTTTTCTGCTTCAGTTCAGTTCCCCTCCCCCAGCCCACAATTTTTTTCGAATTTTTTTTATCATTGTCTTGGCGCTGTGCGTTTTTCATTTGAAAATCAATTTCTGACAAGTTTTTCTATTGTAAGCGATTGCAAACGCATTTTCATTCACCAGGCCTCAACTCCTTTGTGTGTGGCCGCCTTCAAGATGACTAAAGGGTTTTATTTTTTTCTTTTTTTTATTGTATACGTGAAATTTTAATTAGTTGTACTGAAAGTAATCTTGAGGTTTTTCGACAATAATAAAAAAAGATGAAAAAAATACTCTGCGTTAATTGTTGCATTTTAAGTTGTAATTTTGAGTTGTAATTTGGTTTTGCGGTTCCTCTTTTGTTCATCGTTTGTAAATGTAAAGAGACTTTCGGTTTTGATTTTTTTTTTCCCCCTTTTTTGGATCATATCAAGTTTTACTTACAATTTTTTGACCCCAACTCTAGTGTGACCATTTCTCATGTAAATGATCATACAAAAATTATCATTATTTATGAGCGACTAAAGCAAAAACAAGGAACACCGCAGGACCACCCTAGATGATTGTCTTTTCGCTATACTCAAATTAATCATCTGTCAAAAAGCGCAAAAAAACCTAAAATACCCAATTCAAGGCAGACAACAGATAGACGGAAAGACTCCAAGACAGACCAAGGAGAGGAGTCGATTTGTTGTCGTGCCCTTGTGTGTCAAATTCATCATTAAATGTCAACGCTTCGGGGGACCTTATGCGAAAGTCGGGATCGAAGACAGCAAAAAAAAAGGTTAACAACTCTCTGATCACAATTGAGTAACTTAACAAGATGGAGCAAAGACCACAAACAACACAACAAAGAAGTAACATTCGCAAAAGGTCGACCAAGAAATACTCAGGAAAATTAAAAACAATAAAATTAGTCATGAATTATAAATTGTGGGAGGTTGGAGAATGGTTTGAAATAGTGTTAAAACCCTTCATCAACCTTGACATCATTGTTAGTCTTAGGCGCATACATGATGCTCTAATAAGGCGAGAAAATTCAAGTAATAACAACAATAACAAACACAAAAGGAAGACAAAATACCACCAACAACAACAAAAAAAAAAGGTAAAAATAATAATTGCGCGACTGCATAAATTTTCGCAGTGCGATGGACATATGGATAGATGGATGGTTCGTTGGTTGGTTAGTTGGTTGGCTGGTTGGCTGGACGTATATACAGAGTCTACTACTCACAGCTACTTTCGTTTTTAATTTAAAAAATACAAAATGTAAGTATGTATATACAAAATGTGGTATGTGTGTGTATAGTAAAGGAGGAAAAGCGTTTTGCGGTACAATCGCTGATGGTCGATCGCCGCTGCTGTTGCCGTTGCCGCCGTCAAATGGCAACGAACCTTCGACAGGCCCCAAGTCAAGTTTTGTGCTTTTTGCACATAAATTTTCGTGGCAATCGATGAATGGATTAAAGGGGAGGCGACGAACAGATGGGACGGTGAATGGGAAGGGGAAACAGCGAGGCAACAACGATTGCGCCGATGAAGATCGATGATTGTCATCGTCAGGCTCTCTGTTGACACTAAGTGAAAGTGAACTTGATGGGGCCACGTCATGATCGAGTAGATCTTAAATTTTCCTTAACTCTGCTATTGCTGCTGCTTTTGTAGAGTTAGTAGTTGGTAGTTTTTTTGATTTTGTCCAATTAGAAATGTTTGACATTTAACATTGTAGGCAAACACACACACTCAAAGAAATATCGACAAAGTTGTTTGTGTGTTTGGGGCGGCTAAGATGAAAACTAAAAGAAAAACTCACTATCCATACAATTTAAATGGAATTTTCATACATGTGTTGCGGCTGTTTGGGACGGGCAATTTGCGTTCGATTTTGGCGCATTTTCATAGAGGAAAAACATAACAAAAAACCACAACAACAGCTAAAAAAAAAAAAGGTGAAAAGTGAAATATGGCATAAAGGCAGCCAGGCACACAGCTGCATGCCTCCATTTCCATCTTTCTTTCTCTCTCTATCTCTATCTGTTTCTTTTTGGTCAGTTTTGATTGCACTTGGGCAGATTAGATAAGCAAATGTTAAGTTATGTGATCATAAAGTTTAGCTACGAGTTTTTCTTCTATTCAGGCGATTTAAAAAGCTGTTCTCTAACAGCAAAAAAAAAAAGTAACATTGCATTTGACATCAACTTTTATTGATCGTTTTCTAGGATTAGCATCAATTGATTACGATTGCCATTCAATGGCCAATAGAAAGTTGATAGTAAAGAAACAACATTTATTGACAGAAATTAAGTCAAATAAAAAAAAACTCTAATATTTAAGTTATTTTTTCATAGGGACATACTTTTTGAACATTGCCAAAGACCTTGAATTTTATGCCTATGTCTATTTTATTATACTCTTCTTCTGCAGGGTACACAAAATGCATATAAATAATCTCTAACAGCGCCATATAAACTGTTAAACAGTTCATGCTTTATTTTGTACCAAAGTATTGAAGTAAAATACAATAAAGAAATTAAATAGTTTATTATGTCCTTTATAGTAATTAATGAGAATATCACTTTTGGAACAAGAAAGGTAAACCTTGAATGAAACAGGATAAATTTCCAATACAAAAAGATTTTCCAAGACCAACACAAAAGACGTTTATATTTTATTGTCATTGCTTGATTTTGTTCTACGATTCTAAGGATATTTTTTAGAACAGTTTTCTTCTTAGGATATTTGTTAGGTACAGGTCGCACAGTGGTCCATTCGTGGCAAAACAGAACTTTAGTAAATCGAACTTCAATTTTTTTTAACAAAAAATTAATTGGTATTGTGTCTGATGTTTGAAGGAAACCGTTAAGTAAATTAGTATGTATAAAATATTCAAAGATTTGAATATTTAATTCACTTTTTGCTTTACTTTATTATCTTTAACTGAAATTTGTGAAAAATTCAAAGCAAATTTATTTTTGTTTTTCATCCTAAGTTATCAAAACTAATATTAAAGCACTCTAATGCTTGACAAATATAGTACTAAACTAGAGAGTCCTTTGGAGGATGAGGACGCAAAGTCTATCATCTTTCTTTAGAAGGATATCCAAATAGTAATGCATTGAGCTGAAATATTAATGATGTTTTTCTATCGTGTTCTTGCCTTAATTTTTGCATATGCATTTTATCTACATATTTTGTTCTGTTTGTTGTTTTTAACCAAAAAAATCAATTTAACTTTTAAGGAGCAGTTAAGTTTAGGTCAATTTTAAGTACAGATTTTTGCCACAAATTTTTAACCAAACAACTTATTAACGTTCTTTAACGCTTTCATTTTATTTTCAGACCCTTGTGAACTTAAAAATTTTGTTTAATCAAAAAACATTATAAAATGTTATCTGAAGCAATTTAGCAAAATTAAAACAATGCGCAATAACTTGAGATATTTTTGGTATTGTTATTTTGTTTCAGTGCTAGTTATCGACAAACATAACTATTTAGTATTAAAAGTCGCATATATCTGCATTCCTATACCCTCTTTGAGTTGGACAATTGCATAACCTTTGTCAAAATGACCTTCGCTTAAATACAAATAATTCTTTTTTAATACCTCCCAACTTTGAGATACTGGTTTTATCTTTACTTTTTTAGTACAAGTTTTTTAATATCTAAAGCTTACGCATTTCTTCACTTTTTTTTGGCTTTTTTTTTGACCGACATAGATTAGGAATATGAATGGCATTATCGCAGATTGTGTTGAGTGTTTGCTGCTTACCTGCAAAGAGATAAAGAAAACAGACGAAAAATGTGAAAGAAAATTAGTTGTTTTTGTTTGTTTGTTGTTTTTTCCTACACCACTTCCTACCCCACCAACTGCCACCCCATTGAGAGTGTGTGTGTGTGCATTGAAAAACTAGCACAAATGACTGTATTTGTGGTAAGTGCACACAACACACAATCGACGAAAAAGGTCTAAAAAATATGGTTTTGGGGCCGATCCGGATTTGGCGTCTGTTGTTGTAATTACAAAATTGGAGAGTCTCTCTTTCGAACCCATTGAAAGTTGATATGTATTCCATTCAGCCGTCAATTTCTTCCACCCTCCCCGCCTGCATGGCCCCCCTCGAACCATTTTGATAATAAGTTTTATGAATGAAAACCAAGACCAGATGGTTACCATGTTTTGTTTCTATTTATGGTTTCACATTTCATTCACTAGAAAATCTCCGTTTGATGGTTGCTCAATTAACAAGAATCGACAAAAAACTGGGCCAAAGCTGGCGTCGGCGTTAGACAGAGACAAAACGAAATGAGTGCAAGCAAGATAGAAATATGCACTTCCTTTTTGCCATTTTCACTATAATGATAATGATGGCAATGATCACTGTGAACGATGCTGATGTTGATGATGATGATGATCGTTGTCACATAATTGCTTAAAATAATTTCACAAGTGCCAGGCACGTAAACACGTTAACACACATTAACCCAAAAGTGGGCGGCTATAAGGGGAAAAATAGCTAAAAAAAAAAAATAAAACTGAGTGAAGAGTAAAGCTAAGCTCACTTGCCATGCTATTTAACTGCTCTTTAACATAATGTGGTCATGCCGCACTACAACAACATAAACCAAGAGACACATCTTTTATTCTCGTAATGGTTAGTAGGTACTTGGTTATGGTTGTGCATTGTCTTTCCGAATGGGGTATATGGCACATGTAATGAGGTTGGACATGACTCCCGATATGTCTAACAACTTAGAGACTTGCCAACAGTTTAGTTATGGACACAAAGAAAGTTGGATTTTCCCTTTGCACAAACAAAATTGGGAAATTTGTTGTTGCATTTTATGAAAACCAAAACATTTTGGCTAAGGCATGAAATTATTATTCAGATTTTTTTGTACTTATTATTTCACTATAGTTTTTTATTAGGGAGTATCGAGTTTTCCACTACTCTCTTAGCTCTTCTACTCTCTTATTTCAATATAACAACAATTTTGGTTCTAGGAGCATTTCAAAATCTTAATTTTATTTGCAGCAAAAGCGAGAAATGTTTTTAAATTTATTTCATTATGAGTTTATTTTCATTTCAACTACTTCTATGGGATGAAAGAGTATTTCAAGTTCTTTGAATCGTATGTCATCTTTGAGATACTTCCCTTTATAGTAGTCAAGTTTTATATCTATACGAGATGGGTGTAGTTAAGTAGGTGTGTTTGTGTGTTATAGTTTTGGCCATACCATTGTTTGTAGAGGCAGTTAGTATGTCAGTGGGACAAGTGAAATGAAATAAAGCGAAATGAAACTATTGCTGCATTTTAGACTTTGGTTTTTAATGACATTTTAAAACCTAGAGCAATAAACCCAACAGCCAGTTACATAAACCCCAAGACATTTGGGTGTCAAATGCAACAGAAGTAAACTGAAAACGCACACACACGCAAACAGAGCGAGATGGAGAGAGAGAGAGAGAGAGAGAGAGAGAGAGAGAACGAGAGAGAGAGACAGAGACAGAGACAGAGAGATGGAAAAATATCGTATAAACTTAAACGTGGGTTTTGGGGGTCTTAGCAAAGCAGGCTTCGCCTTATAGTCTCATACTTTCGCTGTTATTTACGACCACATACTAATTTTCAAATCTTCAAGGCAATAAAGATTAGAGACAAAGTACCGCTAGCATGAAGTTTGCGCGCGCCAAAACAATTTCAAACTTCACTGACAACGGGAAAACAAAAAAAAAACGAAGGAAAAACATCCAAGAATCGTATAGAACGAACCGTACAAGAGCAGCAAAACAACAAATTTTCGCATGTGACTTCCGTCATTGACATACAGCATTGACAGTTGATTTCTGTATTTGATATGCCAGCCAAAGTCCAAAAAGAATGTGTGATGAGTGTAAGACAGGAGGAGCCTCCAGTTAGTACAGCCCAGGAGGCAGGAGCAGAGTCTCTTCAGTCCCGTCCCGTTCCAAAGACCTTCCTTGTGTGTTTGGGGGTTTTTGGGGGAAGGAAAACTCTCAACGAGTAGAACCGTTAAATGGTACAATATTGAAATTTATTTTTATGCTGATGATGATGATGATGATGATGACGACCACAATGATGATGAAGATTTTGATGAGAAACCAGTTCGCCACTGGCACTGTCAATGGTCATGGCAATGCGCAATGCCGAGAGATGCCAACGACAATTGGGCAAATGTCAAAGCAACTCAAATTCATCATCAATGTCTGAGACAAAGATACATGGTCCACAAATAAGTGGAAGTGGTAGGGTCTATATTGAAAAACTCTAGAAACTAAACAAATGGTTATGGAATAACGGAATTCGTAAATAGTGGTGGAATTGGAACACAAATATTTATAATTCCAATAGAGATCAATATAGATCCATTTGTGTATAGAAAATAAAGTCGCTATCGATGAGGACTAAGTTATTTTCCACAATGTACGTGATGGTTTTGAAACAAAACTTTGAAGACTATTTTTGAGTAGCCCAAGTTCTACTATTTTGCAACAGAAAATTCGATCAAGAAGAGAAAATAATATATGTGTGTATGATCGCAGTATAAGCAGTAGTAGAGATGACTTTAAGCAGGAAACGGTATCGATAGAATATCGATATGAAATAATATACGATGCATGAGGAATAAAGAGTCTAGGAGTCAGTCTGTGGAGTCGAGTCTGGAAACTGAGTATGTGGAGTTGCAGTTGAAATTATGTAGGTACAAGGTTTAAATAGTAGGTACAATAAAAATAATAAAACATAACCAATGCGTGAATTGAGCTCAATACAATTGTGTAATATTATAATATTTCCATTTCCGTTTCATCCTTGTCGACTTGTCATTTTAAGATGAAAATACAGTGTTCCATTCCAACATTCTTGTGAAAACACTTGCAGTGCCAAAAAAAAGTATTACCAATATTGTAGGTTACACACTGCCAGCTAGCTGGCCAAGTAGCGTGCTACTTATCGCTAGCTAGACGAAGAAAATTTTCAAGTATAAATTACCAAACCGAGCAAAGAACCTGCTACCAAGACTTATGACCGTATTTGATATTGCCTAATGGTTTGCTGTCGTTGTTGTTGCTGTTGGTGCTGCTGCTGCTGTTGTTTACCTGGCTGGTTAGTTGCCGTTGATGTTGTTTTTTTTCTTCTATTAAATGTTTTTCTCTTTAGATTGTAAAAACAACTTGGCTACTTTTCAACTAGAAGTAGGAGTTGTTGACTGGAATTGCTCAATTTGTGTGAGCTGCAGCGGCAACGACGACGACAACAACAACACCAACAGCAGCAGCAGCAGCACAACTTTGATAGAAGGCAGAAGCAGCAACAGCAGCAGCAGCAGCAACCCCCGACTAAATAACAAGGCAACAAAAACTCAGTCTCTGATGACTATGACGACTACGACTACTACGAGATGCTGCTGACGTTTGGTCTCTCTATGGTTTTCTTTTGTATTGTTTTTGGTGACGGCATTGCCAACAACACCGAGACACCAATAGCAACAACAACAACGACTTTGCAGTCAAACACCAACGTCGCTAGTTGTATAATTTTAGTTTTTCTTGAACTATGGTTAGTCTCAGTGATACACTCTAAGTAAACAATGATTAAGCAACAATGCTAAAAGATAAAAGAAATATAAGAATGTCACGATAGAATAAAACTTTTTAGGTGAAAAAAACGCTTAAATAGATATAAATTCATTTCAAAAAATAATACTATATAATTAAATTATTTTTTAAATTTTTATATATCTATATCAAAGACCCAAATTCAAAAGAGAAGACTAAGTTTATAACTACTTAGGACAGAAAAACCAAGAAATTTACAAAATAAATATATAATTTAGATATGTTTTAATTATTGTTAATAAAAGTGACAATCTATAGCATTATTTTAATTAAAAATTTAACATTTGCAATGTGTATTCCATTGAGTTTATATCCCTATTAAACTGAATATACTTGGATTTTGCATATCTAATCTAAAAGTTGACGTCGATCTCAACAAAACTTCATTATCATCATTCATTGAGTAAACAAACGCAATTTTCTTAAAGATTTAAGTTAAAGATTTACAATATCGCAAGTGAATTTGTTGTATTTCTAAACCGATGACGTTCCACTGTGTCGTTATCATGGATATAAAAATAACTTTCTGATATTATAACTAACTGACCTAAGTAGCTAGTCAATTGAGTAAGGGCATTCATTCGACACATAGAACTTTAGTAATTAATTTCTTTATCTAGTTATTTCTGCTTAATATTTTTTTCTCTCTCTGTTTTTTTCAATTTTAAATTGTATAAGAGTAAAGAAAAAGAGAAGAAAAAAAACTAGCTAGTGCTTTTTGCTGCTGCTGCTGCCGTAGATCGATTCAATGAATTTAAAATGCATTTAAGTTGAAATTTAGGTCAAAAGTTGTTGCTGTTGCAGTTGTTGTTGTTGTTGTTGCTGCTGTTGCCAGTACCTAGTGGCAGTAAGCAGAAAAGTTGCTGCTGGTGGTGCTGGTGCCTGTTCATCAAGTCTTGGCAAAAAAAATATTCTTTGCGTGGCATTTGAAAAAAAAAAAAATGAAAAGAAAAGAAAAACAACTTGCACGTTAGAATTGTTGGTTACCATGGGTTTGGTTTCTTCGGGGGCGAGGATGAACCACAGTGGGCTTGATAACAAAAAAAACCTAGATACGAACAGTGAAACAAATTGAATGTGAAACAAATTCGTAAGACAACTTAGGTATGTAAAGTGTAGGCAATCAAAACTTGATTATTTTTGGTATTATAAATGAGAACTTTTTTTATTGGTACAGGCCAAAAGATACTATATATTTGATGAATATTTATTATCTGCTGATATTAGAGAGTTATAGGAAGAAATTTGTATCTATTTTGGATCCTACGGCTACCATTCTCAAAAGTTTCATTTGGAACCCAACGATTTTTTCTGCCTGATTTTGACTAATTTGTTTGGCTTGGTAAGAGGCCCTACGACTTCCAAATCCCATTTTCCCCTCTTTCTCTCTGTCTAATTCTTCAACTTTTCTTTTTAGCTGTAACTAAACAAGTTTACACTTGACGTAAATATATTTATGACTTTGGTCTCCTACAAATCAACTAATTGTATATATATGGACATCTCTTTGGCCGATTTTGGCATCTGGGGAGACCGACCGACAGAGGTGAAAATCTGTTAATTAGATGAATTTCAAGTTCTATATATCAAAACTAATTAGTCGCCAAACAGGCGGCAACTTTCACACTTTCCATTTTCACACTTTGAAAATTAATCAAAAAGCGAGAAAAATTATTATCGGACACTTTTGGAATGCATATTTCAAAAAAAAAAATACATTTTTCTTTTTTTTTGATTTTTTCTACTCTCTTTTGTTGCTTTTGCTGCTAGTGTAAATTGTTTTTGGGGGCCATAAATGAGGCCAAAAACTGAACAATAGGATAACATTGTGGACAGACAAAACAAAAGCCATTGAAAGTAAAAAGTGAAAAGAATTAATGACGAGCAATATGTGGAGCAGGGTGATATCATTTCAATTTTCAATATTTATTAATTAAAAATTAAACAAAGAAAAACAACTGGTTTTCATTTAAACTTTTTACATCAAAACGCATTTAAAATAAAGTTCTCAAGTTCTCTTAGATTTGAGGAAATTTTGTTGTTTGGAGCTGGCCCTCATTAAAAAAAAAAAGAAGAAACTGAAAGCAGTTTATTGTATTCGTTAGTCACTTTCCATATCATTTTCCAACAATCACTATAAGGAAAATCAAATTGATTTTCATTTTCTATACCAAACAATCTTTGGAATTGGCAATTTTAGGTATTTTTTTGTTTTGTTTTGTTTTGCTTTGGTTCTAATCTCTTTATCGTGATGGTAAATCATTTCGCTTTGATTGGATTGTGTGTGCTCTGGGGTGGGGTAAGAGTGAACACGCCAATACCATTCTTTCTGGCATCCATTTCAAAGACACAGCCCTAAATTCAAGAGAGACATAGGCATACCAAAAATAGTTCACTTAGAACAAGACACGAACTGGCCAAAACGAAATGGACGAAAGTCTCTGCCTTCTCAATTCTCATTCTTGTAGGCAGCCTTCTTCAGCTTTGGCATTCGGAGTCCATTTAAAGTCCTCTGTTCTCAGTTCTTGATACTTGTCCTCGTCCTCGTCCTCAACTCTTTGGGTACAATATGGTGTGCGGAATTTCCATTTAAACCAAATTAGGCAAAGGAATAATTTTTTTCGCTTAAGGCCAAGAAGAGTAGTAGTGGAGAAATGCCACAATCAGGCTCGGCTCTCCACAGTCCAGATGATGATGATGATGGCACTCTGGAACTGTTTTAGTTGCGACTCCTTTAGCTTAGATAGCATCGTCATCATGATCATCATGATGATCATGATCATGGCATCGAGATTGTCTGCGGATTTTGTGCAAAAGTCAATCGTTTGATTGACAAGTCGTTTCGTCCGTTTGCTTAGTTTGTCGGTTAGTCGTGATCACTACGACGACTACTACGCAGGCAATTCTGTTTTTGATAAAGTTCTTTCTTACTGATCTTGTCTCTGTTTTAGCTCCGATTCTGATTCTAACTCTGGTTTTTAACTTCCTGCTCACTCGCCAAAAACGCAAACTCAAACACAAACACACACGGGGTTTGAGACTCTGGAATGCTTTAGCCTACAAACGAGAAAGTTTTTCTGGGATTTATTTTTCAGTATATTTTAGTTTTTGGTGTGACTCTGACCCAGTTGGTTGTTTGTGTGTGTGTTGTCTTTTTTCGGGGATTCGAAACAAAAAACATTTGTCCACACGACACAACACGCCTCCACCTACTCCCATTCCCCCACACCCTTCAAAAAAAGAGAGACATTCCCCACTTTACGAGTTTTTACTCGTCGTAAACAGTTCAAAGCATTGTTTCCATTGAACAAAGAAGAATTCTGGTGAAAACCACTGTATAATGAAGGGCATACAGGAGGGAGAAAGGGGAGGTAGAGGCGTTTAAGGGCGAGGCACCCACCATATGGATAATTTAATCGTATTGCATGTGTGTGGAGTGATCTGTCCTATATCTGATGACCTAGCTTTTCCAGGTGAAAAAAATCCATTACAAAAAAATGATGTAGGCAATTTTGAAATTTATTCATACAGAATTGTTCTCAATTTCGTATTTGTTATACATACATTTGTGATTTTTACTATGAATTCAAATTTATTGAAGTTGTTGTTGTTTTTTAGGTTGTTAAATGTTTATTATATCATTGAAGGGATTCCCCATCCAACCACAATTTCATTGCAGTTTCTTGGAAAATTGTGTCGCTTTGTGAAGTTTTTATTATGGAAAAATGTTGATTTTTACAAGCAATAAAATTTCATTCAATTTCGTAATTTCCCTTTGATAAATGTTATGATGTTCGCTTTGATTTTAATTATGTAGACTTTGTAAAATCTAGTTTCAGATTATTATACGATACTTTTAGTTTTAGATTAGAAACTTTAAAAAATCAAACATTTTCCAAATCTGTCAAGTGAAGACAGTTTTTAAAACCACAGAAAGAGATGCTGGATAAAGTAATTCCTAAGAAATTCGCAATGTTTCATTAAACAAAGCAGCTTTATTTTTGTTTCAGTTAGAAAACAATTTGTCTTACAATTAGCTAAAATATCGCTCTTGCCTTATTTCTTATTTAAAACATAACTTTTCTTCGTATGGTCTAAAAAAACCCTCTTGCCGATTGGGAGTTTTAAAATGTCTATTATTATCAACTTTTCGGTTTTCATAGTTTTTCAGTTAAGGATGTAAGTGAGCTAAGTACCAAATAAGACTTTAAAATTCAGTAAATTTTTGGAAACATTTAACTGAAATAGTCTTTAAAATGATTTTATTTGATATAATTTAAAGAAGGATTTAGTGTATTATAAGGAATAACTTGCTGAGCAACCATAAAAAAGAAGACCCTATTGACCAAATTATTGGAATAAATGTTGTGAATCATATTAAACAATAATCAACTGTTGATTTAGCTACTTTTGATTTAATTCTTTAGTTTCTTCATTTGATCAAGTTTTGCTAAATTTAAAATCTTCACCAAAACCTTAAGTTTTTTAGAGATTTTGGGCCACCGAAAAGAGAGAACAATTTGAGTGACGCACAGCAAACAAAGACTGCTGCAAAATTTTTGCAATAAGCCGGGGAATGGAATATGCATACTTACACATGTATATATTGGTAGTCAAGTCAAAGAGCAATAAAAATGCACTTAATTCCCCCATCCGACGAACAATTTTATGAACGGTGCCATATAATTTATAACATTTGGACAAACAAAAGTAAAAGTCCGTCCCTTAACCACACATTGGAAACTTTAAGACAGATTGAGATAGCTCCACACGAAGTATGGCACATAAGTCCATACTCGTACATAAACTATATGGGATATGGGGGACCCAATCGACGCATGTGACGCGGGTTCCCCACATTTGAACTTTAACACACACACAGACAGACAGACAGACAGACAGACAGAGTTTTCGCGACCAAGATCGAGCGCTTTTGGGCGGAGGTTTGTTGTGTTTTTTTTTGGAGTTGAAGGCAACAAAATGTGGAAAAAAATTTCAAGTTTGCCAAGCGACATATGGCAATTCATTTTCCTTTTTTTTTCTTGCTCTTTGTTTGTTGCTTTTCTGTTGTTTTCAACTGAACCGCGGGGTCAACATTATAAAAATCGCAGACGGGGGACAATAATATAATACTTAAACCAAAATGCAAAAAAAAAAAGATAAAACAACAAATAAAGCGAACAACAAGCAAATAATTTATGATCAACTTGATGCATGGTAGCCCGCTCTTCGTCTGACTGATGGTGAGTGTGAAGTGCCCGATCAGCGCAATTGCAGCGAAAAGTTAGGGTAAAACAATACGAAAAAAAACCGATGACGCATCGTCTGTGTCTGCATTTGCCATAATGCACTTTTCTACTCCTTCTCTGTCTACTACGACTACGACGTCGTCGTCGTCTTTTTTGCAGACGAACTGTCTTCTCTTGGTCTTGACAGGCCGACAGATCGGACAGATGGACAGACCAAAGAAACACACACAACTAAAGAAAGGGAGATGCAGCAGCATTTGTTTGTGATGGAGTAGAAAACAAAAGAAGGAGGAGGAGAGCAGTCTTGTTGCTTGGCATCTTTTTGTTTTTGGCTAGTTGTCAAAATCGTTTGGAGACGACGGCTAAAACTGACAGTTGCAACGAAATAAACAAAAGCCAAAAACAAAAACCAACAACAACTGGCTGGTACCCCAAAACCAAAAGGTGGGCGTGTTGGCCAGACTTTACTTAGACACAATAAAGTGAAAATTTCATAAGACTTGCAGCAACAACAATAAAAGAGTTAGGATGTTGCAAGGTAAAAACAACAACAAAAATTACGAAAAAGAATTTGTTTTCATTTCTAATATTTTTATTGTTTTCTTTAATTTAAGTCTTTTATTCTTTGAAATTTTTCGAATTCTTCTGTCCAATATTTTTACTCTACAACTATTTTAATGTGAATTGTAGTGTTTACTTATTGTTACATTTTTTTTTGGCAACTTTTGTTAGAAATTAATATGAATAGAATAAAGTAATAAAAGAGATTACCCAATGCAAGATCCTAAGAAATATATATACATATATGTATGTTTATATTCACTAAATTAATGAGAATAAAAGATATTATGGATAGATGAAACAAAAGTTTAAAAATGAATTAATGTAGAAAAACTAAAAAACTAAATTGTTATTAATATTAAGAAGAAGGTTAGTACATAAGATGTTGTCAATATGTGATGACCGGTCTAACCGGTGGTTTAGTTTAGACCCAATCAAACTATAATACTTGTACTATGTACTTAAACAAATGTTGTCGATTTTAAGCCATACGTAGGTTATGTTACATAGATATATAGACTTAAAGTAAAAATCGTAACAATTTTAGATTTCTAAGACTTTTTTTTTTTAAGTGAATAAATGGTTAAATTGCTAACTCCAAGGATTTTCCAAAGAAAATCTCTAGATATCTTAATTCAGTTTGAAATGCTATCCAACATATAATGGGCTCCATTAAATTCCCATAAATCTGCTTAGCTTTAGAATTATGCAATTTATGTTTAAAGCTGGATGGAAATCCTCGAAAGAGTAAACTATTTCTGGTTACACAATTTTTCTCTTAGCCATTTCCTCGCCTGTTTTATTATAAATTCCATCTACTTGGCTAGGTGTGTAAGTTGTTTTTTGTGCCTTTGGGCCCAAAAAAATATTTTTTTCATACCTTGGCAAATTTCTGTTGCACGAAAAGCCAAAATGAATTGCAATTTTATTCAATTATCAAACATATCGCACTGGGTGGAGTTTTCAGTTTGAGTTTAGTTTTGTTGTTTCATGCTTTAAGCAATTTGTCAAAGACGTAAACGCCAAAAACAAAAATCCGTAAAGACGAAACAACCGTTGAACGATAAATCTCGGTTGGCAAATTATTTGCACTCGTTTTATAGATAACGAGGCTTTCAATTTATGAATGACAATAATTATGCCACATAAAAAGCAAAAAAAGAAATGAGGCAAAAAGTGTGCTAAAGACGTCGCGGCGTCACGTTGCATGTGAAAATCAATTAGGCGCAGTCCACGTCGCTACCTCCCTCACCATCTGGTCCCCCTTTTCCCCTCCAGGGTCCCCTACAAGAAAGAAAAAACGTATCTTATGGATTGTGGGCTATCTGCTGGTTTATCTTTTACCTCTTAACAGCAACAACAGGTTCAAACTTATCGCGATCGTTGGCTGTCGCTTACGGTAAATGTCCAAAGTTATTACTAAAAGCTGACAAATTGCGATTCAGGTTGCCCCATCGTCCGTAGGAGCAGAAGAAACTGCGGCGTCTTAAAGATGCAACTCAGGTCGTTTTTTTTTTCTTTCTTCCTTTTTTTTTTTGGTGCTGAAGATATATTTCTCCCTGTCTCCCTCTCTCTCTCTCTGTCTCTTTTTAAATATGCGGAAATGCTGAAATCTGTATTCTGTTTCTGTCTAGAATTTGGCTCTGTGTCTGCTCTCGAAGCGTTAAATTAAAAATCACTAATCATATCAATGTCGAGAGTCTAGCGGTTGCCTGTCAATTGATGAGAGTCTCAACTTGAAACTGGAACCGCCATTGGCTATGGACAGAAACGGAGAGCTGGTAGAAGGGAGATAGAAGGAGAAGAAATAGAAGCCTCTTATAGCTGCTTAAGTTAGCGCCAAGTTACGACATTGTCGGTGTGTTTGACTACAACTAGACCAGAACAGGGTACCTTGAAATAGGTTAACCCTAAGCTAGGCAAATATATTAATATTCCACATAAACTTTCAGTCAATTTATTTATTAAACTGTTAACATAACAATCTATTTGAACCGTAAATCTTGGGGAAATTAGAGTATAGACTAAATCAAAATCTTTTTTACTTATTGTTAGACTTTAAATTTTCAGTTGCCTTGACAACACTGTTTACCAGTTATTCT
This sequence comes from Drosophila willistoni, assembly GCF_018902025.1. NCBI lineage: Eukaryota > Metazoa > Arthropoda > Insecta > Diptera > Drosophilidae > Drosophila > Drosophila willistoni. The sequence continues at coordinate 7,544,680 of NW_025814051.1, forward strand.
TTACTACTCAAATTTTCTCCTATTTTATACATTTCGAAGAAAATATATATAGTCTATGTGTAGGAATCTGCAAAGTGGGTCACTTATTGTTAGACAAATAATGCCGTATTTTTTATTCAAAAGTACCTAATTTGCTTCAAATGCATAAAGAATAAATTAGTTTTTAACCGTTTGCATATATATATTATACATACATATACATATAAACATCCCACCAAATAAAAATTGTAATATTGATTTTAATTTATTTTAAACGAACTTTAGTGTTGAGATCGCTAATAATTAGTCACTTTTCTTATTTAAAGCACAGAATCTTGCTTAAAAAACGTACAGTCTATCTAAAATAAGTTATATTTTTTTTTAGTTATTGAAATACTTTTCGATATTAACTATTTTCTTTTTTTGACTTTCTTTGCTACATCAAACTTTTCTTTAAGAGAGCTTTTTATGTTAATTTAAAAAAATGAATTGGTTGAATTTAGTTCTGTTTAGCAGAAAGTTAAGAAAGGCTTAACCATCTTATTGATTTAAATCATATAAGTAGATATTTTATAAAGACATTGAAGTACCAAAAAGCGAACTTCAACTCACAACTATAAGAAAAGACATAAGATGTTTCTATTGTATATTGATGAACCTTCAATATAAGGCAACTGAATATGTTTTGAGTTCATTCCAAACTTTTGACACTTTCAAATTGTGTAAAAGAAACCTCGTTAGTTTTGAGACTAAGATGCTAATCGAATAAACGAAAGTTTATGATATTGAAGAGACCAGAAAAGGCTGTGTTGGCCTGAATATGACCCGTTTGGCATAAGGGTTAATTGGACAGACAACTCGACAATGGGCCACTGGCTCGACCACTGTCAGCTCCAACAACAACAACAGGCAACTGAGTAGGAGCAACAGGAGAAGGAGAACCACAAAGTGGTAAAGCTAAAGCTGGAGGTGGCAAGGGATTTTTTTTTTTTTTACTTCTCGACTCAAACTTGATATCTTGCATCAAATAAAAATAAAAACACAATTTTTTTTCTTTTCTTTTTTGTTTTTTTTTTCTGCTGCGCCAACAGTTATTTCTGTTGTGTTTTGTTTTGCAGTCAGCACTGCATTTGTTTATTTATTTGTTCTCCTTTATTTCTTCTCTTGCCTCTTTGCGTTTATGTCCAAATTTGGCAATTTGGCAAAAAATGAAGTTGGCCATAGCAATAAGAAGCAAGTTTATATATTTTTTGTTAAATTTTGTCTGAGATTCCTTTTTTTTTGTGAACCTGTCGTCCACATCATCATCATCATCATCGTCATCATTTGCTGCCAGGCAAGAGAATGACATTTTAATATGCATTTTGCACTCATTTCCGAGTACAACAAAACTTGAGGCAATGAAGTGTGGAAGGGGAACATAAAAATAAACATTTTGCCGCCAACTGCCAAAATAATTAACATCAATGTAAATTTTGTGTTTTTTTCTTGGCACAGATTCTGTAAAGTGAAATGCCAGCAGATGCCAGCTAATTAACCCAAAAAAAAAAGGCAAGAACTGAATTCAAATTAATCTTCATTAATTAGAAACTTAATTTGTTAGTTTCTCAATTGATTTTCGATATATTACAATTTGACTCATCATCAATTTTTCCATGCTTTTTTTTTTGTAAGTTTTCGATGCTCTATTTTCCAACTTCGGTTTTAGATTAATTTTAGTTAATTACATCCAAATCATTGCAATTTATTTAATCACCATTCAATTTGAGTGTTAATGGAGAGGATCTATTTTAAACGAGAATTAATCAAATGATATTGAGTAATCGGTGGTTCGAATGCTTAAAAGTTTTCAAAAATTTGGCAGACTTTTCCATATTTTTCTCACTTTTAGTCTTTAAAGAAAACACTTTATCTATATAAATCTTCAATCGTTTGTGCAATCAAATTGCTTGAATGGATTTTTGGTATTATGTTGGGAACCGATTGGGATAACTCAAGTGTGTTATATAATTTTTATGTTCAACCAAGAAAGAAGCCAAAAAAATGTTGTGTCAAAGATCACACACATGCTTATGTAGATACATGTAGGCAATCTGCACATCTTCCTTCTTGGAAAAAAAAAAACAAACAACCCACAATCTTACTCTCTCACCCATTGATTACAACCCTGTGTTCGAACGAAGGGGGCAAAAACTAAATATATTTCAGGTTCCCCCTTCTTTTGGTGGGTTGCAGATGCATTTGGTTATCGCCAAAAGTTCATCTGGATTACACAATGAGCCAATTGCAACAAAAAGGAGAGGGCCACAACCAATCAGGCAATTGTTTTTTCATAGTAGTCGTACTTTCTATACCCTTGTGAAAAAAATAGAAATATCTAATGATAATCTTATCATAGAATAAAATGCCGATGACTAAATAGTTATTGATCTAGATTTCTTCTTCTAAATAGAAGTTTATACAACTTGGTTATCCATTTTGGATTCTTAATCCTCAATTTGAATAAAATACAAATTTCATGTCTTAGTGAAGACTGATGAAGGAATAAAGAAAAGGTTCCATGAAAAAAAAAGTAGATTTTTCTAAAATTCTAGACTGTTATTTAAAGTTGTACGCACTTAAATAAATACTTCAAAAAGTTTTGTAAAGTTAGCTAAATTATTCATTAATTCTATGGTCAATATGTGTATAGTAACAGTTTGTCTAATCGGATTTAGTTTGCCAAACTCATTACAAGAGATATTAGTTCTAATTTTTCCAAAAGTCTCAAGTCTCATTACAATAATCATTATTTACCATCTAATTAGTTAACACATCACCAATTAGAACATGGTTTAATTTTACATATTTTTGGCCTGCTAACATTAGCCTAATTTATTTTTGATTCTTTTTTTTTAACAACAATTGGCCAAAATTTGTTCTAAAGTGCTATGCGGTCAAGTGAAGTGGGCTAAATTTTTGTCAAAGGACAGCATCCAAGTCTGATCTTTCGTTGAACTTTATGCACTTTTTTGAGCATTCGCTTTAGTCTCCGCTTGGCCAAAAATGCATCGACCCTTTTGCTCATGGAAAGGGTATGAAAAGCAGAAGGAGAAAAAAAAAAATCGCCGTCCAACATTTTGTAAATATTTGCTGCATGTGGGGCTTTCTTTTAAATTTATTAAGTTGGTTTTTTTTTTCTTGTGGTGATGGTTGTGGTGGTGCTGGTGGCGGTGCGGTGGCTGCTGATGTTGCAGCAACTTTGGACAATTTTCAATGTGAAAAAAGAGTCAAGTGAGGTCGAATCTTTGGGTATGAACATTTAGTTGTTGAGGCTAATAACAAGCGACAACCTCCAGAGCGAAATTGTTGTGGTGGCTGCAATTTTTTGCTACCTTTTTTTTGTTTTATTTTTTGCTTGTACTTTAAATTGTTACTTGTAATTGTTGTTATTATACAATTCAAAAACAATGTAAATGGTGGAAAGCAAAACAACAGCAACAACAACTACAAAAGAAAGAAAGAAAAAAAAACGTAACAATCAAATTTTACAAGCATTTTACAGTGGCAAAATGCACTTTTTGTTTTTCTTCTTCTTGTCTTGTCTCATTTGCTGTTGGCTTTAGGTTGGTTTTTGGATTTTCGAAACGGTTTGCATATTTGACATTTCACTTGCGATTCAATGATATTTTCTGTGCGATTTTTCATGGCGAAATACGGTGAATTTTGTTTTGTGTGGCTAGATTTTGGCTGACAGATTAGGCCAAAAACGCTAAACGACAAGTCGCAACGAAGGCTTTTGTTCAGAAACTTTGATTTATTGATTTTTCCATACAGATAATGTGTGACTCTTTTTCTCATAGACTCCTTAATGTGAGAAAATTTTTGTTTACCAGTGTGTCAAGAGCTTTAGCATTGTTGTTGTGATTTTATTTTATATTTCTTTTTTTTCCAGCCGCTGCTTTTGTTACATAATGCATAGCAACGACGTCAGCGCAACTTGATCTTTAGTATCTTAGATATCATTCAGGTGCACATATGTATATAGCTTAAGTGTGTGTGTATGTGTGTAAGTGTGTGTAGGTATGCATTATGTGAACTCCAAAGGCAATTTCCCGGCATGCCTCGTCGCTAAAACCCAAACTCTTTTCAACAGGCTAATATGACAAAAATTTCAGACAGCTTGTCTACAGAGTTGAATTGAGGCAATGTTCAACAAAGGGAGCCCTATATAAACGAGGGTTGGGCATGAAATACGTAAAAAATATACAAAAATATCTTTAAAATCTTTTTAACCAGCACTCAAAAATAAATGGAAACATTCTGTTCTATATTAAGTCCTTAATGAAGGGGCTTGTTTATTTGAAATCGACTTCAGTTTATACTTTATAGGCGTTGAACATTAAATCCTTTAAAAATGCCACTGTTGCCTTTTTTGAAAGGGGGATCAATGGCTTTTATTATCAATTAAAAAGTCAAACAGTCTATTACTATTTTGTGGAAATATGTTTAAATTTTCATGTAAATTACTTGAAGGCTATGACATAAATTTTCATTACAGTTTACCTTTCTATTTGGAAACTAACTTAGTTTAGTATACATTCTTGTTTATTAATATTGAGCATAATTAAAAGCAATGATAAAAACAACATTACATGACGACTGTCATTTAGTGATTAATTAACATAATTACACAACACAAAAACAAATAAAAAAGTTTGTAGCTTAAACGGTTTATGAACTGTTTAATGTCGTCTTCTGGTTAACCTTTGAATATTTTAACGTAATACCAATTAAATACTTTTCATTACATTAACGTAATACCTTTTAAATTTGTTTATAGATATGTATATTCTGACGGATCTTATTAAGCTTTACTTTTAATTAAATATAAAAGATTGCATAACATGAATTAACATATTTGAATATGGGACATAAAGAAAACAGTACTTCATTTAAAATAAATTTTGAATGATCTTGAAGAAGATGCTGCTTAAACTCTTTAGATAGAGAACTAGATAGAGTAGATAACAAAAAAGAAATATGCCAAATTCAAATCAACTAATTGACCTAGACCCTAAATTTATGACAATGTGTAACTGAAATTTATACAAAAACATAAAATAATATTAAAAAAATACTCAAAAAAATACTTATATCCGTTTCCCAATGTCTGTTAATAGGCTTTACAAAATACTCACAAATGTAAAAATATGCAGCCACACTATTTTTGGATTTAATAGTGTGGCAGCAAAGTTTTTAAAAGCGAATTTGGCGCTGAACACTCAAACACTTGACATATTTTTAGAACTTAACCGTTCAAAATAAAGTGCTTAGTTCTCATCATTTTTTATTTGTAGGTTCTTGTGGCGAAGGTTGGAATACTGGTAACTTACCTGCAAATAGACAAAGAATATGAAAAATTTAATACAAGAACAGAAAATGTTAAATAACTTTACAAAACATTATATTTAGTGTGACCTGCATATTTGGAAAGAAAAAATACTAAAAACAATTTCAAAGATTTAGTAAAAGTAATAACTATAAATTCTACACTTTACAACAGTCAACTAAGTGAGGTTGAGGCCCTCGTCGGTTGAACTCGGGGGGGCGTGGAGTGGCGTAACACTGTCGTAGTCTCGGAAACTCGAGGCTAGCTAACTAACTAACTAAATAACAAAATGAACGAATGAACAAACCAACATACTAACCACCGACCTAAGCTCTAGCCATAAAACGTCATTTGCATAATTTCTAATTAAAATATTTTTACAACGTTGAGACGGAGGGCCCGGGCTGGGGCTCTATGGCTAGGCCTGAGACGCGGTAAGTCTTTAGTGCGATCGCTACAGGTTTTTCTTTTGGGCGTAGATAAAATTTCAATTAATTTAAATTTGATTTTTATAGGCATTCACCTGCTGGTTTGGTTCCATGTTGGCTAGTTGGACTCTATGCATTCGTAATTAATTAATTCGCTTCGAGGTTTCTTCGATTTTTCGAACTTTTCCTTCCTTTTTTTTTTATTTTCTTCTTTCTTTGGTTTTTGTCAATTATTTTTTTTTCTGTCTTTTCTGTTGGAACGTGCAGCTAGGCCCGCGCAGTGTAGAAAAGTGAAGTGAAAGTTGTTTCAATTTCAATTTCAAAATCAAAATCAAACTTAAACTGTCTTTCTTTCCAATTTCAGGTGGAAAAATTAAGTAATTTGTGTAAAAATAATAAACAATGTGAAGTTTTTTTTTTCTTGTGGGCTGTGTATGTGTTACAGTTATAGTTTTAATAAACCACAATGAAAGCAAAAGAGACAGACAGGCAGAGAGAGAGGGAGAAAAAAAAAATCAAATTCAGTTCGCTGATCATCATTTTACCTGCTTTTTGCTTTTTGTTTTTTTTATTTTTTTTGTTTCCAACTTTTGATTGTTATTATTATTATTTTTGTGCTTTTTGCGTATTTGTTCAATGCTATAATTTTGTATACGCAGATCTCTTCCCCAGTCTCCTCTTCAGCCCACCACAAATGCTTGTCGATCCCCCCCAAACACTGATAATGATCACAGCGACTCACTCATCCGGACTCAAACTCGTCATCAGCCGGTTTTTCGTTCGCTTTTGTCAGTTGGGTCAGTCGAGTCTGTCAGTCAGGTGTATTGAAGCATTCCAAAATTGTATCGAATTATATCGACTGCAAGTGTATTGTAATCATCTCGATTTGAGTGCAGATCCATAATCAAGGGAAACCGAATGTACTTATATTGAGAAGGGAGATTTTGTACCCAATGTTTTCGCTTCATTTAGATATTTAATAATCAGATGATCAAATTCAATAAATTTACAATCAGTTATAATAATATTCATTAATTAAGCCACAATTAGTGTGGCTGCATATTTTTTTGACAAAAAAATACATAATAAATGTTTTTAGTAAACTAATGTTCAATGCTAAAAATTCTTAACAATCTGATTTTCAATAAGAAAACATTTTAAAATTAAGTGCCTACATCTTAAGTGTAAGATTCCAGTAGAAGCTTTATATATTTCTACCTATCTATCTATCTTCTAAAGTGGAAATCCCAAAATGCTTTGTTTAAAAAAACACGAACGCAGTTGCCTGCTGCTCGAATAGATGATATATTTTTCTATTTCGAAAATCTAAAACAAAAATCTAAGTTATAGAAAGTCAATGAAGAGTATAAGCCATTCGTTTCTGTTTTTAAATCGTTTCATCCGTTTCCATGCTATTTTGCCATAATTATAAGCGCCCCTTTTGCAATGCAATAAATGCAATTTGCTACCTCGATTATAAACCATCTTTGCGTATGTGTGTGTGTGTGTGTGTGGATCAAACTTTAGAGGTTAGCAATTACAAACACATGGGGGCCAGAGAGGATGATTGATATGTAGGTATGTATGTACCTACAACAAAGATCAGGGGTACACATATAATTTAATGGAATCACTGTAAAATGTTTGCTCATTGCGGTTTCTGAGGTTTGAGGTCGCTAAATGGGCCCTAGTACAACAATAATACATGTATGCATAGTCAGTTGTATTTGGATAATTACGCATTTTATTGTATCCAAATTTTTTTTGCACAAATACAAATGAAATACAAAACAAGAAGCAATTTGCATTTCTAACGGCGTTTACGCTGACCAAATATGGGAATTTTATGCTCAACACAATGGTGAATGTTTTTTCGGTACAATTTGGTTTTACCTGTCTTACTCTCCAAACTGCCTACTTACGATTATTTATTATTGCAGGTGAGACAATAATTCATTCCATTTGCATTGGCATTGTATGTGCATATGTGAAAGTGCAGTGCATTCGATCGTTGGGCGAAAGGTATGAAAAGCTAATTACCAGAAAGGTAAACCTATTAGAGATCGGGATCAAAAAAGTAAAAGCCGAAAAAACAGATCAACTTCAAAAGCATTGCAGCGGCATTGTTAACACCACACCAAAATGGAAAAATCAGTGGGTGTTCTTCGTCTCGAACCAAAATGGGTCAGGGCTACATCTCTCAAGCCTGTGGAGCAATTATGTCAATAGTCAACGGGCGGTTTTTTTTCTCCTCTTGCTTTTTTTTTGGGGGGGCAGAGCAAACCACGCACTCATTATGCCCGCCCTGACACAGTTTTTTCTTTCTTTTGTTTTTCAACACAAAAAGATCATGAACTCGCTTTCGGAAATTGGAGCAAAAATCGGCTTAGTTGATATTCAAATTGAAAAGATTATACAAAAACATAAAAAGAGCCTCAATCAAAAGTTGATTGAAAAAGAGAAGGAAAATTTGTTCAATTGGGGCAGAGAAGTATTCTAAAAAAATAAACAGTGTGGTTGTATATTTTTATGATGATAATACCAAAAAAAACTTGTATTCTCTATTACATTTGCTAACGTGTTTAGCTCTAAAATGTTGAAAATTTCATACATGTATGTATATATATAGCTAGAAGACGTATCCTACCACTAGTTATAAGTTCGACTCTTAGGATATCAAAAATTACCAACAGTTAGTTTATCTTATTGTTAGAGTTAGAGTTAGACAGTTCAAAAATGAAAAGAAGTGGACTTTAATCTTCAGTCTAGGGCATCCTTTTTGTTATACGCTAAAACTTGTTAAGAAATATAGATAAATAAATTAAAAAGAGGAGTCGTTTCGCTCGATGATAAAACTAGTTGCGAATTATAGGTAAAAGTATTGAAAGTTAATAAGCCTACTTTTAACCATTAAACCGATAGTCTAAGAAACAAAGATATGACAAATTTAGATACTTCTTAAAATAAAAATTCAGTGTCAAATAATAAGTTTCCATTTGACTAACATTTATAAATATCATTTTTCATTGGCTTCTTATTTTTTTGCCACTTAAAATTCCTCCTTTAATTACAGTTAATGCTTAGTTATTTCAACTACAAATAAATTATTTACGCAATCTGGAAAAATAAACGCAAGAGACTCTTTGAAACCAGTAGGCAGATAATATGCCTGTTAAATGTTAGGTTTCAACACCTTGAGTTAATTTTGCATTCAAAAACTTGAGACAAACAAACGCACTTGGGCTTAAATTTTCACTTTCTCATTCAGCAGATCGAAACGAGTTAACAAGTGTAACATTGGCAATTTGTTAGCTAATTTGCCAGAACAACGAACAGAGCGAACAAATGGCAAAACTCTGGAAGATGAAGTGAACTCCAGTTGGCTACTGAAGCGGGGGCAGTGACCACATAGCAAAACAACAAAGGGAAAAATCAACTTAATGACAAATAAGGAAAACAAAAGCCAACTACTACTACTAAAGGTAAGAAAAATTATGCAATGTTGGAAAATTGTTGTCGTCGTCGTCGTTGCTGTTGCTTGTTGTTGTTGTTGTTGTCGGCAAATCTTTTGAGTTAATTTCATTTTCCGCTTTGCTAGGCGACGCCTTCAAGGGGCAACTAAAACTTCCAGTATTTTGTTCATAGATTATATGATTATGTTTATTTTCCACTTCATTAAATCGCACGATGACTTTTTTTTGCCGTGCCCAGCACATAGTGTGCCTGCCTGACTGAATGCCCCTAATGTTATGTAATTTCCTCGAAATTGTAACTACTTTATTTTCCGTTTCAGTTTCGTTTGCTTCGTATTGCTTTTTTTTTTTGTATTTGTTTAACATGTTGCCTTCTTTTTTTTTGCCGCCTTTGCGCTGCGCTTTCAAATGCGTTTTGTCTCGCAATTGGAATTGAAATTGGTATTGGTATTGGATTCGAATTGGGAATAGGAATCGGCATCGGAATCGGGGCTTGTTTGTTTGTATGTTTGTTGATTTGTTTGGCTTTGGCCCATTACTTTGGCTTCATTATTCAATCAAATGCATTGTTATTGGCTTTGCCTCGAGTGCGTTGTCTGCTGCGTCGTCTCTGCCTTTTTATTTGTAATGACTTTTTGTTCATTTTATATTTCTTTATTCACCTTTACGTGTGTATGTGTGTGTGAGCCAATACCTTAACTGTTCGAGCGATGCTATGCGGTGCGGTGCGTTCTCAATGAGTTTTACAGTTAAATGTTTTTATTTCGTTTTCGTATAAGAATAAAATGGTTAGGGAGGAAGGTAGGGGGGAAATGAGTTAGTTGAATTGCCGTGGTTACTATCATCATTTGGACCACGTGTCGGTAGGTTGGTCGAATTGTCCGTTGGTTAGTTGGTGGCCTTTTCCTACCCACCCTTTTCCTGCACCCTATGGTTTATTTTTTTTTTTTTTTTAGATTTCGACACGTTTTACGAATCGTGGCAATAAATCATTTCTCACTCACAGTGGGATACACATTTGCCAGGTTTTTCTTTTTTTTGCCCAAGACAAAGCCAATAAATCAAATTGCAACCGTCAATTGCTGTTAATTTCTTTCGCGTTGCAGAAAAATTTTCATACATACAATTTGGTTTTTTTCTTTTACAATTTTTTATTGTATAAAATATATAAAAAGAGAGATAGAGAGAGAGAGAGAGAGAGAGAGAGAGAAAAAAAAATGCAAAATGCATAAATTATTTATTGCTAAAAAGCAAAATGTCATAAGTGTCTGTCCCCTCTGTCTGGCATGTGTTTGGCGCACTGTGGGAACCATGGATTTTTGGATTCGGGTTTGGGTTTGGGTTTGGATTGGCGCGTTGTTTTTGTTTGTGTTGTTGTTTTTTTCTCTCCTCTGTTCAATTGTGTTGAAATGTTTCGTCGTTTTGTTGTGTCAATTGGTTGACCAGTGACCAGCTGGCTGGAGTCAACTTGAGTTAGTCATGAACGAGAGAAGGAAGGCGGAGGAAGAGAGGGGAGAGATCAAGCCAGCAGCTTGTTGTAAATTTTGATGTATTGATTAGAGTTTTGGCATGGCACTCGGCCACAAGGGGAAAGGGTTCACTGCACTGTGGGGTCATAAAAGTCTAAAAAGGTTTATGTTATATCCATAAAGATATCCATGCCATAAAAATGTCATATATATACATTTGATTTTCCGAAATTGTCCTCCTAATTATTAATTAAACACGTTAAAAAAGACATTCCATAACTTAATGTTGGACCATTTATTGGTTATTTTTCATTTTTAATATTTTTGATTTTACTACTTTCTTAAAATAATTAAAATTTATAAGAAATCTGTTGATCCTCCGTTTTAATAGTAACTTTTAGTAAAATGTACTTAAATAGCCCTTAATAAATCTGTTGATTCTCCGTTTTCATATTAACTTTTAGTCAAATATATTTAAGTAACCCCTAATCCATTAAGCTTTTTGAAAAGTCATTAAAACTAAAGAATTAAATTACTATAATAGATAAAGTAATTATATAAAAAAAGAACAAAAAAGGGTATTTAAAAAAAGTAGTTAAAGGATTTTGATCATTCCAATCTATCTACAATTAGGTCTAAACTCTTCATTTCATTTCAAATGTGGCTCTTACCATGAAATTTATCTAGTTAAGGAGATTAATACTTTTATTTCATCTCTTTAGCGGCATATCTTCAAAAGTGAAGCACACTTTTCCCCAAAAGGTTTTCAAAAGTAAATCATTTTCCTTCATCAAAAAACAAAAACAAAAAAAATTAATTGCTTCACATGTTTCAGACACCAGAAAACCTGTTAGCGCCGCTCTGACCAGGTTCAAGCCCTCCCCACAACAAAAACAATAGCAACAAACAAAAAAAGGTCAACTAGCAAAGCATTTTTTATTGACCCAAAAAAATAAAAAACAAAAAAAATAAGAGAATCGCCCCCTCCCAACACAACAACATTTCAAGCATTTCTAGTTTAGTATGGCAACAAAAAAAAAGAAGAATAACAACAACAAGAAAAAACAGTTGATAATTATTTTAATGTCTGGAAAGGTCATTCGAGAGCATCATCAACGGCGAACTGGAGGGGCTCTCCAGCTGATAAGACTTGTCTCTGAATGTCGTTCAATTATAGACAACACAAAACAAAGCACACACAGAGCACATCTGGAATAGGAGATTTGTATATACATATACATATAGATGGCCTGGTCTGGTCGCTGTCTATTTAATTTCAATTGAATTAATTTGGTTTCTCTTTTTTTATGGTTCACTTTTAATGGATGTCGTTCTTATGTAGAGGGGCATCATGCTAATTGAAGAGCTGATAAGCTACAATAGACACTGGGCGAAATAATTGAAAAACATGTTAATAGGATCCTACGAAACCTAAAACTAGCTTTTTGTGGGAAACCATTGAACATTTGCATTAAACTCTTTTAACTATTATTTAGGCTTTAATTACAAAAAGTTGCAACTTTTTTAACAACTAATCAAGGGTTAATCACTCTTACCTTCAAATATTCTAACAACAATTCATTGCTTGAGGGAAAAGAACATTTCCATTAATGGTTAGAACATTTTCGTCCAACTCCTTTAGTTGGGTGTTCCGTCGATAACTAGATAACTTGGCAGGAGATAGAAATACCAATTTCCGAAAAAGCCTTAGGAAAAACTAAACGTCCAAAATGACAATAAATTGAACTTTAATACAAATATTTTATTTAATTTTTATACCCTTGCAAAAAGGGTATATTAATTTTGGTCAAAAGTGTGCAACGCATAGAAGGAAGCATTTCCGACCATATAAAGTATATATATTCTTGATCAGCACGACGAGACGAGTTCAAATCGCCATGTCCGTCCGTCCGTCCGTCCGTCCGTCCGTCCGTCTGTCCGTCCGTCTGGATCAACGCAAACTCCTCCTAGACCGTAAGAGCTACAGAGTTGAAATTTTGCATGTAGGCTTGTATATACTGCAGGCGTTGTATATCTCGGATTCAGCCGGATTGGATCACTATATCATATAGCTCCCATACAAATGGCAAAGTCACGAACAGTGACTTTTCTTAATAACTTCGTTATTTTCTGAGGTATTGTCGTGAAATTAAATATTGGTGAGTTAATTACACATATAAACGACAATGCCAAATTTGATCAAGATCGGGTGACTATATCATATAGCTCCCATAGGAACGATCTTTCGAAAACAGTGACTTTTGTCAATAACTTCGTTACTTTTGACGCGATTGCTTTCAAATTAAACATTTGTTAGTTTAATATATCTGTTAATGACTGTTTTGAATTTGATAAAGATCGGGTGACTATATCATATAGCTCCCATAGGAACGATCTTTCGAAAACAGTGACTTTTGTCAATAACTTCGTTACTTTTGACGCGATTGCTTTCAAATTAAACATTTGTTAGTTTAATATATCTGTTAATGACTGTGCCAAATTTGATTAAGATCGGGCGACTATATCATCTAGCTTCCATAGAAACAATCGGTGGTGAACAGTGACTTTGATCAATATCTTCGTTATTTTCTAAGCCGTTTTTTCGCAAATATTAGACCTTTTACACAAAAAACTTGCAAGGGTATACAAACTTTGACGCGGTCAAAGTTAGCCCCGGCCCTCTGGTTTTTATAAAAGCTAAGTAAGTTCCTAAAGCATAAGTTACGGGCATCAAAGTTGGTTTTGATTTAGTTAAAACATTTTGATTAATAAATTGTTTCATTTTTATTAAGACTATCTGAAAATCTCACTTCATTCTTGTGGTCTAACAATTGGGTTTTGTTGTGATATAAATGAACCTTAAGTTCAAAACCATAAAATATAAATTAACTAGTTTTAAATAACAGAGTTTTCTGTAATAGGCAAAAATTATTCCACATCTATTTTTAATCTTTTCATAGCCTTCTTCTTATTAAGACCCAACTTTATCCTTTTAGTTTTGTTCGATAAAAATATTCTTTAAAACAGTTTAACCCAAAAATGATCTTAATTTTTTTCAGTTGTTCATTTCCTTGGGTTTTTTGTTGTTAATTTTAATTTTTCGATAAATGCAAATTGTTGTAAAATTTCACACTTTGCGTGCAGAGACTTAAATGATGGAAGAAACCCTTTTTTCATGTTTCCTCGAATAAACTAAAAAACTCATTTAAAAGAACAACAAAAATGATCTTCTGGTTTTTATCTACAGCAATTTCTCAAGAATTTGCCAAACAACATTTTGCTTCCAGTTTTGTTTTTTCCCTCATTTTTTTGGTGATCGAACATGAAACAATAATTTTGAATATGCCCCAAAGGAGAAGAACCAGATTTTCAGCTGATGTTTTTCTTTATATTTTTTTTTGTCAGAGTTATGAAATTTGCATAAGAAAACACAGACACACACACCACACAATGGATGTATATATGTAGATGTAATAACAGTAAAAATAATATAAAGAAAGAATCAACTAGAGGCAAAGTGGAGTACCTACACATAATAATAATATAATTTTCTATAATAGGGAACTCTCTTGGAGGGAACCCAACTGATTGAGGGAAGAACAACAACAGCAACAAGAAAGAAGATGAAGAAGAGAAAAAAAAATTGAAATCAAGTCGCAGTGAGGCAAGTTCAACAACCTGAAGAAGAGCCATCCCATACCCCAGACCCCAGAGACAGAGACAGAGAGGCAGACAGAGAGAGAGAAAAGAACATGAGAACAAACATTTGAGGCCAAGAAGAGGCTTTGCCTCAAAACTGGCGATTACTTCACTCACACCATCTTGGCACCGGCATCGACATCATTGTGGATGTGGATGTCGATTCCGATCCAAGATCATGATGACGACCACGACCAAGACGAAGACGAAGAAAACAATGATGATGATGATGATGATGATGAAGAAGATGCTGCTGCGGCTGCTGAAGAGACTTTGGCGAAAATTGCCCACAAAAAGGGCGCCAAGAAACGGTACCTGGGGTAAAGGAATCTCATGCCCCACTCTATTACCGGCTCCCATCTTCTTACCTCTCCTCATCCCAACTCTCAGTAATCTTTACAATTCAAATCAAAATAATTTACGCGCCGGTGCAAATTGTTTTCTTCTCTTACATATAAACATTTTATTTCCTTTAATTTCAAGATTGGTTATTGATATATGTTTGAGGAGCGCAAAAGGAGGAAGGGAAAGAGAAGAAGTTGTATTTGAGTTTGAGTACATTGTAAACATGAGAAAAAGGTCTTCCACAATGAGTCAACGGAAGTTGGTAGCTCGCTGAGTGCGTTTGTTCTTTCACCGCATGGTATTTACCTCATCTCTTTTCTCCAAGTACTTTCTATTTTAAGTGCAGAAGCACTTTTTCTTCTTCTCCATCTGCTCACACAAAAGACACACACTTTAGAGATACAGAGAAATACAGTCACCCAGAATTCGATTACCTTGCTTTTGCACAACATTTACCACACATTTATTCCGGTGGCTTGTGGAAAAAAAGATTACGCCATGAACCAAACTCTATTCGTGGTTGGGGGCTAACTCTCTGGTTAGGCACTCAATGACATTTCGCTTGGCGCGTGTAAGAAATTCAAATGACAGCAAACAACAAAAATTCAAATCAAAAACAAAAATCATATTCAAATCAATTGTCCAACTCTCCATCTAAATGACAGCCGGGCTGCACCTAGACCTTGTCAACAGTGGTTCACCAAACACCGTCGTTTCCACCACCAACAACCAACAACAGAAAACGATTGCGACTTCAATTCGAAGGCAGAAAAACAATGAGAATTGATTTTTAAAAAGTTCAAATTACCAAATGCATATATAATAAAACAAAAAAGAAAAAAAAAACAATTCAAAATACACTTCAAACGATTATTACGATTATTCAGTTCAAGTGAATTTTTTGTCGATAATAAAGAGCGAATCAATTACGAAAATGTGTCAAAATCAAAAGCTTAAAAAACCAAATGAAAAATAATTATATAATATTTATTAAAGTCTAAAACTAAAAATTTAAAAATATTGAATAATATAACAAGTATTGAACATAGTAAAATAGATTCAATGCGGTAGACAAACAGAAAAGTAAACTAAAGACTTTTTAACATATTTTGAAAACTATTTTCTAAATCCTATCATTCTAACTAGATCTTTTTATCTTTATCTTTAAGGTATTTAGAAGTTTTCGAAACTATTTTTATTAAAAAGTGCTCTAACTAAATTAGTCTTGTAATTTTTAAAGGGATTGAAAATTCTAGAGTCAAAACATTGTATTATTAAAATGCTATAAAAATCAGCTTCAGGAAAGGGTTTTATTAATCAATGTTATTTATAAAATTTTATAAACCAATTAAAACTGTAATATTTAAGACTTCAAAACATTAATTTTTTTGTTATATACAGTTGAGTCTCGATAATTCGTACCCCGCTAACTCGAAAACTATAATATTTAAGAAACTGCTGGTCCCTTCAAAAAAAATTCGTTAATTTGCTAAACGCGGTAAATTCAAACCCTCCGCAATTCGCAAAAAATTCTGTTCCCTTTCCATTTCGAATTATCGAGACTCGTCTGTATTATATAATAATTTTATTGTATTATTATTTTATACAATGTATTATTAAAAGTCCTCTCGAAGACTTTGCTAAAGAATCTTGCTAATCTAATAAGAGTAGCATAAGAAATTGTTGTTCTTGTGATAAACCTTTTTCATTTTATGTATCAATTTTAGTGAAAATAAATATGGATTAACGAAGGTTTTTATAGGAACTTATTAAGAAAAACCATTGAATTGAGTTTTCTAATAGGTTACAATTATTTTTTCAGCTAGTTGAGGACCATGATTTGTGTAAACAATTTGAACAAACTTTACTTTTTGATCAAAAATAAACTTTATATACTATATACTTTTGATCTAGCTAAAGATAATTGAAAATAACGGTAGTATAACTGTAAAAAAGGAAAGAAAGACAACTATATATTGAAAATAGAGAAAAAACAAACTTGAAAATTGAAATAACACACTCTCTCAACAGGTATAAACCAAAAGTACAATATCCTAGGCCTTTGTAGTCTTTTTAAACATAATCAAAGTTCCAAAAGTTAGGGTATTTTCATATAAGACTCGCATAGTTTGCTCTGTGCCACACATTTTTACATCTTGTTAGTAGTTGAAACATTTTTTTTCCCCATCCCTTTCCAGTGGGACATAATCTAAACGAATTGAATGGCCATAAAGTAGGCCACACACAAACACAAGCGCACACACACAGAGAGACTCTTGGAGCCACTATAAACTCATGTTGACTGCCACATTTGTCAACTCAAATGAAAATGAATGAAAACGCAATGAAATTGTATCGAATGTGAGTACCCAATCAAGTCAAAATCATTGGGCTGGGCCCAACTCAAAAATCTATTTGATTTTCTTACTTCAATTCGATGCGATTTCAACCTCAATCGGGGTTTTACGATTTTTTTCTTGTTATTGACGGCTAGAAATTCATGTTAAATGCAAAATAATTTGATTAATTAAATGAAAATTACTTAATTTGTGTGAAAAGTGTGATGATAATAATAATGATGATGTTGTTGATGATCATAATGAGGAACCAACTTTCACACACAAACAAAACCGTTGATGAAGCGAAACATTAGCCCAATTCGCTATGATGATTTATTAGATTTTTTCTAGGTTCTGTAAATTGTTTTTTTTGTTTTGTTTTTTCTATTTGACCACAGTTTTTTTAAGTTTTTTTTTTGCCTTTGCAAAATTAATTTCTCTTTTTTTTTCTTTTTGGGTTTTTGGCTTATTGCGGAAGTGGGTTAATAACTGATAACGCGGCGAAAATATAAACATTTTGCAAAAGAACGTGAAATTCTGTTCATCAAGACTTAAATGACTCTCTGAGTTTGGTCATCGCATACTTCTTTTGGGTATTTCTTTTTTATTTAAAGCTCGTCTTAAGTTGTTTAATTAAAGTAAATGGCAATTTGTAAATTCTCTTTATTGTCACATAAACGAAGCACATATGTGGAAGAAAAAAAAAATAAATAAATCAATTTGTAACAATAAGAATGACTTTAATTAATTTTTATGACTGTAGTTTGTTGCTTTTTGAATTTGCTTTATTGCTAAAATAAACAAATATGGAAATTTATTGTTTAATCTTTTAAACATTTCATAAATATAAAAACAAATTAGCCAATAGAAAGAAAATAATAATAATAAATCAATGGGCTGTGATGAGGAAGAAAAACATGTTGAGATCAGGTTGCCATTTAAATATCTAAACGAACTTAGGAAAGATACAAGGAAAAAACTCTTTATAAAGAATGTTGAGCTTATTCTGATAGTATCAGTTGAATGAAATGAAGTTTTCCTTATTAAATCAGTTAAGTGTGCCAGGTTAACATAATAATATAAAATATATAATTTAAACGAACAACTAAAAAAAAAGTCAAAAAACGATTAAGGGGTAGTTTTTATGAAATGTTATCTTTGGTTTTTGGAAGAAAATCATTATTTTTGCTCAATTTAGAGTTGTCTTTATTAATTAAGAACCCATTTTACCTCAATGATGACTATAAAACTCAATTGTTTTCAAGAAAAGTGGTCTTAAAGGAGTAAAGTGGTGGATTCTCAAAGTAGAAATGGAAATGTAGATAGGGAAATTTCGGATCAAAACCTCTATTTGACCTTTATATATAAACCCAAATCCGTTGCTGATAGTTTATGGTAGGTTTAGATAAAAAAGCTAGATTACATTTTCAGTTTAGTTAACATAAGATTTACTTATATAAATTTAACAAAGCTTATTTACTCTCAACTCTGGTTTAATATGAATAGGTTTTTCGGTCCCTAATTTGATATAGGGATAATATAGAGCTGTTAAATGCAGATCGGTTAGATATAAGCAAAAGATAACAATAAATTTGAAATAGATTTATCAATGGATAAATTTCAATTATTTTTTTTTGTAAGAAAAATTTGGTCTTTGCTTAAAATTGTTTTTATTTTCCTGAAGTTGATCAAATTAACAACTAATCATTATTCCAGATATCAAATGAGACTCGTTTAAATTTCTAGTTTTATGTTTTAAATGTACGCTTAAATAAAAACCAATGACTCAGTGGCATTTCATCGAATTGCTATTAAAATCTGAAAGCCACGTTAAAATACATAAAACTAATCGATAACTTCGTACCAGTTGGTAGCACTTACGACTAAGTTTTTATTACTTTGTTTTTAGATTAAAAGATCGTGTTACTCTCAAAACGTACCTGTAACGAAAAGAAAAGAGAGAGAAAATATATAAATTAGTAATCGGTAGTTGTGAAAACGTTTTATAGTACGTGTTCGAAAACCCAGCAGGTAGAAAAAAACAAAGAGACACGCAAAAAAAAAAACGGACTAATCACCATAAACTAAAAGAAACTCATCATCAGTTTACCATCGGTTCTTATCTTAAAAAAAAAAAGAAATAAATAAGTGACTCATAATTGTGCATAAAACGTTTTGGGCTAAATATTTGCTCAACGTTTTTTTTTTTTTTTGGTCCAACACTTTCAAAAAGATGCTTATTAAAATTTCCACACAAAATTGCCTATTAATGGAGACCCTCGAACATGAATGATAAATGGCTAAAAAGCAAAGAAACGAACCAAAAAAAAAAACCAACTCAAATACAACACAAATTAGGGCCAACAATTTGCAAGTCAACATTGTCTGTGGTTTGCTTTTCAAGTCTTTTCCTTCATTTTCTACCGCTCACTCTCCCTTGAGCTGGGAGGTCCAAATATGGTTAAACAAGAAATATATCTAAAATATCTTTAATTAAAAAAAAGTACAAACAAGCTAAAGAAAAATCTCGTTGTATTTGGGCCATATAGCAGCACTAAACTTACCCTATAAATAGTTGAAATCGATTTTGGCAAGGATCTTTATTGATTTTGTTTTAGACCTTAAAGATCATGCCAAACAGGTCTATACAGGTTTTTATACTTTTAAAATCTTTTGCTTTCATCTGTGGATTGATAATATATGTGTTTTATACCTAAACTTGAGTATTACATATTATCTTGAAACTCTGTTTCAATCTCTAGTCGCATTCTTCAACTATTGACCTACATTGTCTAGCCAATATTCAGCACTGATAGATAGTAGATTAAGGCGATTATCGGTATATTTTGTTTTGTTTACAAATACAAAGAATAAATCGAACTGTTAGTCATTTATAAGTAATTTGTCCTAGCCTTAGTTAGTTGTAAGTTAATTTTTGATGTCTTTGCGGTGACTTTTCCGTCTTATGCTTTCTCCCCAAACCAAAAAGTTATCTCTATAATCACAATATGCTACTCCTATGTGTAAAATGTCTAACAATAATTACAAACGATCTAATATCAGTCTACACTCTTGTATATTTGTAATAAACTTGTTGTTATTTTACACAGCCCAACATAAATAAGCGCTACCTTAAATCCAGAGATTAGAGTACACTTTTCTACCAGATTATAATGTATCGGAATCCGTTATCCAAATGCCTTGATTTGTTCTGAAAGTTCCGAACCATTGGTAGATTCTGGAGGTTAAGACTCTTATTTTAGTACCACAATCGAAACTTTTAATAGGAGCGAAACTATAGCAGTTTAAAATGAAAAGTATCGCTTTTGGGCGAGGCCGTTTTCCTCATTTTCACCTTTAAGGATCCGCCACGGATTTAATATAAACAACTATATCATAGTCAATATTAAATAAACTTTTAGAAACTAATAGATATTCCACACAACAATTACATTTGGATCAATCAAATTCTTCGTAAGATGGGTAAAAAACTTTGATGACCAAGTCCCAATCGTTTCCTTCCCATATCTACCCCCCGTTTAGCCCACGATTACAGGGTATTAAAAAGTACAAACGAACGTAAGTCTACAAATTATGCAAGACGTGCTCAAATATGGCAAACACCTAAATATTTCATGAGCTGCATTACACGCACAACACTCTGTGTGTGTGTGTGTGTGTGTCTAGTGGGTATATGATATGCGAAAATGAAGCTCGCCCAGACCAAGTTATTTTGTCGCTGCAATCGACAGCAGCAACAACAACAACAACAACCACCCACGTACTTACTGTGTTTGTCTTTTTGGTGAGGCAAACAAATCGTAGACAAACATAAACATTGTCATTTAGCTGAAAAGTTTGGCGGGGAGGCAGAGAGAGGGAGAGTAGAAGCAAAGTCAAATGGGGGAAGTCACCGGGGGTCGTTACACCCACCCATCACAGCATGCGGAATTGAAATGATTATTAAATAAAGAAAATGCAATACATAATTCATATCAGTACTTCATGGGAATTATTTTTTACTTGACACAATATTAACCCAATTAATCGTCGAATCCGCAAAATACATTTCAGAAATCATAGACATTTTTATAGTCAGAAATAGACAAAAACCTAAAACAGATAAGTAGACATTTGAGCAGCACGTTTATAAATTTCTCGAAATCTTTGCATATTTGTATAACAAATCTAAAGAATATAAATATAAAATCTTGCAGTTGAACTTATCTTTTGTTTCATCAAAACTTTGATATTAGTAATGGATTAGTAACTTCCTGGGATTCTTTAAAAACTTTAAATAAGTTGGAGCATTGAATAAAGTAAGTAAATACATTAAATTTGCTTCTCTATCCCACTTTCTATTTAAACCAATCGATCTTGAATATAAAATGTTTCTTAAGAGTAAAATTTCCTATTCTATTCTAAGATGTTATTTGAAGTAACTGCTTAGAAATGTTTTTGTGATTCGTTAGGCTTGGATTAACTTAAATTAGCTGTCTACTATCTCCTATTTACCGCTCGTTGGGCATCAATTTATTTACTCTCATTTGAAATGGATTTCACAACACTGCCAGAGCAGCAGTAGAAACACATTTTGCACCCAGTTGGCAGCCTCAATTTACCGCCTGCATTCCTGAATTTGCCCCTAAACCAACCTAAAGCAAATCCGACTCCGTCTCCCCTCTTAGCTATTTGCATCAAAAGCCGCTACAAATTTACAGTAATTGCAGCCTGAGTATTTTTTTTTCTCAAGTTTTTTTCTTCGGCCAGCAAGACAACAAATTTATTTTATTTAAATGAAATACGCTTGAGGGCAACGGCGGCGGTGTTTGCCATTTGTTTACCCTAACTTTATTAGGGTATATATACTATCAATCGTTATACGAACCTCTTGGATTCTTCAAAGTGTAGGATGTTTCTACAATTTCCTCTAGTGTATAATCCATATATAGTAAGTTACCATCATCTAATATTAGTGATTCTGAACCTATGGACTCTCGCCAAATTTCTCAGTCGATAGCAAGTT
This sequence comes from Drosophila willistoni, assembly GCF_018902025.1. Taxonomy (NCBI): domain Eukaryota; kingdom Metazoa; phylum Arthropoda; class Insecta; order Diptera; family Drosophilidae; genus Drosophila; species Drosophila willistoni. The sequence continues at coordinate 7,566,809 of NW_025814051.1, forward strand.
TAAGGACCAAAACTGATTCGAATCATTTCTAAATATGTAGGTTCCGATCGATGTAACAACATTCAAAATGATAATAAATTTTAGTATATCTTACGTGCTATATTTTGATACTTATTGGTTTATTAACTTTTCAAATAATTTTAGAAAATTTACATTTAGAAAATTGAACCGAATTTTTTAAAGTTGAATCTCGAATCGAATCTAGTTTTCCTAAGTTTTGTGTTTTTAATGCTTTAGTCTTCAATTTCAAATACTTTAATTTTCAAATTGCTAGATTTTTATTAAAGAAAGAAACTTCAAAAATATTTAAGTTTCAAAACAATTTTTGGAAAACAAGAAGATTAATTTCAACCTAAGCTTCAGTTTAAAAGGGTATAGAAAATTCGTTTTAGATCAGGATTATTACTCTCCATAGGTTTTTTTTTCAATTTTTGGGCGCGGCCTGAAACTCCTTAAGAGGGAGTGCAAAAGAGAGAGAGAGAGATGTTGGAGGAGGTGAAGTGATGGGGAAACTTCCCTCTGGTTATAGTTGGGGTGTCTGCAAAACGAAATTATCATGTCCACCTACATAATTTAGCATGTGTTGTAGTTGTTGTTGTTGTTGTTGCTGTTGTTGTTAAATTATTGGTTATAAATAAAAAGGCATTGCCTTCATCGTCATTTATGTCTGTGCTCGCAAAGTTTTCATTTTGTTCATTTTGTCTATTTTTGGATTTGTAATTGGCAAAAATTTTGTATACTTTTTTTTTCGTTCGTTTTTGGTTTTGTTTTTTTAAAAGATCAAATGGAATGTCGTCCCGTCCCACAATCAGTTAAACGAAATCTTCGTTCTCTATTGTTTTCAAACCAAGAACAGCAACAACAACAACAACAAACAAATCATTTCCAAGAAAAAAACACATTTTTACGCATTTTAAATTCTAAGCTGCCAAAAAAAAAAAACACAAAGCCACAACAACAACAGCAACAGGCTACAGAAAACGGCTTAAAGTTTTTAGATGATTTATCTGTCAGATAGTTAGATAGAGACCGAGAAAGAGAGCGAGAGACAAGGAGAGAATACGAAAACTTCTTCTCTACCTGAAAGTGTTAAAGCTTAGGCACCGACCGATCGACCGCGCTTCCTCTGCAAGTCAAACGAAATCTTACCTCACCTGTCTCACCTGAGAATACAGCACAGACAAAAAGTCTTGAAGATTTGCTTGATCACCTTGACCGAACCCGCAACAAGAAGAACAACAACAAGCATAAAAAGTATTGACGAACAAATTTACATATCGCTTAAGGTTTTCCCCGTCTGAAACTCAAAACACATAAATTTTAACAACACACACATTTGGCTGACTAAACAAGATGAAAATGATTCTAAACTAAAAATTCTCCTAATGACACGTGTCTGTTTAAGCAATTAAAGTATCGAAAAAGAAACAATCCTTCTCTGGTGGAACCAATTGAAACCATTAAGATATACGACTTAACCTTTTTGCAATCTTTAGTAGGAATTTAAGCTTGTAGTATGTTCTAGTGAAGCTCTCTACTTGAAGCAACTCCTATCTAAAGTGGATATTATTTCTCTTTGCCCTTATCAAATCTCCATTATCTTTTCTCATTTTCAAGATCATTAGCAAAAACTTCTACTCACTGGGATCAAGTGATAAGATATTTGCTAAAATTTAGTTTGTTGTTAAAAATTTTTCGAGGTCATCATCATATGTTTAACAACAATTGGCAGTGTCTATAAAATTCAACAACAAAAAACAATATTCCAAATATTTCTCACTCAAACAGGAAATTAACATTTGATGGCTAATTGTTTAAACTAAAGGGGAGTTTCGTTTCGGTTTCTTTTTTTTTTTTTGTGTTTTGTCAATTTAATGCTAACGTAAAATGCGAACCAATAAATATTTAGCCAAATAATTCACAACCGTGTCTCCCTACAAGTTTAAATTGCTATATACACAGAGAGATATGTACTTTCTCTCTCTCTCTCTCTCTCTCTCTATCTCTGTCTCACTTGGATGAGAATCATAATTATTAAAAGCACTTTGAAATCAAGATGCCCTTCTATCAACTAGTCAACACATTATAAAAGACAAGCTAGTTTTTTTTTTCATTCTACTTGAGTATTTTAATCGCTTGGGCCATCTAATGTTTGTTTGTTTGCTTCTTTGATTGTTGGTTGCTTGGTTGGTTTAAGCCAAGTCAGCGCAAGGCAGGTGTAAAGATGCCATAACTTGGCTCTTTCGCAGCGGCATTTAAAGAAGTTTAACTCTCTCAACGTTGCTAGAAATAAGAATAAGAATTCAATTATGCAGCAAAATGTCACAGAGTGCTCTGTGTGAGGGGCGGTTGCGGAATGGGAGAAAAGACAATGATTCTTCTCTTCATTCCATTTGATCTCCCCTTTTTTTTCCCAACTTGGCTCCCTTGGGCCCAAGTCCGTACCGCTGTCCACGTCCATCGTTCTTGATGATGTTGGTTGATGTATGAAGTGGCAAAATCGTTGCAGTTGAGCAACAAGTGCTTGAGGATGTTGGCAATGGCTTGGATTGCCAAGAGGCGGATGGACGGAGTCAGCGACTGCAACTGCTTTAGCTACTGAGCTGAATTAGCTTTCAATTTGAGCTAGCAAAGGTTCCTGTCTCTGCACAGTGGAGCAAATAACAGTCAATTGTATGTTCTAGGATCGATAACTTTTAGAATGAGATATCGTTAGATTTGGCAATCGAGAAGTAGTAAAATTTTAACATTTTAGACAGATCGAATTAAAAACCTAAAAATTTTATGGGTTTGTTAAAGCTCTTTTAACCAATTGAAGCTTACGATTTTAAATTCGATAACGATAGCTCGATTACTCTTCAATCAGTAAAATTGGTGAAATTATTAGAGAAACGTTAATGACAACTGAAAGCTATTGAGACAACGATTTTTGATATAAAAGTAATCGATAGGCTTCTAATTGATATCTGCATGAAGTGGAATAACAATCTAATCAACTCGATTAATAGATTTTAGGCAAACTTTTCTAATCATAACCCACTGCCTGCCTCCAGGGTGGACAAAACCAACGAGAGAAAAGAAAAAAACAACTATAAAACCAAACTTAATTAAGGCATAGCAAAGCAGATGGAATAAGTAAGGGTACAGGTACACCAATACAGGTAAAAGATGTGCCTGCCGATGCCAAAGCTCAGCCAGCGGAAGATGTCGTTGGCAGTTTATGAACTAAACTTCGAGTTTCAGTTGGTATTTGTATTTGTATTTAAGGTCTTCTCTGAGCTGATCTAGCCGCATTGTTAGTCTTCGTCTTCTTGTTGTTGCCTTGAAGAAATCTAATAGCCAAAGCTTAGTAATAGTGGCAGCAGAAGCAGCAAAACAGATGAAGCTGTTGGCGTTAAGAAGTTGATTTGGTTTTGTTGCTGCCGCTGATGCTCGTGCTGCTGCTGCTGCTGCGGAATGATTGATGATTTGTTGTTTGTGTATCGCGATAAGGTTAGAGAGTGAATGAAGGGAAGTATCTTCTATATGTATGTATGTATAAAGATGTATCTCTCGCTCTCTGGCCAATTCTCTTCTGGCTATTGTCTTCGCTTCGTCGAGTCAGCCCATGTCTCGTCTTGGCCATGTTTGAGTGACAGAGAAGTTCGTGCTGATAATTGTGACACGCCAAAAGAAAAATGCAAAAAGTGAGGCAGAGAGCCAGCGGAGACTTCTTTTGCTAATTGCAGGCCCAGGCCAAAAGATAGCCGCCAGATACAACATGAGACGACTACAAGAGCAAACTACAACAACAACAACTGCAACACAGTTAGAGATAAGCGCAGAACAAAACAAAAAAAAGACAACGGCTCGGAAAATGTGCCAAAACGAAGTGTATTAAACGAATATTGCATACACTAACCTAAAGAATATATCCCACCTATTATTCAATACAGAGGAAAAGTGAACTATCAAAAGCTAAACAAAAGAGAAGCAACAAAAAGAAAGAGATGACCGAGATTTTTGATCCATATTTTAATTTGCAAAGTAAATAAATATGTTTTTATTAACTACTATATAAAAGATAAATCAAAATCTGATCCTGTTGAGTTTTTTAAACTAAAGTTGATTCAAAAAATAAGTCAAACCAATTAAATAAAGTAAGATCGGAATGAAAGTGAAATTAACAATAATCAAAAGCAACGAAGAACAAGCATTACTAATTAATACAGACTACATAATAACATCTTTAAGAATAAATTAACAAAAGAAGTTTATAATTATAATACCAAGCAAAAAAAAGACAAAAAAGCAATGATTAATAAAAACCTTTTCCCAAGTTCCATAAATAAAAATTGTAAGTTCTTTTTAGGGTAAATGATTAAACTTAACGAATTGGTTTTCACTCCTAACTGAGAATTAGCAAGGAGAAAGAGTTTACGATAGAAAGAAAATAAAGAAAATTCTATCTATTATAGAATAGAATAGAGACTTGATATACACATAACAAAGGACATATTAAAATCATACTTAATGGAAAAAGGAAATATAATTTTAAGTGTGTTATTTAAGCTTATTATTCCTCTGACTTACTTATATACATATAAGTATATATTTTAGGATAGCTTTGAGCTTATCTTCTCCTCAAGAGCCAACAAACCAACAAAAATCTGAAAAACCATCAGACAGATTTTGAAAATTATTAAGCAATTACATGAGCAATAATTTTCAAAATCTGTCTGATGGTTTTTTATATTTTTGTCCCTTGTCATTTGAAGCTCATTCATTTGCTTGGTAAAATATTTATACACAATTTTAAGAAATTTTTATCAAGAAAACATAACAAACTTACTTATGATTGATACATAAATCATATCAATTTAAATTCTTACAATTCTTAGCTTTTCGTATAAAATTTTCGCCCATTACCTCGAATAAAAGTCAAGTGTGGTATATCAGAGAAAAATTCTTATCTCATCGACGCTTCGCTTAGAATGCGCAACAGACAAACATGGCAAAAGTATCTGACGAGACTTTGCAACTGTGAGTGTGTATCTATGAGATACGACGACGAGTTTTTCTCTATCTTTTGCTCTTTGGTTATCTTTTGGTAGGCATATTTATCAAGTCTTTAGTTAGTTTCCTTTTGTTTTCACACTTGCACAATTGTTTACCTTTATGCTTGGTATCTGGAAACTTTTATGAGGTGTTACCTTGGTGTTTACCAATGCATTTTTACTCTATCACAGATTTAGATAGAACGGGATATAGATGGGGAAATGACCCCAAAAACGACAAAAGGATGGATGGAAAACATATATGTACGATGATGACACAGGTGACTCGGTAAAGTTCAATGACCTGCGCAAAGAGCGACAACTAATTAACCTAGAAAAATGCAAATATCTACACAAGGAACTGTTGCCACGCCCACTACACACACACACACACACACACAACAGAGAACAACAATTTCTAAGCCAAACAATCAATCAACGTTGTGTTGGCCACTTGAGCACGTCGCAGGGATGGAGGATGAGAACAGAACCAGGATAGGTGTGCAAAAGTAATATTTATTATGTGTATATACTTCTTACTCTGACAAACAACAACAACAACAACAGCAATTTGTGGCCCAAGCCCCAACACTACAAAGGGCAATAGAAGAGGCAGGGCGGAGGGGGGATAGTCAAAGTGGAGTCTCCAGTGGAGACTCTACAACTGTCTGGGATTCCAGCTCTGTCTGTGTCTCTGGCTTTGGCTTTAACTCTGGCATGCTGCCCAATAGCTCAATAACACCCCGGGGACCAATTGAGATCTTTTTGGTGGGATAGGGAACACAACCAGACAACGAAGCAACCAACCAACCAACTGAAAGAACGGCCAAATACACAACAACAACAACGGGGGCACCGCCAACCAGGCCATGAATGACAACAGCAACAGCAACAATGTTGCCTTAACAGTGGCAAAAAACACAAAAATAAATTTAAGAAAATATCTTGTCTAACAATAAAAATTTAATATCAAAGGATAAAGTGTTTCAGTCTTTAAAACTTTTATTCATTTATGAATTCTTCATTTTGATCATTTATAAAATATTTTTTAAGCATTTTCGACTAAGATATACACTAATATAATATAGACATTGTCAATATAATTAGGTCTGTTCTCGTTTCTGAATATCATCTTTCTTGCGACTCCCAAAGTAATTTTTTGATTTCAAAGTGTTAATTTTCTTATCAATTCATGGAAATGTCAGTTTTTAAATAATTTTCTATTTATCCGTAATATATTGAGAATAATTGTAAGTTTTAATGGATAATTTCATTGCTAAAATTAATTTAAAAATAATTATTCCTAGCTGGCAACCAACAAATTTAGTTCAAAAAGTTATGACCAAAAGGAATTGATCTTTTCGCGGTTTCCGAATGCTTTTCCTACTTCCTATGGTTGTCAATAAACAACAAATAATTCCTATGTAAAATATTCAACATTTTGTTTAATTTAGATTCATTCTCCTGGACTAGAATCAAATTAACTTAAAACCCAATCCCAACTGAAGCCTGACTTATATTTGGTCAGGTTTCAGTTCAAAGACAAATGTATACCTGAATAATTATAAAGATTGGCAACCCTATTAGCTAATATAGTAGTAGTAACATAAATGTTTAGAACTTAGCTTCAAAAGCGATAACAATAGATAGTTTACTCGGAATTAAGAAAATTAGCTTGGAAACGATAATAGGCATATTTAATATCATTTTTTAGGTAGAAAATTTGAGCTTTAAGTAAGAGATCTTTCACTCTTCCCCTCAGCTTTTTAGATATATTTAAATAAATTTTGACATTTCATAGCTTTAATTGCTGAACTTTTCACTTTCTAGGACTTGTGTCATTTGACCATGAAATTCTACTGGAAACACCTTTATATAAATACTTAAATTTTTCCACTGAGGTCTTATAAGAATAATATTTTCTACCAAAATTTGATAATTTGTGGTCTTATAGGGCGCAATAATGATAAATAACCGACTATAACCACTAAATGTGATTACTAAATTAGTTCCAAGTTTCAGTTGGGAACAATGAAATGGCAAATTTTATACTTTAAAATTATTTAATTAGAAACTATGTAAATGTTTCTACTGTATTTGTACCACTGCATTTGTTCTGGGATAAATACTTCAGGCCAGACAAATAGTCGAAGTTACTTACAAAGTTTGTCATAGATTCTTCTTCTTGGTGTCTTCAGTCTTAGTAGGGTGCCCAGTCACGCGCCATCCTTTGCCAGAAGATGAAATTATTTGTGAGTTGACCTTTTTGCAGTCTTGAAAGATCTTTTGAAATAGAAGCCCTTTTGACCTGACCTAACTGTCAACATTTGCCATCATCTTGGCTCATCATCATCATCATCATCGTCGTCGTCGTCGTCTTACTCATTGTCATTGCAATCAGAAAGTAGAATTCATATTTTTTTTCTCAGAATTTTCATTGCCATTGACATCGCCAACTTCAAAGGTGGTCCCATCACCTTCTCTTCCTATTCCCATCTCTGGGTTGGTTAGTCCTCACAGTTTTCTGTTCTTCTTCTGTAATCCGAGATCCGTGTTAGGGCCACAATTTGCAGGCTTCATTAGCCTTCAAGATGCATAAAGACAATGCAACAATTATGCCCTAGACGAGGGGTAAACAGAAAACAGACAGCAACAACAAAAAAAACCAAAACCAACAACAAGTTAAACAACACAAAAGCAAAGCAAAAGCAAAAGTGTTGCTAAATTTAGAACAAATGCTTAGTGAAAAGGCAGCAGGAGGAGAAGTGGGGTTCGGTTTTCTTTTGGGTGAGTAACCGCAGAAGAGGCGACGAGTTGTTCCCCATTTTTTTTTCCTTTCTTTCCATTTTTGCCTTCTAATTGCCTCACAGTGAGAGCAAAGTGAGGGAGCGGAAGCCAAGAACTGGAGTTCTATTTTTACATATAGGAACCTACAACAGGGTGGCCTGAAATCAGGCAAAGTAACAAGCACCAAATAGGAATAAGAGAGACAGAGAGAAAAACATAATTATTCCTTAGCTTCCTGTTTAATCGTATAACTAGGCTATTTTCTAGAAAATCCTACCAAAGTCTTTGACTTTCGCTAAATAAAATTGAATTGAAATTACCACTGAATAAAGCCAAAACAAATTAAGACCATCTTTTTTCCTTTTCAAAAATATGAAAAATTTGATCTTTCATCAGAGTAAAGTGTAGCTGAAAATTGCGATATTCAAAACGATATGTAAGCATAATTGCGATATGATATTGAATGCGATATTTGGTTGACATATCGATATCTATTGTGATATATCGAATATTGGGTTATTAGTTGTATCCCATATGAAAATTGGATCTCATAGTGAATCTTTTCTTAGCCTTAAAGACGAAGATAACTTTTTTACGTTTAAAATTTGTTTTGTATTTAAAAAAATTGTATAAAAAATGTTATTGAAATGCTTTTTAATTGCTTCGAATTTATAAAAACTGTTCAAAATGAATTTTTCCTTTATTGAAATGAATTGAATTAGGTATTTTTGAATAAAAAATTAGCAAATGTTTACTTGGGAGATTTTCACACTTATTCATTGTTTGGTTTTTTGTGGGATTAAAAGCAAAAGCTACAGATACATTTTAAAAAAAGTTTCTCAATGTCTCAATGGCAAACTGTAAAGCTACTTAAGACCTAACACCTATCTGAAACTAAACTTAGCCATGCCTTGCCCCACAATATGTTAGATAAGAGTCAGCTAATGAAGATGATCGACATGGCAGATGAATGAACTCGATTTAAGTTCAATTCAGCAAATAATTAACATATTAACATGAATAAAATAAAGCACATAAAACATAAAGAGTTGATAAGAAACTTCTATACTTTTCAAAGCTAAGGGAATTTTCAAGAACTTTTTCGCTGGTTTTAGTCATTTACTGCATGTCTTTGTCGCACTATCGGATTAAATCGGCTTTATTAACATCTAATAGTTAATGTTCTAGTTTGTGCAAGTGATTTAAATGTTAGAATTAAGTGGTGATCAATCTTGTTAGCATTTCAATTGATCATTTTTCTATAATTAACACAAATTGAAATCTTGTTATTGAGAGGGAGAAAGAGAGAGAAAGACTACTCCACACATCGAAGTTCTCTGTTTAGTAGGTCTATTTGTCTATTTTGGTTTTGGGGGTGTATAAACTCTATTTGTATGGCTTTCACCACATCTTTGGGTGTCTTCTTCCGCTCCGCTCCACACCCCAACACCAACGACTTGCTGTCTCTTTGTAGACGTATTGACACAGTTGTTCTAGCCACTTGATGTTGACTCAAATGACTTTCACACTTAACTCAACTACAAGTTGATGTTGTGTGTAGTTTGTTGTTTCTTCTTTCTCTCCCTCACTCTCTCTCTCTCTTTCTTTCTCTCGCTCTGCTCCAACACGCATGTAATTCAATATTGTAAGTTATTTATAAATTAGGAAACACATCGAGAAAATAAAAACACCTAAGCTAACAACAACAAAATAGATAAAGTAGTTCAGAGAGTTTTGCATACAAATCGCAAGTGTTTTTTAATTTATTATTTTTTCACGGCTGTCAAGTGTCGAGGCGGCTGGCTCACTGGCCTCGAGGGCAATTTGTTTTTTTTTTTTGGAGGTCTGTGACTTCCTTTGCAAAACTTTTGCGGCGCCTTCTGTGCCGCTTTGTGTGTCAATTTCTGGGGGTCATATTGTTGGATCAGTCACGATTCAACAGCAAAAACTTGAAATATTCTTTGCCTTTGGGCAACATTCAATTAGAAACAAAATACATATATATGTATGTATGTAGATTTTCGACATCAATTAAAATGAATTTTTGCAGGCATTTGAGACACATATTTTTAGAAAAGCGATAGAGAGAGAGAGCGAAAGAGAGAGAGTGTAAACAAATTCAAAAATTATTAGGGTCAGGCTAGTTAAAAATAAATGACACAAAAAGAAAAACATATAATAATTATTGTCTAAGAGCGAAAGAGATGGAAAATGCAAATATATCTCATATTTGTATGTATATATATTTTTATTTTTTTTTGCACTAACAAGTTAAAACTAGAAGAAGTTCTCCTCATTAGCAAATCAATCATTTATAATGAAGCAGCCTCAATCAATTTGGAGATTAATAGTCGCCGTCCAATCAAAGAACTTTCATTTAATCAAAACCTCTGGAAAAACTCTCGCTTTCTCGCTTCTTGTCTTTAAGAATCAACCGAAATGCCATTGACTAATTAAAATAACAAAAAACCAAAAACCTCTCCATATCAAAACCGATTGAGAACATCAAAAAAGTGAAAATCATTTGGGGTCAAAATTAAACACACACACACACAAAATTTACGACAAAGACCCAAAGAGACCCAAAAGGCAGGTCTTTTATTATTATATCTATTTCAAGGCGGTTGGAATTTGTATTTATAATAAACATAAAATGGTCGTAATAAAAAAAAAAACTTCGAGACATGTTCAAAAGAAAAAGAGTCAGAAAAATGAGAGTTGAGGAAATTTTCTAGCCAAGTTTCTTTCGTGTATGTAAATGAGTTTATGTTTAATATCAAAATGAAATGATAATAACAATAAAAATGGACACAATTTAACGATAAGTTGAAATCAAGATTAAATCAGCTTAAAGATATTCAAATCACTGGATATGGGCAGGAACCATAAAATATAATTTACGATCAGGTGTAAAAACAGGATCAAGTAATACGAACAGAAAATGGACTGCAAGTGAAAGTGGGAATAGAAGGGGAAGGAGAAGATCATCTAAAAAAACACTCCCAAGTACTTTCATTTCAATATAAATACTTTACACTAACTTTAAAGCTTTAGAACAAAATGGGAATAAATATGCTTAAAATAGCTCAAAAAAAAACCCACTAAAAAACATTAAAAATTTCTTCCTTTCATTTCTGGCCTTTAGCCTTTTACTTTAAAACTATTCAATTTTAAAACTAAAAATCCTTTCATTTAAATGTGTGAAACGATTGTGGTTTAATTTCCCCTCTTAGTTAAGGCTTTTAAAGCCATTCCATTCTATTAAAAGACTTTCCTAAATTAAATACATATTAAATTTATTAGTAATTAAAACTTTAAATCCTTAAAATTGTTTTTTAATTTAAGCAAGAGAAAGGTACGTACAAAAACACATAATAAACTTCTCTTTCTCTTTTTCACCATGTTGATGATCTATTTTACCTATGGATAGATTACAATTTTAATTGTTAACAAAAGTAAGTGTACTGACTTTTTAGTTTAACAAGCCTAACTAAAGCTCAAAGTGCAGTTAAAGTTGATTTATTTTTTGCATAAAAACCTTTTGATTTCGTATTTAAAAGCTATTAATTTTATAGTTACTTAAATACTAATAAATAAGTATCCATTCGATTCGAAACAATAAATTATTCAAAAAGTAAAATTTTACACAGTGCACAGGGGTTTGTGGTGAAAGAAATCCTGACATAATATACAGACACGACTCTTTTTTTAACTTCATGCAACAATTCATTACTTAAACTGATAAATATTACTAAAATCAGGTGTAATTTATGCTTCAACTGTTTAAAAATTTTCCCTACCCTACTTGCCAAATTCTTATCACCAATTTTCGTGAAGAAGAATTGAAAAAGAATTAAGAATTTAGTTGGTCATGGTCATATATTAACCTCGGCGTTCTTTAAACATCATAGAATTTCGGATAAAAGTATGTTTCTTCCTTCATCATTACAAAATACAGTCATTTTATAAAAATTTAAAAAGAAAAAAAATATTTTTTGGGCCTTGCAACAGAAACTACAAAACATGAAAAGGAAAAAAAGTTGGTTTTGAAAAATATATATATAATCCAAAGTCGCAAAGTTTTGTAATACATGATAATACATGGTTGTATATATAAAAAACTACTTCATTAATATTTCTTTAAATTTGTGGAAATCGAATACTTATAACATCATAACTTGATAAGTTTCGAAAAAAAACGAAATACTTAACCCTCTCTTAATGCTCGTGAGTTAATCGATTGTCATAAAATGTAACAAAGAATAAGAACTAATAGTGTTTTGAAAGTTTTGGAAAGTTTTTAAAGTTGGGAATAAACAATTACAAAATGCAATCATTTTATCAATATATTAAAAAAATGTATGGTATATGATATAATATAATATATTTATATTTGATGATTTAAAAAGCTCATCCCAATCCCAAAAATTATACTCGAAACTAATTTTAAAATAAATTTTAACAAAATCCACTTATATTGTATTTACCTACATAATGATAGAATCAAAAGTTATTACAATTTTTTCCTTCCATTGCGATTAAAAGTCTTAACAAAATATTATACAATATAATAAAATTAAAATTTAATACCCAATTGAAGTCTAAAAGGCCGAAAGCCCTTGTATTGTATCTTGTATCATTGTCTACCTACTCTAATAGGTTAAATTTTAAATTTATTGATCCTTTTCAAAATGTAAATAAAAACTTATCAAAGCTTTTGCAAAACAAATTTTACCAACGACTTTTTTGGCGAGGAAAATTTTATAATGAATGAAAAGTTTTGGGTTTTTTTTTATTAAGCTGCCCAAACAATTTGAAGTTAACGATCAATTTCGTTTTTGATATTTTTAGGCCCATCAATTTTCTTTAATTTATTACTTTTCGGTTGAAGTTCATTGTTTTTGTTAGATCGATATATACAAGACAAAAATTTAGTGTTTTCCTCTAAAGATTAATTAAAACATTTTTCACTTCCTACACACACACACACACAATAAAAGAAGAATAAGAAACTTTAATTTTATGTGAATCAAAGTCTATATAGTAAAATGTCGAAACTGGCAGCAAACATCAACATAAATTTCCCCCTAAATGGCCCTAAATTTAGGGTGGTTAAGAGGGCGGGGGAGTCGCTTGGCTTACTTACCCTATTGCATTCCAAGGCGGCGGCTGAATGCTCCTCCCGTTGGCGGAAGCAATGGCTGCATTTGCTCTTGTTGAAAATATTTGGTGAGAATTTACGGCAATCGGCGGAACGTCCACCAGGTGCAGCGGCGGCAACAGCCGCAGCGGCAGCGGCAACAGCAGCAGCGGTGGCAGCGGCAGCGGCTGACACATTTGTTGCTGTTGTTGTTGTTGTTATGGTCGAGGTTGACATTATTATTTATTTAATTTTTTTTTTTGGTGCACACAAGGAAAATTGCAAAATTTTCAGATTTTCCCGGGCCAAATACAGAGAGATAGAGATAGACAGAAAGAGAGATAGATAGACAGATAGAGGGAGATGAAAGAGAGTGATAAATCACGCGCCTAAACTTGGCTTAGACATGGCCAAAAAAAAATATATATATATATCTTTGTGATTTTTCCTCTTTAGTAGTTATTTCTCTCTAGTTGAAGGGCTTTCCAGTGGGTTGTAGGGGGCGTGTCAGCGCCCACTCATATTTGCGGCCGGCAAAAAGGGCGCTCTCTCTCTCTTGCTCACGCGCGCACGCACTTTATTTTGATTTTCTTTGCTTTTGCTTTTGCTTTGCTTCTTAACTGTATTCTTTGGGCTCTGATTGCTCTTTTATCAGCTTCAATTTTTATTTAATTTTTTTTTTGGGCCAAAACACAGGCTAACACACATTCACATACACAGAAACGCACGCACACACTTGAAGACGGAGCGGCGCAGTGCACAAACACACACACACACGCTCACACTCACGCACGAATACGTTGAGAAATTATTATTCAATTTTGCTTTGCACTTGGAATTCTTCTCAAAACAACAACAAAAAGCTAAAGTATTTTGTTTCGGTGTTTTTTTACTTCTTCTTCGTTTATTCAGGTTTCGTGAAAACAAATCGCCGCGTCTCAGGTGAATCGACCGCGAAACGTCCGTTCAAATCGAAAAACAACATTCAAATTTCAATTTTTCCGCAACACGTCCGCTCAGTTTGAAATTAACGGCCGAACAGAAAAAAAAACACGAAACAATAACAACATTTTTCGCCTTTCTCGCCGTAAATACTTGCCCCCTCGCCGTAAATTTTTGCCCTCTCGCCGTAAATTTTTGCTCTCTCGCCGTAAATTTTCCATGTTAAGTATTAGCAGACTCAGCAATGAGCTGTTAATTAACATTTCCTACGATATAAGAGCGAATTACGATATACGAAACAAATACAAGACACAGTGGGCTAGTTAAGACTTTTACTAACCCAATTCAAGATATTTAAATTGCACATTTCATTACAAAAATGTTGGTTTCAAATTAAATTATAGGAAATTCTTAAAATTTTTTTTAAACCTTTCTATGTAGCGGAAACCATTTCAAACTAAGCAATCTTTTGTTTTTTTTTGGCTATGTGTTTATAGCAGGAACTGAAAATAATTATTATTTCCCAAAAAATTTTCCAAAAAATCATCTATGTAATAATTGTTACAAAAACCCTCAATCTTAATTCCTATTTTTGATTTCTAAAATAAAACTCAAGAATAACTTTTATTTTTGATTTTTATTTTTTCCCTCAACCCATAACTGTTATTTTTGGGTAAAAAAAATAAAAATCATTTGTGATTTGTAAAAAAGAAAAAAAAAAAATTAAAAAATCATTTAATGATTTTTATTTTTTTTTTCTCAAAAATTATTTTTTGTTTTTCTCAAAAATAAAAATCATTGCTGACTCAATTTGAATTAGTAATAGTTTTTTTTTGCAAAAATACACATCCAATCTGAAAAAAAATTTTAAAATTTCCAGTTCCAACTTCAATCGTTTGATAATAATCCTATTAATAATTCAATTCAGCAATGATTTTTATTTTTAAGAAAAAAAAAAACAAAAATCATTAAATGATTTTTATAATTTTTTTTTTTTTTATATAAATCACAAATGATTTTTATTTATTTTTTTTCAAAAATAACAGTTATGCGTTGAGGGAAAAAATAAAAATCAAAAATAAAAGTTATTTTCGAGCTTTATTTAAAAAATCAAAAATAAGAGTTATTTTTGAGTTAAATGGAAAAAGTTTCAAAATAATTATTATTATTGATTTTTTTAGATTTATCTTATAACAGTTACGGTCCCTGGTTTATAGCATTAAACAGAAAATTCTCATTCGAAAATTCATTCATTCTTAGAAAATTAGCCTTGACTTTTTTGAATACTTAAAGAAATCAAAACAAGTCAAATTACTGCAGTTTAAACGAAACAATCAGTTTATTATTTTACAGTAAGTAAAATAAATAGATAATTATAGGATCTAATTATTTAAATAAATTACTGTTTTTCGTTAACTTATCAAAGGCATTTAATGCAAAAAAACCCATTTACGAACTTTTTATACAATTTATTTTTGAGTATAATGTCATCAAATCCTTAATTAAATACTGTTAAGGCTTGACTAGTCTTCTCGGTCTCAGCAGATGACGATTGAAGACCCACCTGATAAACCGTTCTGCTTTTGGATTGTAGTTTTATTAATGCCATGTTTTATATATTTTTTCATAGAATTTAATCATTGTCCAAGTCTGGACAGATTTTAAATATACTTAAAAGAAAAAAATTTTTTACCAATTTGAATCAAAGAAGCTAAGCCTGATCAAAACTAAATACAAATTCTGATATAACTTTTATCATTTAAAAAATTGTATTAAATTGCACAATCTAGACAAAATTGTCGCTCTTAATCTCTTACTTGATCAGATTCAGATTTTAATAGAACAATCTTGAGTGTCTTTTTCGACACATTCACATTGTAATCAAAAAGTTCGAAGAAACTACCAATATACAATTTAGTTTGTAAGAAAAGTGTTAGAAATTGATACATATATCTTATGTCAAAACAAATAAAGACGCTATTAAATGTAAAAAATTGCGCATCGAATACCCAACAAATTCCAAAGCAAGATAAACAAGTGTATGTTTTTAAGTTTGGGTTTACATGCATATATTTATATTTGATGGTTTACAATCGAAGATACATTTAGTTAGAAAATGAAACTGGAAACAAAAGGCAAAATGGGTTCAAGGTTGTTTAAAATTTCTTTTTGAATCTTAAATGAGATTCTATATTATAAGTTAAAATAAACATAATTTATTGGCGAAATCAGTTAAAAAAGCTTAAGCGTTTGAACCTTTTGGAAAACAGGTGGATTTCTAAATAGTAAATGGTAAGACATAATTAAAAAAACACTTATCACAGTAAATTGCTGCAAAATATCTCAGAATCATATTAAATTAGGGATATACAGGAAACTAAATTTTCCAGCTA
The DNA here is from genome assembly GCF_018902025.1 of Drosophila willistoni. Lineage (NCBI taxonomy): Eukaryota > Metazoa > Arthropoda > Insecta > Diptera > Drosophilidae > Drosophila > Drosophila willistoni. The sequence goes on from NW_025814051.1 coordinate 7,583,107, forward strand.
TTTCATTTTAATTGAAAACTTTTCCGTGATTTATTTCATTAACAAATTTAATGCCCTTCGAATTTTTGTTTTAGTTTTTCAGATTGATGAGTTCTTTGACTTCCACTTTCGAAACAAAAACAAAAATCAAGATGAGAAATGTTTATGACGATGGGGAAAAATCAAAGGCCGGTTTCAGACGAGAAAAACAATTTGTTTACAAGAATAACAATAACAATTAACTGCACGCTTCATTAGTAACCTCGGACAACAAATTTTTAAGTGCGTAGTAAGGCCCAAATGAGGCAGAACACATGTACAAAAGGGTCAGATGCAGGGCTAGCCGATGATGATGAAGATGATGATGCTGAAGATGAACCTGAGATCGAAACCCTAACCCTAGCCCCAACCCTTTCAGCCGACACCTTGTGTGTGGCGAAGACCAACAGCAGCAGCAGCAACAGTAATAACAACCACAACAACAACAGCCTCACCAAATGAGAGTAGAACAAAAATTGATTAATTGCGCTTGTCGAGGTTCTGACAACTAGAGGATGAGAATGAGGAAGGCACCTGGCAACGGCCCAAAGGGAAGCCAGAGAGACCAAGCCAACACTCGATCAAATATTTTGACTGGTTTTTTGGGTGGGGCTCCCAAGTAGGACCGCAACAAAGGCCACAAAGACAAATGCCTGGCGCTGGCCCCGTAGGCAACTTGGAACAGAAGTTTTATGAGTACTTCATAAGGCCAAAGAGTATTAACACTTTACTGTGTTCCTTATATGTCTGTATGAATGTTGTTAAGTGTGTCAAAGAAACACATTGACCACTATGTTAAGCTTTTAGAATTACTTAAGAAATGTTTGAGAATTCATACACTTAATGCAAGTGTTATTTTTAACGATTATGAAAATCTGACGATTATGAAACTTTCTGATTCCTAATATGCCATCAGGGCCTAAAATTTCTAAATCCTTCGCTTGAGATTTATTTATACCGAAATATTAAGTGATGATTTAAGTGACAGAGTCTTACAAAATAAAATTCGTAGGAGATTTGTGGTCCTATAGAATATTGAGCTTATATAGAACATATTATATAGAGTATAGAAAAAGAAAGACATCCTTTTTTTAACAAAGAAACAACTGACTTTAATATTTATGTAATCTTAAAAGACATAACAAAAAAAATTATTATAAATAAATATAATATAATATAATAAATAAATATAATATAAGACACATATTAAAATGTTATTCATAAATTGAACAATAACAATCTGTATCAAAAAATACCTGACTTGAATGGGTTTTAAACTTAACATTTTATAGATAATTTAGTTTACAACAGTTTAAAACGGTGTCAAACAGCAAAACATTTTATAGATACTTTTGCTTGATAAAATTGTTGTTGTTTTCCTAAGGTTTCCTTGAGGACAATTCCTTGAGAATTTCTTACAAGTGTTTTGTTGTCTGACGAAGGGATTTTTTGAGGATTCCTTTAGGACAATTCTCTGGGTAATTCTTAATTATACTTATTAGGATACTTAGGATTCCTTGAGATTTCTCTAAGGATTGCTTCAGAACACTTCCCTGAGTACTCTTTAAGGATAAATTTTTGACGATTGAGCATTACTTGGTCAAAAATTCTTGAAAGATTACTGGACGACACTTCCCTGAGGATTCCTTGAGAATATTGTGTAAGATTTGTATAATTGATATAACTAAATTTTGTTTTCAACTTAATAAAATTATTTACTGAGGATTGTATATCTTTTTAAAAACTTTAACTTTTTCAATAAATTTAATTAAAAAAATTCTCGTCAATATATTGTATTAATAACATTTATTTTCCTAGAGTATTTACACTTCGTTAAAATGGGAAAAATATTTCAAAATTCTTTCATCATATGTTGTTTGTGTTAATGCGTTTTAAATGAAGTCGAATTACGATTTCATCTTTTACACTGAGTCGTCCACAATGCACCGCATCGTCTCTTAATGAAGTTTGCTTGTCTTGTCCCTATATGCTGATAAGGCAGAGAGCACTCAAATGAGGAAAAACCACTAGCAGGCTATCATCATCATCGTCATCATCATCATCATTTGCCAGTTCATTGACCAGGTCTACTGCATTACCAGTATTAGTTTGGTGTCTGGCATTTGCTGGTAATTAACTCCAACTTCTTGACTTGTGCAATTGCCAAAAAGAAAAAAAAAACAGTTGACTTTTTTTTTTGTCTCATGATAATGACTTCTTTTTTTTTTCCTTTGTATTACCTGCATAGCAGAAAAAATGCTTTACCGCATATTGATTTCGTTGGTTTTGTTTTTTGAGGTATTTGAATTAAGAGAGGTGAAGGGGCGAGGAAGATCTCTTGGTAGCCGCCACTCGTTTTGCACATTTTGCACTCTCATTCAAATGTCAATCGAGTCACGCTCGGGACACAAATGAATTCAACATAATGGCTAGACAACAATACACCAGAAACCTATTTCCCTAGATACTTTTTGTTATTGTTAATATTGTTGTTGTTGTTTCGATTTTATTTGTTTTGCTCCTTTCTTGGTAATTTACCCTCAAAATGATATTTGGTTCCATGCGGAATTTCTTCATTTAGCACAGAAAAAATTTAAATGAATTTTTGGTAGGGAATTTAAGTGGGGTAACTCAGGCTATTAACTAGTTTTTTTTTATGAAGGCTTCAAATTGAATAAACATATGGTTAAAGCTTTGTTTTGATTTTGTTATATGGTGGATGAGCTGCCATGAGCTATGGCTAGATGAGCTGCTTATGGCTCCTTCTAGTTCCAGTTTCCACTAATTTTAGAGCCACATTTTTTGTCTTACAATTTTTTATTGTACTTTTAATAAATCAGATTTTGACCATATGGAAGAGTCATTTTCGAGTCTTTTTTAACAAAGAATGAAAGAAAATATTGAGTCAATAGATTGAATAGACGCGTTAAAATGATTTTTCTTATAATAATCTTCCAAATACTAATTAGAATTTAAATTTATCTAATTTATTATAAGATTATCGCTTTGGCAATAAAAAGATATTGAAACTGTCAGCGAATGAGGTACATAGAATAAGTATATAAAAAAATTTGTTATCAGATAAAGAGATTTTTATTATTCAATTAGTTGTAAAAGAAGCCGTAGAATATTTAAATAAATTTTTGAATCCCAATATGCAATACAATAAAATTAAAAGGATATGGGGCATATCGATCACAGGGAAGATTTAGCTTAAAGTATATAAGATCTAGGACAACTAACCCTTTGAAAGTTTTTACTATTTGGGAAACTAAATAAGTATATTCCCTTCCACTCAACTTACAAATTATAAGAAATATTGTTAATCTTACTTAGTTTTAGTTCAATTTAATTTGGGTTTGGTTTGCAATTGCCACGATTTTAAGACATCAAATTGTATTTGATGGGAATTTTCTTTTGGTTAGCATCATAGAGGGAGAGAGAGCGAGAGAGAGAGAGAGAGAGAGAGAGGGACCAGCATATAGTTTTTTCTCCATTTTGTGGTAATTGGCCACTTATTTGGTTGCAACCAATATGCATTTTTCTTGCCCTTTTTGCCACTTGTTTTGCAATCGAAAATGACTCTTCGAGACATGAAGGTAACCATCGACCCACACGTGTCCATAAGGCCATTGCCTCATAACAGCATTAACAACAACCCCAACAACAACAACAATAACAACAAATTGTTGTCTTGCTTATAGGATACAAAACAAAAAACAAAAACAAAACAAAAAGTGAAAATCATAACTGCTAATTGTATTCAAATTTTTGAGTGCATGTTGCACATTTTGCTTATGTAAAAACAAAAAAAAGTCAGAGTCTTTGTATTTATAGACATAACGAAGTTTGAATACTCTAGATATTACTCTACTATTGGCTTTTCTGCACTATTTTTGTCCTTTCCTTGGAGGAGAAGGACCAATTACCAACCTACATAGTAAATAATCAAGTTCGTTTAAATTATAAATATAAGTTTTCTTAATCGAAGTCAATAGCAAAATATCAATATTTTATTTACAAAAATATTCATCCAGTGGTTTGCTTAACAAATAAAAAAAACAATTTCAATAATTTTTTAAAATTTATCCAGCAGTTTGCTTTAATCTGTTTTGAAATAAAGTTTGATAAACTAATATGTCTAAATTCGAATCCATTATCCAATTCCTAGTTGCAACATCTCTTTCCCTTCTTCTATAAAATTCATTCGCAAATGCTATAATCTGACTGAATTTCAAATCAAATCGATATATAAGATAGTTTTAAAGTTTTAAAAAAGTAAATAATTTTCAAAACTAAAGGTCCTATGGTTTAAGTTCCCGAATTTTATTCTAAAGTCAACGGATTCTGAAGTAACTAATTCAGAAGTTACTTTTAACCACTTTTTACATTTTCATACTGATGGAAATCGTTTAAATACTTAAAAGTCTTGACCCAAAATGTGTTGTCTGAAAAATCATTCATTTAATTCACACAAAGGCTGGTTAGGTTGACTGTATGAAATGGGTTGACTGTATGAAATGGGTTGTCTGAAGAACTTATACTAATATAATAATCTTAGATATGAACCTCACAACCAGCTTTAAGGCATGGCAATCTTCTGAAAACTAATGGTTATACCCTTACTCCAAAGAGTACATAAATGGGTGACCAAAACTCAAGAGATTGGTAATTGCATATGCATAGATTGAAGCTGGTTTTGTGTAAGCTCTGGTGGAGTCTAATGGAAAATGGGGCTAAATGGGGGGAGCGGGGAATCTATGCATATACATATATGTAGTTATCCCATGGGGTAATGTGGACAAAATGCAGTTGTTTTTTTTCTTTCCTCAACGTTAACTCAATAAAAATTCAATTAAGTACGCATATCAAATGGATTTTTATGGCCTAGACTTTTACTTTACCTTTCAGTTTCGCCTTGTGGGTAATCCTCAAGAGCATAATTTAATTTGTTTTACAGCGTTGCATTTATCGATTTGTTGTTGCTGTTGTCATTGCCATTTCTTGTGCAATTTTATGGTGGCTTTCAATTTGTTTAATGCAAAACCAACAACAACAACCAAAAACAAAAAAATACACCTCGCATCCGTGACTCAGCAAACAGAGTGGAGTCTTCAACTAAGTCTTCGTCAAGCCAGTCATGAGTATCGGGGGCCCCCGATATCCTGCTGTGTTCTGTTTATTATATGATTTATCTTCGAAATAAATGAAGAAGATGGTAGAAAAAGAGAAAAAAAAAACCAAAATAACAAAAATAAAACCACTGCAGAAGAAACTTTTGCATATGATTGCGCGCTGAGAATGAGGAAAATGCTGACGACGACCACGACGACGACGCACTTCGCATTAAGTTAAAAAGAGAGTGGGTCAAGTGCAGTCAAAAGTGAAATTAATATTTGCTTGCCCTTGCTAAATGCGCAATGCAAATAAAAATAATGAAAAAACAAAAAAAGAGCTGAAATTATAATCAAATAAAACCCTGGGGCATATGGAATTGATCATCTCGTATGGTTCAATATCGATAGGTGATCATGATAGATATTATATACACTTTGTATGCATTCATTTTCGGGAGTGATAAGACCGATATTTGATGATCTAGTTTATTATTGACAATGACTAAAAAACAGCCTTAAATTTTGACACAAGCTAGTTTTTAGTTGAAGCCTTTGGACTCATTTTTGGAATTTATAAAATTTGGCAAGCGTTTACTATTTATTGGCAACTTTAGTTTTTACTAAGGCTGGAACCAGTTTGTAGCATAAAAGAAAATAGTTTTCCTAACTTTAAACCATTTAAAAAACATCCGTAATCATTTGTTATATATTTTTTTTCTAATTTTATAAACATTTGAAAAATTCTTAAAAAAGATTTGAGGCTTGATTAATAGCCTTTGCTGAGAAGGTTGTCTGAAAAGCTATTGGCAAAAGTCATAAAGTTCAAAGTTCATCAGCAGGTTTTGCTAAAGAATTTATAGACTTTCAATGGCTAATATTCAATGCTAAAATTAGTTGAGAATTATAAATAAATGTAGTAATAACATTGTATTATCGTTGTAGCTCGAAATTCAAATTCTTTTAACAAAACTAAAAGGTAGTGTATGGTTCTAAGCCAATTTTGGGACTTTAAAATAATGTTCATAAATACCTGAAATAAGAAGAGCTGAAGACGGATTTGGAATGAGTTCTAATAGACTATTTTAAATAAAAGTAAATCAACTGGAAACAAAAACACGATAAATTGTTTGGATGATATTCATGAGTATTTAATTATTCTTTAAACCTCCTTAGATTGTTGATTAGCTTTTTAACTAATCATCCAAATTATCAAATGGCGACAGGGAAATATCTTTAAAATTTGTCTGGTTTGAAAATTCTTGATTGCGTGAGATTACGATAGCTTAAAAAATTATAAAAATATTCAAACGATTTTGCTGATTTTGTAGTGAAAGTAAAGGAATTGAACGAAAAGTTTTTTCTGAAATGCTGAAATGCTGAAATTCATAACCATTTGTAACAAGGTCAGCGGTGCTATAACCTTTATTCCAATATGCCATCAAATTGTCTTTTGGGGTGGGTTAACAATATTTCAATTTTTGGACTAAACAATAATAAATAAAGATAAATAACATGCTATTCGGAAAATAGATAAAATTGGAAAAAAACAACCAAAATTCTTGATTTTTGAGATTGTCAAGAATAACAAAATATGGTAACTTTTCTCTTTACGCTGATTTAGAATTTCACAGAATATTATTAACAATGTTACATGTTTTTTTTTCTATCTAAAATAAATTTTCTTCAAACTACTTTTCCTTAGCTGATAATCCTAACTAAAGAGCATACAATCTTCGTTAATGTCCAGAGAACTATTTCTATTTCACTCCCATATATTTGTATTGTATGTACATACAAATGTCCATTGGATTTTGATTTAAAATTGCTTGAGCGATTTATAATTGATTTTTCTATATGTTGCATTTCTTGTACCAGCAGGTGCACAAATTGGACCAGCACCAGCATCAGCACCAGCAGCACCACAATCAACCCACATGGCATCGTCTAGCTCGATTCGAAGTCAACTGGGCGGCAATTGCGTGTCTGCATCTGTTTGTCTATATGTCGCCTGTATCCCCCGCACATGAGATATAGATATATTGTATAGGTACTATTATTCATATAAGTATATAACTTTATTTTTCTTTTTTTTATATTTTTTTTTTAAATTACAAAAAGAAGAAAGACTAAAAAATAAATTCATTAAAAATGCTAGCTGGCAAAATAAATCTCTGTTCATTTGGCTGTCATGTCAAATAAATCATAAGACACGCCAAATAACCAAAAATACGTACAAAACCACAAAAAGAAACAAAAAAAGACAAAAAACTTGGCCAAAACACAAAATGAAAAACTAGGAAAATCTCTGGACCAGACTGGGCGACGACGACGATGACAACAACAACAACGACAACGACTTTGACTTTGCGTGCCAAGTTGCGTTGTGTTGATGATGAAGAGTTAACGGTAAATTATGTTGTTGTCGCGAACTCAAAAAGATTTTCTTTCCTTCGACTTACTTTCCCAAAAATACAAAACGAAGCCAAAACCAAAAAGTATTATATCAAAAAATTGTACACCAAAAAATAAGAAACAAAATATTAAATGGATAAATTGTATAGAGAAACAAGTATACGCAACGTTGCCGCTCGTCAAATGTCCGCCTCATATACACTTTCTCACCAAAGGGGTATATAAGTATCAAGGAAGAAAATCTATTGACTAACATCGGCGTTTTTCTTTGACTTTAATTTCTATCTTAAAAATAAACACAGTCTATAGAAAAAGTGTGCATCTTAACCTCTTGTTTTTATTTATGTCCTTCTTGATTCCAGAATTTTCTAAACAATTTCTTCTTCGATTTTGCCATTTCCATTATTAATCGTAAGTCATTTGATTGTTTCTAACATTTTTAATTGGGGCTTGATTTCGGTTTTTGTTTTGTCTCTTGAAAATAAGAATCAAAAAACATTTGGAATATAGTGAATTTTTTAAAACATTTACTATTTATTTTATTTTAGGTTTCAGGTTCGATAAAGTAATGTGATTTTGTCAAACGTGTTTTTTTAATTTTAGATTAAGAAAGTTAGCATACATGTACTACATACATTATTCCGATATTTTATGATCAAGGACCTTAATTCTTTTACATTTTATTTTTAAGATTTAAGTGCTTCTGCTATTTCTTGCGTAGTATTTCATCAACTCATTATCTTTTCGATTAAACTAGAAGAATGTTTACTTCTTACTTCTTTTGTTATGAATGAATATTCAGCGTATCATTCAGAGTATAGACACATTCGTCATTACCAAAACTTGAGTTTTACTGACCAAAACACCTCCATTTCCCCTTTCCATTTTCAATTTTCAGTTTTCGGTTTTCAGTTTTTCCTTTTTCATGTTAATGAAACGCGATTTCCTAGCTGGGTGCCTGTTTGTTGGTCTCTGTAGTTGCCGTTGCTGACGTTGTTGACGTCGCTGTTGCAGTTGTTGTTTGTTATTATTCACGCGCTTAGAGTCAATTATCAAAACTGCCAAAGAAAAAGGTACAAAAAAAAAATCAACCAGCAATGAAAAGGAAAAGTGAATTACTCAAGGTATATGTACTGCTTAATACTCTAACAGAGGAAAATTTAATAGACAGAGACTTGGAAATCGGCTTTAAGACGATCATATGTACAGACGATTTGTTCAAAGAGTTCTAAACTTTTCATATTACCTTTAATACGTATATAAGGTGGAAATTTTTGAGTTTAGTTTTTCTTAAAATTAAGATTTTTGGTAAATTTTTAAAAACAAGTTCATGAAATTGATATTTTTGTCTATATTAGAAAATAGTTATACTAAGTACCATCATGACTGATATACTAAAAATTGCTTATAACTTTTATACAAACTTTAGAATTATATATTAATTGCTTATCTCATAAACACCTGTTTCAAAAATATGCAAAATTTAAATTCTTCTTTGTTCTATTTCTAGCTAGAATTCTGGAATTCCCTCTGTAGATAATTTTTGTTTTCTTGGAATATTTTATTCAAAGTAAAGCAGTTACGCTTTTGAGTTCTTAAGTTACGTTTTTGAGTTAGCCAATAAATTTTTAAAAACTTTATAAAATCGAAATCTAAATCAATAATTTTTTTGCTATATTTAAGTAATGAGTTAAATTGTATTAAATTACATTCAGTTTCTTAAAACTTTTAAGATTTTGCTTTAAAAACCAATTCAAAAATTTAACTTAATCATTGTATGTGTTAGTCAAAATTAAATTTTAAATATATGTAGCTAATGGAAATCTTTAGCATATTCCCTGTTAGGTGGGAAGGGTATTATTTTTATGAAAATGTTCGTAAAACTGGCTAGTTAAAAAAAAGTGCAGGAAAACAAAGTGGCAGGCGCTGTTGCCACATACACAAACTTGGCTAAAACCAAACAGAAAAATTTCACTTTCACAAAAGGTCTATGGACGCAGCGGCGGAAACTTATACATACATACATAATGCCACACTCTCCACACACCCTGGGCCTTGGCGTGAGGTTGGCGAATTGCCGCCAATTGTGGCCAAGACCCCCTCCCTCCACTGACCAAGTAATACAGCTGGCCATAGGCCGTTGTCAGTTGTCGATTTGCGGCATTTTTCGTTTGCCTGCAAGAAAATCGTTTGCAGGTGGTTTCCGTCATCTAATTCACATGCATTCGAACTAAGGCAATCTGGATATAGGAAAAGTAAATCGAATCGCTTAAAACACTCATAAAATAGAGTTAACAAAACTTAAAAAAAAACCAACGAAAAAAATGTCATAAAATTTTATTCATCATAAATCAACCATGAATCTTCACAAGCCTTCATTTGATCCATTCATAACTTATCTTTATTATTATTATTTTTCTTTGTGCCCTTTTATAGGAGTACTATAAATTTGTGGTGAAGTTTGAGAAAGAACTAAATGTTTTATATATAAATTTTATAAATTTAATATTAAAAAACTTTTTCAAACCAAAATTATTGAAAATTTTATATTTCTTTTATAAAATCTAGGATAGAATTTGCTTTTAAAAACTAAAAATTCCTTTAAATTCCTTTAGAGTTTTGAAATTGAAGAATTGAAAGTTTTCACATGCAATCAAAACATAAGTTTAAAACAAAATAATACCGAATTACGTTATTCATTTGATTGCAGAATCTCATCGTCATAGGGCATATAATATTCGGTTTTGCTTTTGGTATATTCTTGCTGATAGTTCTTTTGTGTCCGTTTCGATTAGCATTAGTGGGATGGCAGAGTTTGTACATAAATCACAGGCTGTCCAAGAATTTGTATATTTATAGAATTTCTAATGCCTTCTAACTCTGTGGAACTGAATGGAATGGGAGGCACATTTAAGCCATGGAAATGCCGACGCTTTGAGCTATTTCCGTTAAAGAAGATAAATATTCATTTTGATTGGCTTCTTCATTTTTAGCTTGGCACTAAAATTAAAAATAAATTAATCAACTAGCCCTAAAAGTCAAATCATATACACCAAGCATCAACTCAAGAAGTCATTGTACTCCTTCCATCTGGCCAATGAAAGGATCATTGGTAAACCATGAAATTTTCGACATAATTTTCCATATTTTTCTCTTTCTTGAGAAAATTAGCATAGAGAAGTGAAAGTGTTTGCAGCTGCAATGAATTTAATATGTATCAGCATTTAGGCCTCGCCCCTAAACTAGAAATTATCCATAAGATTGAGTTGGGATTTTTGCTTTTCAAAATTTCGACTCTTTTTGGCTGTCAAAAGGGCGCAAAGTGTGGATAATTTCGCTGTTCGATGTGGCAAGCCCACGCTGGAAAATTTTTCCTCGTTTCTTTTTTGTTTTTTTCGTTTTTTTCTTGTCTGCTGTCTGCGCCTCAAGTTCAGACACGATTTGCATTTTGGCTAGACGAGATACTTATTAACCTGAATGATCTGCAAAGCAGGGCAAAAGAAAGGAAAATAAAGCGTGATCCAATGTTAACATTGGTCACACACCCTCAAGGCCCCAGAGATTTTTGTGCACTTGTTTGATGGTCCTTCTTCGTAGTTTATGGGAATTAAACGCTTCTCATTGAGCACCAAGTGTGATCAGAATTGTAAGAGTATCTCATTTGCATATGTTTTTGCTACAAATTCCAGTAATCTGACAACAAATCAAGCCGTTGATTACATAAGAATAAATGGATTAATACAAATCTTGAGAAAGCTTCAAGTATAGAAAGGAAGGATAATAAAGTGAACATCAAAACAAAAAGGGAACGAATAGAATATAACTATTAAAAATAATAAAAAATGAAATTGAACAAAGAAAAAGGAAGAATTTGAAAATAATTCAGGTAATTGAGATAAAGGACAATTGAGGAAAATTTTGACAGATTGCTGAGTGATGGATTAAGAAATGGTCGAGCCCCTCACCTTGACGGACTCCGCGCTAAAAATGTATGATTACTGAAAAGTTGATTCAGTATTAATTCAATGTATATAAAAATTAAATAAATCTATATTTGTTGTAGCCCCAGAAGACGATCTCCGAAAAAAATTTAAATATATTTGAAAGCTAAAAAGAATCAGAACTGTTAAGAATAAGAAAGAATCCCATTGAAGAGGGAAACAATCCAATAAACCTTTATTTCATGAAGCTCTAATTTAGGCAATTTTTGGAATACTTGAAAAATGTATTTCTTTATTTTCAAGGTAAAATAATGAAATTAAAACTGCCCGAGCACTAAATGTTTGGCCAATTATTTATCGCACAAATGAACAAAAAGAAAGTAAAAGCAAAACGGAAAATTATATTAGGAAAGAGCGGAAGGGATTATAAAATAAAAGGAGCACAATGAATAAAATGAAAAAAAATAACATACCGTTACATTGTTAAGTTATTTTTGCAATTAGTTTTATTTCTTTGTCTATATCAATATTGAAATCCAACAAAAAAACAACAAACTTTCTCCACTTTAAGTTTCTAGTTAATCTCGCTCAATGGGAAAACCACAAATAGAAATCATTTTTAGAGCATAGAAATCGAAAACAAATGATGGAAAATCGTTGCTTCTATTTCCCCCACACACGAAACTCTATAATCATCATGGTCATTATTAAGTTTATCATTATCATCATCATTGTCATCGTCATCAACTTGACCCAAACAAACACCTCATCATGTCGACAAGAGTATCACTTTAAAACGCTTTACAAATTACGACTTAATCGCGTGCTGCTTGAACCCCATCAGACTGAGACCCGAGAGACCCCCATTCCTCATACCTCAGACCCCAAAAGGCAGACCTAAAACCGAAATCCACAGTCACCGCACAACGTCAAGTTCAAAGTAAGCAGCAGTAACATAAAACAACAAAAGTTACCGAATCTTGATATGTATGTACATAGTTAACTATTTAGTGTACTTCTTCGACTTTGCTGTTAGGAGGCATTGAGATTCTTTTACGAGTCTTTACCCTAGACATTAACACGAACTTGTAAAGACAACACATAAAATGACCTTGTCCTGGCTTGGATTGAATGCAAAGTCATACATGGAGAAATATATGTACATATATAGGTAGGTATCGGCATACACGATTTGATTTTAATTATTCTAATTGCTTTTGCAGCTGCAACACATTGAGAAGGAAAACTTGCGCCCGGGTCTTTTGGCATTGATTGATGGACTTGAATGTGCCACAAATGTCCATGGCCAAGAGAAAACAACAATGAGCCAAAATCGAAAATTGAAGTCGAAGCCAAAACCAAAACCAAAACCGTGACCATTTCACTTGTCCCAGGTTGATCAAACAAATAAACGGCAGGCCAATTTCACACGACAATCGAATCAGAACACTTCATGAATATGAATATACGAATAATGATGAATGCATGGTCTTTCTCTTTCTCTCTCCCGCAACACTCTTTACTAGCCGAAGACGTGCGAAATGAATGAATGAAACGAATGACGGGCTGACTGAATGCCTGACTGACTGAATGAGGTGGCAAAAATTATACACAAAATGCAGAAGGCAATTCCGCATTGCCCAACAGTGGTTCAAGATATTTGAAGCAATATTGAAAACTTTTTAAAAATATTTTACTCTAGACTTTATGTTAAATATACCTTAACCTAATGAACTGGATATCCGCGGTAATATAGAACACAACAATCACTATTTTTACAACCATTTAGAGCGATTTTGGTCTAAAAAGATTTATATATTTAGCGGATAATGTTTGAATAATAGTAAATCTAGCCTTTTTTCGCAAAAATAGTGTTGTCAAATCTAGAAATAATGTTAGAAACTGCACAAATAATGAATTGCCATGTTGTATATTTTAATTATAAAACGCATGATAATAAATCATGACTTCTTTGGGAATATATTCTAATATATTCTAACTTCTATAAGATCATTGCATTTAATTTTTAGACGAAAAATAAATTAAATATTTGAAGTACTTAACTTTTACCAACACTATCCGCCAAATGTAGCTGTTTGTAAATGCAATATTATTTGCTTAAAAATAGATGCAGTAATTTTAGTTTGTAAGCAACATTACAGAACATCAGAAAGAATGATACATGTTCGATAAAGATTTAAGTAGATGTACAATCTGAAAAATAACTTACAGCCCCAAAAAGCTGGTTTCGTATTAGTTTTATATACTTCTGCCCACTGTGCAAGCACATCGAACGAGTAGGAGTGAAGTAAACTGTGGTAAGTAGCAGTAGCCTCTGTCTCTCCGACTCTGACATTTGAGGCTGACTCTGATTTTTTTTGGTTTTGCTTTTGTGCCTCTGGTGGAAGTCCGGCCGACCGCCTGCCATACGCCAAAAAACTCCAGCCCCTCATTGAATCCAAAAAAAAAAAAGAAAAGTAAAGAAAAAACCAGACCCCAACTTTTGCTATAATTTAATCAAAATTGGAATTGTTGCTGGCACACATATGGAATCCATATTTTGTTTTCTTTATATCTTTTTAAAAATTTTCCCCCCCCCCCCGCCATATTTGCATTTGAGCTTCAGTTTATTTTCGTCAGTGATTTCCTTTTGACAGCGAAACGGCCGCAACTTGTCATAACAGACAACTGCAAAAACACCAAGTGAACTAAAGAAATTGGTTTCTTTTCTATGATGGACATGTGTTTGGTGAAATTTTTGGATAGTGAGGACGTCTGAAGTTTTGGACATTTGATGTGTTGGAACACTCTCTTCAATTAGCTACGCTACGAAACAACCAAAGAAATAAAGGTTTCCTTTCCAGCATCTGATTTTAAGTCTATGTAGATTAGCTTTATGCTGTTGTGCTGTCGACACTTGTCAGCAAATGGTCTTAAATGGTCACACCCTGATATACATACTTGCTTTCATCACTCCACTTATATTCCATAAATGCGTTGAAATCAACATACAAAGCTGTAAACTGCACCCAAAACAGCTTAGATGGCTGGGAATGTGTTATTCTAATTTCATATTTATCGATCTTTAGAGAGGCTGAGATAAGCTGATAAACAGGCATAATAATATGTTAATCTATGCCTATTTTCTGTTTGAAACATAATCTTCAAATTTTATTATGGATAAGCGAAGATATTTCCGTCTCTAATTTTCAATGGTTCATCATGGGTCTTCTTTAGTAGAAATTTTATTCCCATTGAGATGAAGATTTATATTAATATTCATATAGACAGTTTCTACGATACTTTGAGGGACTAGTAGGCATGAAGAAACTACATTCATTTAATATTTATAAAATTACATTTAAATTTTAATGTTGCGTAACATATAACTATATCCTTTTGTTCCTGTGTGATCTTCCAAAGGCATGTGGGCGAAGACCAACATCATTTAACGATAGCGTTTTCATAATTCGAAAGGCATTCATTCGTATCGAAAGGCATAAAAAGCTACGAACCATCCAAGATATTGCCTAATGTCTTGGCGAATCCAATTGTACCACGTAATCCATTAAATTTAGTTTATTATAAAATATCATTACTTCAAAACGGTATGGTCAAGTTCAAGAGAAGGGTACCAGTCGATACCATACTCGATGAAGAGGCAAGCCATCTCATCCACATAAACCGAAGGCCCGTGAAACCCAGAGCCATGATACCGATTCTAGACATTAGTGATGGCGTTCTTGTTAAATTGTTTACTAGTTTGAAAACCAAAACCTTCTGGAATCGTTTTATGGTCCGCTGTGTTTTAAGATAGAAAATTTGCATCCAGGATTAAGATAAAAACCTAATCCAAAGTCATAGAGAAGTATGTGTGTGGTAAGACATACCTTCTGTATGTTTATCTTCTTGCTATCGTCAATATCCAAACTGCATTTACTACCAATAGCCAATGCCAATGCAATCTTAAAGAAAAAAAAAAATATACTTACTTACATGTTCTTACCTGTTTAATATATAAGAAATACTTACCAAATGAAAGTGGATGAAGTAGCAGCAAATATATTCAGCGAAAAATCCTGCAACAAACGTACCAGCACTAACATCCAGAGCCGTTATCCAGGCTATGGCTGTCACAGGGCTCCAGTTTTATGCAGCTACCAGGTCCTTATTCGAATTTAATTTGTTTTATTTTAGTTTATGAAGAGTTGTGTACACGTTGAATGCTGGTTTGTGAATAAAATAATTTAAAGTTGTAGGCTAAAAGAAAAGGAGAATAGCCTACTTTAAACTTTTTTGACAAATTTGTTTTTAAATTTTGTTTACTAGTTCCAAAAAGTTGTGTACTTTTCGTTTGTTGGTTGGCTTGTGAATTTTTAGTTGAAGGTGTAGGCCAAATTAAAAGAATAGACTACTTAGATTTTTTGGTTTTACAAATTTTCGGTTTCATAAATTGTTTTTTTTTTAGTAGCTCGAATATAGTTGTGTACTTTTCGTTTGTTGTTTTGTGACTGATATGAGGAGCTGTTAAGTTGAAGGTGTAGGCTAAAATCCAAAAAGAATAGCCTACTTCAACCTTCTTTTTTGGTTGCTTTTCTTACCAATTTTTGGTTTGTTATTAATTGGTCTTTGTTTTATTAATTTAATTTTTTTAGTGGTTCCAAAATAGTTATGTAGTTTTTGTTGTTGGTTTGTGACTGATATGAGGAGCTGTTGAGTTGAACGTGTAGGCTAAATTAAAATAGCCTACTTCAACTGTTTTTTTTCGTTTTTTTTCTTACCGATTTTTGGTTTCTGGAATTATTTTTGTTTTAATTTTTGTAGTGGCTCCGAAATGGTTGTGTACTTGTCGTTTATTGGTTTGTGACTGATATACAAATCTGGTAGGTTGAGGCTGTAGGCTAAATTCAAGAAGGAATAGCCTACTTCGATTATTTTTTTAGCCTACTATGATTGATTGTTTTTGTAAAACTATTTGGTTGTTCATTTTTTAGCCTACTTTGAATGATTTTTCTCACAATTATTTTGTTCTTTATGATTGTACTACGCTGTCGCCAAGCTTTTCTTGACAGCAGTGCTACCAGTTTGGCAATTAAGTGGATAGATCTGGCAAATTTTAAAGAAATTTGCAACTTTTATTTTTTTAATGTTGCCAGAGCAGCCGAATTTTCCCCGATTTTATATTTCAGAGTAAAGTATTTGGCTGCCAGAGCAGTCAAACTACGCTTAACACTCTGGCAAAACTAAAGTCCATAAAAAATAGACTTTGCCAACAGTGAAATCTAGCAATTTCAACAATTTTATTATAAAACTTGCAAATTCTTAGATTTTTCTTCAGTGTTTTTGCATTTTGTATACATTTTTGTCAGTGTCTCCACAAATTTATAATTAAGATATCGGAATAGTAAAGACGCTGACAATAATAGAGTATAATTCGATGCTATATTATAGTAGAAATATACATACATTATTTAAAATTATTACACTTCGAATATTGTATGCACTACAACGCCATGAAAAATTTTGCCATACTTGGCTCAAATTACTGCAATTTTTCCCCCAAATCTAATAATTTTTACTTAGGAGATTCTGGCAGCACTGCTTCACAGTTATCTACAATATTTTAAAAAATAATAGAAATAGTCAAAGTAATGTAAAGAGCTAAATGACTTTAAAAACTATTTCCTAGTTACAATTATTAAATATTTGTTAAAAGTTCTTAGGAAACGCATCATTATCGAAAAAAAAAACCAACAAACCCAATTTGTATTGAATCCATTCATAATGTATATGTATATAGATATAGAAATATGCTTTGTTAATTTATAAATGTGTGTAAACACAATAAATAATATGACAATCTATTAACTGATTGTGTAAAAGAATCAAATTATATATTTGGGTATATAAATTCAATAACTTCAATTATAACGTTTCTTTTATCCATCGCATTGACAATATCTTGATTTGAGCCTCAGATCCATCGCCGTTGCCATCATCCCCATCTCATCGATCATTTTCAAAAGACTTCTTGGTTATCTGCCACTGTTGGCATCAAATTGCCAATTCACAGCACGAACTTTGGCGATTCGACTACAAGCCAGGCTCAAAGACCTCGGCCAACAATGGCAATTTGTAGGCCTATTACAAGAGCATTAAGGTAGAAACAAAACGAAAAACGAAAAGATAACAGCAAAAAATTGAGCCACTCTTTTTTTTTTGCCTTGCTTTGTTAATAGACTCTTGGATGACTGCGCCCACGGTTCAGGCTTTTGGGGAGCGGCTCTGCAACTCTGTTTCCCTCACGCTCTCTCTATCTCTCTAACTATCTCCATGTTTCTTTCTCTATCCCTCTCTATGTATCTCGGCCCGTCTACGCACTGGCATGTGGCCAAAAACAGAGTCTTTTGCAGCTTGTACGCATTGAAAATTGGGTGCGTTTATGCAAAAAAGTGACAAGTCGACATGGTTGTGGCCAGCCCCCGATTCATACATGCCTCCTACCTACGACCGCCCTCTAACTTCTTCTTCTCCTCTCATCATCAGAAACATTATATATATATATATGTATATCTATAAGGTGAAATCGCTTGGCGCACGCCCCGGGCATATTTTCATGCGTTTATTATTGCCTGCCTGCGTTTGCTTTTTTGGACGCCGACGCCGTTGACAGAGACCAAGTTGGATGGCATGGGGGACGGAATCGGAGTTGGTGTCGGTGTCGGTGGCTGTCTCGGAGTCGGAGTCGTCTGTCGGGCTGCATTTGAAACATGTTTAAAATTTATGATTAACACACGTGCATTCAAATTTTTCCTTTTTTTTCTTTTTCTTCATTGGTTTTTAATTCTATGCAGTCCATAAGACAAGACTTTGGCTTGGCTATGGCAGAGATTTCTATTTGTTTATGTGAATAATTTTTATGTGAATATTGTTGGATATTTATAGTTCTTAATGGTGTCGCTGCCATCCAACGAGAAGGGGAATGGCAGTGGCAATGGCAGACTGTGGGTTGAGGTGTTTAAATATGAATATCAAATAATCGAAATCAATATGAACATTGTAAAGTGCAATGAACCAAATGCCACGAAAGATTTGTTGAATAAATAAAAATGTTGGTTTAGCTTAGAAATTAATTGAACAACAATGTGGTAAATAATGTAATACCTTTACTAATTGAAGAAAGTTTGACCTTTCTATTCTATATCTAT
Source organism: Drosophila willistoni (assembly GCF_018902025.1). Taxonomy (NCBI): domain Eukaryota; kingdom Metazoa; phylum Arthropoda; class Insecta; order Diptera; family Drosophilidae; genus Drosophila; species Drosophila willistoni. The sequence goes on from NW_025814051.1 coordinate 7,601,803, forward strand.
TAATTTATATAGAATTATTATTTATAATAGAAGAAACTAATGATGTGTTAAATCTTTGATTATTGAAGCAATTTTGAATTTAAATAAAACTATGGAACTAGGAATACAATTCTCTAATATAGAATATTAAAGTATAATTAAGGCATTATCATACCTTCTATTAAAAAGAACTTGTTGCTATATTGAGGGCTTAGTATTATACTTTGAACTATCTTTGAATTGTTTTTAAAAAAGAGTTTTGTATATTTCTAGGTTTTCAGGCCAATCTTTCGATATATTGATAGTTGATACCAGTTGAAAGTATTTTTACAAAAACTTCATAAGGCTGTAAGGCTTAACTATTTGAAGCAATTAACTTTGTAGAACGAAATTAAATAAGATTAAATAAATGGATACCAAACTAATGGAGAAAAAAAATTGAACTCGGTTGTTAAACTAAAGGTCAAGTAATGGTTTCATACGATCTTAAAGTTGAAGACAATATTGTATATTTGGTCACATCAATAGAACATAGCAAAAATAATTCCTTTACTTGTAGGGAAATATACTAATTAACTTAAGATAACTTATTCAATATACACACATAATTTTATTAGTATTATTAATAAGAGATTTACGCAAAATTGTAAAGTTCACGTAATTTGAGAAACTAAGCTATAGCAACTAAGGCCTTAAGGTTATAATGCGTATGCTTAAAATAAACTTAAATTAACCTAGTATTAATATTATTATTTACATTTACATTTAATATTTACATTTGTATTGTAAATTAGATGGTAGATATTGGTAGCTTTAAGGAATTCAATAGCTTCTTCTAAATCCTGGTAGATCTCTCCTGTTGGAATAACAGGCATACACACATAATTGTTAGAATCTATTTTATATATACATATATCTATGTACAAATTATTCGCCAATCCTCAACCCTTTCATTATCCTTGACGGACCTGCCTTTTAAGTATTGCTTTATCGGAGAGAAACCGAAAGCAAGAAAATAATAAATTTAATAAAGAATGCATCTATGTATGTGTATATACATAAGTATATAGAAATGTTTCAAGAAAAGTCTATGCTTTTAATAATAGAAGCCAAGTTAGATTTTAATTTATTCAAATTTCTACTCAAACAAAGAGTTATACGGAATCAGAAAAACTGAAACCATAGAAACCATAGAAAACGTTAATATTGAATAAGATTTAAACTGTTTGAATATTAGAAACTGGTTTTTGATTTAATATTAGTTTTGTGGTGAATCTGTGCATAATCTGTCATTACCAGAAAAGATATGTGTGTCATAATATGTATATTGATAACATTATTCTTGCAATTTACTGACATTGTTCGAAATCCACATCAAGTAGAGTTTTAATTGTAGGTGTCTATTGTATATACTTTATAACTAAAGATGTGAATTCTCTAATAACAGAGAGATTGTAAATTAAAGAGTTTTTCTTCTTCATTTTTTTTCAAAGTAATCTTCTTCATAAAAACTAATTGCAACCTTAAGCCGAAAACAAATGTTTGATTAATTTCACTTGAAAATTTCACTTGTTCATCACTGCGCATGCTGCGGCGGTGGCTTCGGTGGCGGCATCTTTCCCAATCAAAAGGGATCAGGCAAACATCAGCAGCAGCGACAGTGGTAACATCATCGACTCCATCTCGAGGGTAATTAGAGTAGAGCGAGGCAAAAGCGCATTATTGCTGCCGCTGGTGCACATTTTCACCGGGCAATTAAAGCGCCAATGAGTGCATATACGAGAAGATTGGGATGGGGCTGCAGATGGAGACGAACGACAAAGACCAAGACAAGAGACCAGAGACTTTCGTGCAGCACTGTCGATGATGCAGCTTTACCGCCCGCTTCTAACGAGCGAAAGTGTTGTAAAATATTTGTTCGTCCCCCTCTCACTCACTCTCCATCTCTCTCTCTCTTGTTTTTTTGTCTGTTTTGTCCCGCTTTTACATGCATTATGTTTCTGTTTTGGAACGTCGCCGCCCGTTGCACATTTTTCTGTTATTTTATTGTTTTTCCATTTCGAATTTTTTAATTGCATTTGTTTTTTTTTTTTCTCTTTGGTTTTTTTTCTTCTCTTTTTTGGTCTTGTAAGTTGTTGTTTGTGGGCTTGGTCCCGCTCCAATTTGTTGACGTTTTTCTTCTCTTGATACCCTAGATTGGTGCGGAGGAAGAGGGTTATGTTAGAGTCATTAATATGCAGTGCAATATTTGATTTGAATTGAAAAAGTTTGGCACTGGAACTTCCCTTCCAGCGCGTCATGGACTTGCAGATCCATATTACATCCTTTATAAACAATCGACTTATGGCAAATAAGGATATTTTGATTAGTTTCAAAAATTGTACAACCCATTTACATTAACGAGACAAAGCCTTGTGTATAGATATCAAAATAAGTTTTGTAGATTTCGTCTAATATGCGTTTTATTCTTTTTCATTAGAGATGATTTTTTTCCGATACCTTAACAAAAATTTTCATCGATAACTGTTAATCGGTTAGATAAAAGGAATATACATACAGATTATTTAATATAGTCAATTTCCAAATAATGTAACCTTTAAATTTCAGTTTTGGAAGACGTTTAACCCCAGATCATAAGACTAGTTCAGTTTTGTATTAGACCTCTTTATTAAATCTAGGGTATTATGAAGTCGATTCGTTCAGCCTTGCTTAAGGATTTTTTGTTAACGCTTTTTGAGCAATGTGTCACAGTTGATCAAGCCACTTTCATGTTATTTATGTGTTTAATTAATTTTCATTTTGAGTAGTCTGTCTCGACAACGAACAAAAAATGAAGTGTAGAAATGCACTGACCATTGCAACAGCCAATCCAATCATCCATTTGATAAAGAAGCAAAGCAAAGAAAAAAAAATGTTGTAAATTCGTTTTGTCCAAATGCATTGGTCAACAATTACTTTCATTTTCAACATCAATTTTTCCTAATGCTGGGAAACGCTTTAACTCAAACAGTGAGTCACATTAAAACATCATTGTCATTAACTTTAATTGTTGGTTAGGGTTTTTGCGCAAAACAACAAATTGCTTTTTAATTAGCGAAATTAGTTTTTAAACAAATTAAGAAACAAAAACAAAGTTTTAAAAATTTCCTTCTGAATGACATACTGTTTATTGTTATTAACTGCATATTCTAAAATCCATTACATTCTATGAAGGATTTAATTAGTAGTGAAAATAATTGAAATCGCATTGACAGGATAAAGTGGTCCTAAAAACGAATGCTAAAAATGTCAAACATTAGGAATCATTTCACCTCCTTGTCCTTTGGTCTTCCTTGCAGATTTTATTCCAGTCATTGAACTACTTCAACTACTTATAGATATTCTTACAGAAGCAACAAGAAGAGTCTCCCAAGATTTCGCAAACAAAACAGAAAATTTACATAAATTATTTATTTGGATTTTAAAAAAAAATAACAATTAGTCATAAGTGCCTTTGATGACCTCCAAAGTTGAATGGATTCAGAGACAGATATTGGCTCCTAGATTGGCCACTACAAGTGTGTACAAGACAAGACCAAAAATCGCCGATCAAAAATGCCCGGTCTTAGTATAATTGGACGTCCCATAATATAAGCCAAGGATGGGCAAGGATGGTTTTTTTCGCTCTCGTGGCTATTTACCGGCAGAGGCTGGGCAGAGAAATCGGTGTGTGCGTCGAGTCCAAAAAATTACCTTTATTTCTGCCCAGCCTCTGCTGCTGATGCTCTGGCTCCCAAGTTAAATTTTCGTGCAAACTCTTCAAATAAACTTTTCCAACAAAGCTTTAATTTTGAAATATGCCACCTTAGATCACCTTTATAAAATGAATGGCTGAAAAAATGCCTAGATGCAGAAAGATTTTAAAGAAATGGTATTACAATGGTAATACGAAAATCTGTAAAATTTAAACTAAATAAATATTCTTACCATAGACAGTGAAAAAGATCTGAAAAGCACATCCTTTGTAAAATAGTATTCAAACTTAAGTAATAAATTGTTAACTCACATATTGGAAATTAAGGAAAATAGTTTGAATGAACTGGGTTCAAATTAAAAATTATCTAGTCATCGTTTTATCAATTTCCAGAATTATATTGCAGAAGGTCCTTCCTGCCTCCATTAGCTGCCAGCCAAGTCAGACCAAAGTTCAAAACGTCGCCGTCTAAGAAAAAATATGAATAAATAAAAGCAGCCTAAATATTGCTTTGAGCAAGTTACCTTTAGTACATAGAAGTAAGAACTTTAACCAAAGGAAAATAAAACAAAAGTGCAAAAATACCATCTAAAAGGAAAAGTTTCTGAAAAATATAAGTAATGTAAAATTGCATTGAAACAAGTATTACCTTTTTTTTTGAGAGTTTCTCAAAATTATTATAAAAAAAAAATTTTGTGAAATTAAGGAAAATACAATTGGAAAAACCACAACACTTTTTAATTTTTTTTATTTTTCACATTTTTCCGAATGTAGAAACCGTACGTGTTCTTCGAGTAACTTTTACCAACTGATGAAATTGAGTTAAATTTTATGTATTTATATAGTTTCATTTAACTGAAATACTCAGCCTACTTGATTGCAAACACATGGACAGAAAATGTTCAGTGTTGTTTACTGCGAAATTTTACTTAAATTTTCAGTGTTGTTTACTGTTATGAAGTTAATGATGAAGTTGCCAGATCAGCTATGCGGCAAATCCGCTAGAATATTTAGTTCTTCTCTATAAACTCAGCCTACTTGATTGCAAACACATGGACAGAAAATGTTCAGTGTTGTTTACTGCGAAGTTTTACTTATATTTTCAGTGTTGATGTTAATGATGAAGTTGCCGGATCAACTATGCGGCAAATCCGCTAGAATATTTAGTTCTTCTCTATAAACTCAGCCTACTTGATTGCAAAAACATGGACAGAAAATGTTCAGTGTTGTTTACTGCGAAGTTTTACTTATAATTTCAGTGTTGTTTACTGTTATGAAGCTAATTATGAAGTTGCCAGATCAACTATGCGGCAAATCCGCTAGAATATTTAGTTCTTCTCTATAAATATTTTCAATATTAGCGTTGCTTTCTTTGTCATAGCTAATTAGTTCGAGACCTACCAAAGAGAAAAAAAAGCAGTTTAGAACTGTCAAATTTATGACTAAAATAACAAAAAATTAAACCAAGTATGTGCTACACATGCATCCCATGATTTACTGGCACTAGTATATAATTAGTTATTAGTTAAGTTATGGCAGTTTGTTCAACAAGAGCAAAAAGAACTCGGTCGACTTGAAAAAAATAGTATTTTTTTGCCTTATCGGCTGCGGTGGTAACTGGAGCAATAATCATGCAAACCACAGTTAAATGAAGTCGCGCATGAAGTGCATATAGTTGGATGCAACAACAAACGGAAAAAGAAAAAAAAAAGTAAGAGAGAGATAGAGAGAAGGAGAAACGTACATATAAGTAATTGCAAGATGGCAAAAAGAATTTTCTGTGGAAATTATATTTAACAATTTTCAGTGAAAATGCCTTAGAATTAAGTTTGGAGTTTGCCCGTTTTAATCAACGGTTGCATGCAACCGGCTGTGGCAAACGGGAACTTGCCACAGTGTGGGCAAGTGGATACCAAACCACTGAGGTGGCTTTTGTGTGGATTGTTTTGCGTTGTCATTATCTTGTTCGACAGCATTAATCAGCCAACCAAAGAGCTAGCCAGTTTGTCAGATTTGTACTTTATCATCTGGCAAATGAGAATTCTGAAAAAAAATTCTATTTTAAATTTCATTACAATAAACTGAGATTCATTTTCGTTTGAGTTTCATTCGCCTTGTTGTTCGTTTCTAATTTGAAAAGGAAAAACAATTTTTTTTCTAGTAATTTGCACGTCTTATACGGTTAACGAGAATTTGATTTATTGCCATTTCTATAATTTGAAATTCATACAAATTGTAATGAAAGAAAAAAATATATATCTTCTCATATCATTTCATTTTCAATTTTTCGCATTGTCGCCGCCAGTCAACAAAGTTCTATGAAGATTTATGACAACCAATTGACCCAAGATGTGAGAAGGTATACAAACTATTGGATCGGTGCAGGGAGCAAACTAAATTGAAATTGAGTTTTATTTTGCAATAAAAATAAATTCAAGTTATTCGAGTATTTGAGGGCATAGTAATAGAGAGACTACAATAAGAGAATCTAAAGCGGTTATAATGAGACTATCACGTTAAGATGATTTAATGAAAAACTTTAAAAAGTCTTAAGATTCTGAAGTCTAACATTTTCGTTTAAGTTTTATAAGGTAAATATAAAGGATTTGACTTTTGAATTAACTTTGAAAATGCAACCACCGATAATAAATTAAAATTTGGTATAAGATTTTATGTAGATAACTTTAGTTTTGGTAAAACTTCTGGATTGATTAAAGAAAGATCATTTTGTTTACTATAAAAGGCTCAAGGGCTTTATGTATACTTTTAGAAGACTATAACAAATTAACATTTAGGCCGAAGAAACTTTCATTCGAAATTTTGGAAATTTATATAACTAATTTGAAAAAGATCTTTAAAACATTGTTATACTCATTGTTATCAATTAAATGTTAATTGATTTATTTAACTATGTAAAAAAAAGGGATTTAACTGTGGCTTAATGTTTCATTAAGTAATTGCGCATAAAGGAGCAAATTAAAAGGGTTTTCCATATATATATTATCGAGAATAAATATAAAGTTTCAATTACAAAATAAAGTTTATGTATATTATTTAACTTTTTATACCTATGGAAGAAAGATTTCTATATGCATTATCTGTTATTTGTATTCAGGTAGGAAGGAGCGTTGGTGCACTTTTGTTACGGTTCGAATGGTGATAATAAAACACTTTTATAGCCAAATCATTTTAGCCATACATTACTTTTAGTATAGACTACTTTTCCCCCTCTTTAAGCCATGGAATGGCAATTGGTTTAGTGAAATTGTAGGCACTTAAAAAACCTTTCAAAAAAATGTTAAAATTTATTTCTCTAATTACCAATTAGACATAATAAACTGCCAATTAATAAAGTAATTGAAACTTTTGCCTTATGATTGAGCCTATTGAGATTATTTAAAATGTTATTAAGTTTTAACGGTTTTCGATTACATATAGCCATTATACTAATTTGCTATCTGATCCCGTCGAAAGTAGACATTTTTGCAAAATAATGAGCCTACAGGAAGAATTGTAACAACATGTGTGAATTCTTATAAAATATCTTGGCTTAACCCAAACATTGCCTTGCCTAGATTCAAGCTCTCTACTCTACGTTATCTTTAGTATTTATGTCATCGTTAAATTTGGCTTCCAGCTGCTTTTACCTCAACTAGGAACAAGTGCACAAGAGCATTCTGTGCTGCTGCTGCTGATGATGCCTACCAGATCCATATTCCCCCCATAGGTGTGGCACGAGAAAAATATTTAAACACAACATAAAAATTAAAATAGAAAAACGAAACTAGTCTAATCACACAGGCAAAGAGCAAGTTCACCGCTCAAGTCTTTAAAATGCTGGACAAGCGCACCAGCTAAATCATTCGCCATTTGATTTGGTTGCAGTAAATGATTATAGATTCAAAAAAAATCTAAAGAGAGTTAATTTTCAAACTGATTAATAGAGAAGAAGTATGAAATGATAAAAAAAATTATACAAAGAAGTTGTAAAAGTTGGTTTGAAAAATGTTTGTAAAAAAAGATCATTTTTTTATGATCTCCAAGATTAATTTGTCTTTTTAAACCAATTAATAAAACCTAGATTGGAAAATAAATATTAAATAATTCTTTTTATTATTCAGTAATTCTAATTTATTTAGTTAGTGACGATAAACCAAAGGATTCGCAATATTTTCTAAATTAACGAATCTTGATATTACGTTATCTTTAGTATAAAATTACTCCATGTTTTTCATTATTATTAAGAACTTTAACTTATTAATTAATAAACTTATTCCCACGACCCATTTCTTAATGTCCATCTCAACATGTCTGTCTCTTCCCAATGTGACACCAAAAGACAGCGGAAAATGGACCATGTTCATGTCCCAGTTTTCCGATCAAGACTTCAGATTAAAAACACCAAATGGAAGTTAATCCCTCGTCTGGAACCAACCAACTAAACACCACCAAATCTTGAGTTCAGAACAAGTGTAAATGATGCTGATCTGCTGGATCGTCGTCCCATCTTATCGTATGCGTTTTCTGTCAGGAAAAACAGCAAAGTAAAAAAAAAAAGATATAAAACTGGTTGCCTAAGTTACTACGTCGTATTAAATTTAATTTGCATGGCAAAAAAAAAAAATAAAATTGTAGTAGTTGGTATGTTTAGAGAATAGTTTAAATGAAGCCGCAGGCGCCTAAACTTGACACATTTTCTTTTAAGTTGCAACAAGAATAAACTTTTTCTTCAATAGTTGACCCAATTGACAAGGAATTTCATGGGTAAGTGAAGGGATCTGAGGGGGGGAAACATAGAAAAAGGGCGACATCAATCATTTCTGCATTTCTGAGACATTATTCTCCACCGTCATCGTGCTGATCTTAGGGGGCTTTAGCAATGACTTAGCAGCTTTTCTAGTAAAAGTCGAAAGAAATGCATTTTCAAGTTGGGAGTGAGAGAGAACCTTCGATTGGCCAAGTGGAAAAATCTTTAACTAAATGACAATCGATTAAGGTCACAAAATAAAAAAAACACAAAATCAGAAGAAAATAACAGAAAAAATAAAATAAGATTCCCGCGAAAGTTGCCCAAGACTAACGCGTTGCAACGCCCAGCAGCGGCAGTGGCAGCAACAGCAGCAGCAGCACCAGCAGCAGCAGCAAGTGGCGCCCAAGAAAAACTTCAATTGGTAGCCAAGCGAAGATCATCATCATAGCCATCATCATCGGATCATGCTTGGCTGCAAATTGAAGCAGGAGCAAAGTCAGAGTCAGAGACAGAGCCATAGATGGAGATGGAGATGGTGTTTGAGTTGGAGTTGGAGCTGGTGAGCTGAGAGTCAAGAGGCGCAACGGCGACGATTTGCATGACCAGTTGATGGGGTGCGTGAGTACGTGTCCGATCCTCGAAATCGAATATAGATTCATCGAAGAGGAAGAGCTAAATTGGAGCACTTCAATTACCTATAGCTTCAGTCATGCAAGCGATTTTCCCGCAGTGGACAAAAACAGAACAAGGCACTTTGTGAAATGTAGGGGGCAGGTGCATGAACATAGTTAGTTAGGCTCTCCCATCATCATCAACATCATCATCATCATCATCATCATCAATGGCTGCGGCATGGGTATTGTAGGAACCTGGCATAGTGAACCACTTGATCACTTGACCATGGAATTTGCATACATTCACTAAGAGCGAAAGGTAGGGAGGGAGAGAGAGAAAACGAGGGAGTAAACTAAGACAACATTTTGTGGTTTTTCTTTAACTTGCAAATGTTAGTCAAATGGAAATGCAGCAAGAGTATCGATATTATTCGCTGACAAAAACAAATTTATACAATTCCCAACTGAAAATCCTAATCATAGTGGAATATCTTCTATATATAGCTTTTTTATATTGATTCCAACTTTTAGCCTAGAAGCAAAATTCTGCCGCAATATTTACTAAAAACTGCTTTCTAAAAAATGAATTATCCAATAATTTGTTTGTTTTTTTTTATCATGTTATTCTAATTTATTATGTTTTACCAATTCTTTGTAAGTAAATTCTAAAAAGGTTTGTTTAATTCCCAGCAATTGCTGATGTGTTTTACAAACCTCGAAGTTGCTGGCCAATTGAGAAGTTTTAGAAATTTTATTTGAGGAGTATTTTTACAATGATTGTTGCTAGGATATTGTGCAATTTGTTGGCTTATGTACATATGTATTTTTTGGATTCATCTGGATGCCTTACAATGATTTATGTATGTTTTCTGCATTTCCAACTCCAGTTGGACCCTGATTATTTGGTACTTGAAATTTTATAAGGACATGCATACTATTACATATTTACATATCTATCTTTAAATCACCCACACTGACCATAAAAATATGTCTAGCAACAACTTCACGAATGGCTGCAAACAGATTTCTGCAAGGAGTATGATTCGGCAGCCAAGTTATCAAATCCTTGCCAACCGCATTCTTCAATAACTCGGGACATGAATGCACAAATCCATGATTTATACGACAAATGTTTAGTGGGATCAAATACGGTTTGATGGAACAGGCCCACAGTTCCAGATAAAGTACGCTCAGGAAATATGCCTGGCAATGATTACTGGCCAATACAACGTTACTAAGTTCGATGGGAATGCACCTAAAAAAAAAAGATCGATAGATAATACAAGAAATTTTCTTAACAATTGATTATAATCTCTTACCAATTGTTTGTAGTTGTAATGTATTCAAAGATATTCTGTGGTCTAGCAACAACTTCACGAATGGCTGCAAACAGATTTCTGCAAGGAGTATGATTCGGCAGCCAAGTTATCAAATCCTTGCCAACCGCATTCTTCAATAACTCGGGACATGAATGCACAAATCCATGATTTATACGACAAATGTTTAGTGGGATCAAATACGGTTTGATGGAACAGGCCCACAGTTCCAGATAAAGTACGCTCAGGAAATATGCCTGGCAATGATTACTGGCCAATACAACGTTACTAAGTTCGATGGGAATGCACCTAAAAAAAAAAGATCGATAGATAATACAAGAAATTTTCTTAACAATTGATTATAATCTCTTACCAATTGTTTGTAGTTGTAATGTATTCAAAGATATTCTGTGGTCTAGCAACAACTTCACGAATGGCTGCAAACAGATTTCTGCAAGGAGTATGATTCGGCAGCCAAGTTATCAAATCCTTGCCAACCGCATTCTTCAATAACTCGGGACATGAATGCACAAATCCATGATTTATACGACAAATGTTTAGTGGGATCAAATACGGTTTGATGGAACAGGCCCACAGTTCCAGATAAAGTACGCTCAGGAAATATGCCTGGCAATGATTACTGGCCAATACAACGTTACTAAGTTCGATGGGAATGCACCTAAAAAAAAAAGATCGATAGATAATACAAGAAATTTTCTTAACAATTGATTATAATCTCTTACCAATTGTTTGTAGTTGTAATGTATTCAAAGATATTCTGTGGTCTAGCAACAACTTCACGAATGGCTGCAAACAGATTTCTGCAAGGAGTATGATTCGGCAGCCAAGTTATCAAATCCTTGCCAACCGCATTCTTCAATAACTCGGGACATGAATGCACAAATCCATGATTTATACGACAAATGTTTAGTGGGATCAAATACGGTTTGATGGAACAGGCCCACAGTTCCAGATAAAGTACGCTCAGGAAATATGCCTGGCAATGATTACTGGCCAATACAACGTTACTAAGTTCGATGGGAATGCACCTAAAAAAAAAAGATCGATAGATAATACAAGAAATTTTCTTAACAATTGATTATAATCTCTTACCAATTGTTTGTAGTTGTAATGTATTCAAAGATATTCTGTGGTCTAGCAACAACTTCACGAATGGCTGCAAACAGATTTCTGCAAGGAGTATGATTCGGCAGCCAAGTTATCAAATCCTTGCCAACCGCATTCTTCAATAACTCGGGACATGAATGCACAAATCCATGATTTATACGACAAATGTTTAGTGGGATCAAATACGGTTTGATGGAACAGGCCCACAGTTCCAGATAAAGTACGCTCAGGAAATATGCCTGGCAATGATTACTGGCCAATACAACGTTACTAAGTTCGATGGGAATGCACCTAAAAAAAAAGATCGATAGATAATACAAGAAATTTTCTTAACAATTGATTATAATCTCTTACCAATTGTTTGTAGTTGTAATGTATTCAAAGATATTCTGTGGTCTAGCAACAACTTCACGAATGGCTGCAAACAGATTTCTGCAAGGAGTATGATTCGGCAGCCAAGTTATCAAATCCTTGCCAACCGCATTCTTCAATAACTCGGGACATGAATGCACAAATCCATGATTTATACGACAAATGTTTAGTGGGATCAAATACGGTTTGATGGAACAGGCCCACAGTTCCAGATAAAGTACGCTCAGGAAATATGCCTGGCAATGATTACTGGCCAATACAACGTTACTAAGTTCGATGGGAATGCACCTAAAAAAAAAAGATCGATAGATAATACAAGAAATTTTCTTAACAATTGATTATAATCTCTTACCAATTGTTTGTAGTTGTAATGTATTCAAAGATATTCTGTGGTCTAGCAACAACTTCACGAATGGCTGCAAACAGATTTCTGCAAGGAGTATGATTCGGCAGCCAAGTTATCAAATCCTTGCCAACCGCATTCTTCAATAACTCGGGACATGAATGCACAAATCCATGATTTATACGACAAATGTTTAGTGGGATCAAATACGGTTTGAAAACAATAAATGCATGGTCCATGCATGTGGATCTTGAAATAAATGTTTCTATTAATTTCAATCAATTATATTATTCAATTTACTTACTTGGATACAGGCCAAGAGATGAAATGATAGATATATTGCATATATCTATTATTGACATATAAACAACAACAATACGACGAAGACGACAAAGACGACAAAAAACGAAAAAACACCTGAAACACATGACAGTTTCAAGGTGTTGGGCTTGGAAAGGTGCCAAACAATACAACCTTTCCCTGGCGCGTGCCCATTTTCGCCTTTTTCGGAGGAGGCTGGCTCAACAGTGTTTCCACCTTGGCCACGTCCACTCCTCTTCTCGGCAACAACGAGAGGAGCTCCAACAGGTCGTCTTGTTGGTGAATTTTTAACTCCTTTGCTCTCTCTCGTAATGGCGCGGCGGGACTGTAGCCAACGCAATGCGTTTTATGAAGGGCTACATCAACAGCTCTCCTCCCGCGAAAGTGGCCGCATACGTCGCACGTGGCTGTGTATCCGCCCAGTAAGCAAAGCACCACACATGGCACCATGTGTTGGACCCGGTTTTTTTTGCAATGCTGGGAGCCACATACGACGCATCGCCACTTTCTTGCGCCATTCAAACAAATGAAATATTGAGATATATCAACCTCAGTCAGTACCTCTTTTTCCATGACTTGTCGGATTTTGACGCGAGTCTCCTCAAGCAAGTCATCAAAAAAGAGGTCCTGACTGTGGTTGATTACCACAGTACCCATATTGTTTGTGTTGCCGTTGTCACCATTGATGTCATTGGAGGGCAGAATGACCATCTCGGACCAGTCACACTGATCGAGATCGAATGGTGACATTGTTCGTGGAATCGGCGTCACGAACGCTGTCGGTGTTGATGATGCCGTTTCTGCATCATGAGCAAGCGGCATTGCTGCTGATGTTGCTGCTGCTGCTGCTGCTGATGTTGATGGTAATGGTGGTGGCAGTGCTGCTGCTGATGTTGTTGCTACTGGTGCTACTACTGGCAGTGCTGCTACTGCTGCTGGCAGTGCTGATGTTGCTGCTACTGCTGCTGGTGCTGCTGCTGCTACTCGCAGTGCTGCTGCTGGTGCTGCTGGCAGTGCTGATGTTGCTGCTACTGCTGCTGGTGCTGCTGGCAGTGCTGATGTTGCTGCTACTGCTGCTGGTGCTGCTGCTGCTACTCGCAGTGCTGCTGCTGGTGCTGCTGGCAGTGCTGATGTTGCTGCTACTGCTGCTGGTGCTGCTGCTGCTACTCGCAGTGCTGCTGCTGGTGCTGCTGGCAGTGCTGATGTTGCTGCTACTGCTGCTGGTGCTGCTGGCAGTGCTGATGTTGCTGCTACTGCTGCTGGTGCTGCTGGCAGTGCTGATGTTGCTGCTACTGCTGCTGGTGCTGCTGGCAGTGCGAGGGCGAGGGCGAGGGGGGCAAGAAATGCGGACATCTCGTGACTGACATTTCTTCGCATTCGCCCGTTCCTTAATCGCAATAGTTAGCAATTATTATTACTTGTAAAATGTTTAATGAAAATAAAATAATTTTA